>NW_027186325.1:3880550-3940866 GCF_028583685.1 Petaurus breviceps papuanus
CCTTCCTTCCTTCCTTCCTTTCTTCCTTCCTTCCTTTCTTCTTTCCTCCTCCTCTTCCTCCTCTTCTTTTTCTTGTTCTCTTCCTCCTCCTCCTCCTCCTCTCTCTCTCTCTCTCTCTCTCTCTCTCTGTCTCTCTGTCTCTCTGTCTCTCTCTCTCTCTCTCTCTCTGTCTCTCTCTGTCTCTCTCTCTCTCTTTTCTCTGTCTCCCTTTATCCCTCCCTCCTCTTTCTTTTTAATTTACCTGGAAATATTTCCCTTGTGCCCAGGCTCCACCTACTCCTCTAAGTGTCAGTTCCAGGTCCCTCTTTCATCTTGCTAGAATATTTTGTTTCTTTCCACTACACCCTCCACAATTCCATTTTCCTTGTCACTCACTTCTGACTCCATCATCTCTACTTCTGTTTTCCTTGAAGACTGATTTTCAAAGCAGCTCAGCCTTCTCCCATGATGAGCAATTCATAGTTCACCAGCCTAGGTCTCTGCTCCAACTAACATTAAGGTTCTCAGAATTCTCTCTAGATGCTGTACTCTTCCTCGGGTTTGGTAATTTATTGCATGGCTCCCCATGTGCAGGGTGTCCTGTGCTGGTGACCTGTCCCACCCCTGTTATTTAATTTTCTGGCTGGCTACCTGTGATACAGAGCCAGATTTTCCTGGTACTGGAAGATAGTGGGGTATATGGGTGACCTTTATTGTATGCATATGACCTTGGATCTTCTAATGCAGTCCTTATTTGGGTAACATGGAAGGTGGGGGAGGGGTGCTGAGTGAGCTTGGTATTATTGAGCCTCAGTTCCTGTGTTGTTGTTGTTGTTTTTTTTAACCTTCATTTGAAAAGTGTCCCAGACCACAGAAACAGCTAGACCTGCTTTCTTTATCTTTGCCATCTAATTTCTGTTTTGAAGAGATTTGAAAAGTGATAGGGATTTGAGAAAATATTCTTCCACCCTATTGCTCATATGACTTAGAACTTTTCATGTCTTTTCAGTAGGTATAACATGAGATTGCATCAATATATTTATTTGATATGTCTATTTAAAAATTAAATGAAATTGATATGGTATAGTTTATTTTTGTGGAAGCCATGAAAGCCCTGTGGATCATTGTTTGATTTTCCATCACAAACTATCTCTTTAATGATGCCTTCTAGATTTTTCTAGAAATCAAAATCAAGCTCTCCAGGTTATACTGATCAGACCAAATTCTTCCTTTTGTAATAAGCAGAGAAACATTTGATCTCCAAACTAGGCAGACAGGACTTTTTCCTTCATATTTTATGAACTTTCTAACCCCAGGTCTATGATTGAGCAAACTCTGAGTTTTTCATTACTGTAGGATATAGTTTATCTGGACCCAGTGATGTTAACACCCAAGAAGAGTTCTTTTTTCTCCTTTTCCTTAATATCCTTTTATTTATCTTAAATCTTTTTAACCCATATTTTTTCCATAGGAAATCCAACAAACATTAAGAAAACAACTCATTTTATCATATGAATTAGCTTCTTATAATGTTAAATCCACTTCCTGAGCTTCTTAAAGGATTACTTCAAGCTATCTTGTTCATTTCATTATCAGTACTTGCTTACATTTTCACCATATGCCTTTAAAAAATAAATTGCTTTATGAATTCTGTGTAATTGCATTAGAATATTTAGTGAACTCCCATTTTTTCCCAGTCAGAATTGTCATCTTTGTGTCTTCATAATTTCATTCCTGATAATTTCTCATGCATTCAGAAATTAGTTTCTTCATACATAATTTTTCCTCACAGGATTCTACATTATTTATCTTCTTCTGAATCTTCTGTAATCTAGATTCCAAAAGTTCCAGATAACAAGCTAATTATTCCTTGTTATTCTTCTTGCTTTCTTCCCCTGTTCTCTTCCTGACACACATTACCTGTAATAAATAATATTCCAAAAAATGGAGGAAGAAGTTTTAAAAAATCAGCAAAACCAATTAATATTACATTAACCTTTTTATATACATCATCAAACATCTTTACCTACGTTCCCCCCATCCTTATCTCTTTAAAGGATTTGGAAAGGGGTCTTCTCATATATGTTCTTTGGAGTCAAGATTATTTTTTGTAATTTCACAATATTCATTTTCAAATTTCTATCATGTTTGTTCTTTATATCTCGATTGATGTAGTCATTTTAAATATTTTATTGTCTCTGCTTATTTCATTTTTCATCCATTCATGATATATTTTTCTGCATTTTAGGTTCATGATTTCTTATAGCATAGTAACAATCCATTTCATACATGTACTACACATTTTAAAACCATTTTCCTATGGATAGGCATGAACTTTATTTTTAGTACTTTGCTACCAAAAGAAGTTATGCTATACATATTATGGTGCATATGAAGCCTTTCTTCTTGACAATGACCTCTTTGCAATTTATGACTCACAGATTTGTCTCTAGGTCAAAGAGCATGGACATTTTAGTCACATTATTTGCATAATTCCATATTGCTTTCTTGTAACATGTTAGTAGATTTACATTTTTAGGAACAGTGTTTTTTTTCCATATGCTTTGATCATATTTTTCTGGAATAGCTTTCAATAATATATTTCTCTTGTTCCTATATATTCGGAATACCAAAAACTTATCAGAAATATTTGATATATATTTTTTTGTTTTTCCCCCTCATTTTATTTTTTCATAAGCAGATCAGTTTTCTTTTGTCTAAAAGTTTTAAATTTTATAATAAAAATGAGTAATTTTGTATTTTCTCATTGCCTCTGTCCCTTTTTGGATGGGGATTTATCCATCCATTTTTCTGTAAATATATAATTTCCTTCAATTTGGATTTTTTAATGATGTGATCTTTAATATTAAGGTCATGAATATGATTTAAAATTATTATTGAATTTGTTATAAAGTTATAGTTTCAGTTCAGTTTCTGCTAACTCACTTTCTAGTTTTCCTAGAAGTTCAAGTCAAATAGAGAGTTCTTTTGGGTTTATATAGAACACTGGATTGTTGGCTTTCATTTGTTTTCTGATTCTCCCTTGTCTAGTCTTTTTCATTGACCTGACTTTCACTTTTTTAATAACAAATAGCTTTCACGATTCCTGCATTATGATGTAAATCAAATTTTAAAAGCACTATTCCTCAGTCATTCATACTTTGTAAAACATGTGACTTTGTGTTCTAGATCTGTTTCTCTCTAGTCTATTTTAAAAACCTTCTTATTTCCTCTAAATCTTACATTCTCCTGGCTAAACATTGAAAGTTCCTTCTGCTGATCCGCATATGGAATGATCTAGAGGACTTTTAATGTTCTATTGACCCTCCTCTTGATTTTCTCCAGATTTTTATTGTGCTTCTTAAAATACAATGCCTGGGACTGACTTGATCATTAAGGCATGAACAATAAAATTGTTTTATTCCTAGCTATGAATGCTGTTTACTATGACTGTCAATGTAGATTAAGAATGTATTAGTTTCTTTGGTTTTCCTCTAATGGTACTGACATATTTTTCTGGCAGTCCATTGAAATCTCAAGATATTTTTTCATATGAATTAGTAACTAGTTATGCTTCTCTTCATTTTATACCCACCAGTTTGTGAAACTGATTTTTTCCAGTCCAATTGTAAGAATTTGTGTTTATTGTATAAAACCCAATTTTGTTTCATTTGTCCCAACATCATGGCCCGATAGTATTTTTTTAATCCTGACCTGCAAATCAATATGCAAATTATCCCTCCTGAGTTTGTGTCATTGACAAATTTGTTAAGGATGTCTTCTATACCTTTTTACAGACAATGTTGATAATATTGAAAAACACAAGGCCAAAGACAGATTACTGAAATAGTTTGATAGAAAACATTTCCAAATTGGTACATATACAGAGATGTACTGTTAAATATTTAGCAATCAGCAATGTAAAAGAAAATAAAAAAGTATCCATGACCAGACAGTCAACAAAGCGTTCAAGTCTTATAGCATTAGCTGACTTCTGAGGTAAAAATGTTTATGTAAATGAAATAAAAATTTAACAATTGACTCTATGTCAGTTAGACATGGCTCCACCCTATCACTTATTATATTCTTTAATACTTAGTCTTTGTAAATATTAAAATCGAACATATTCTTATACACCTAAAGTATTATAATTCAATCTGTTCTGAACTAACTTATTCATGCTATTGTCTAGCCTATTCAATAATTTCAATAATCCTATCAAAAAAGTAAAGAAGGTAGTATCGTGTTTCTAGTTTACAAAATAAAATCTTTTGTCACACACTTTCCTTCAGAGCTTCCCAAACATTGTGCTAATTGTTGCAATGCTTGCATCAACCTCATTATCAATGTGTACATCCCTGGAAAGAACAAATTAAGTGAACTTATCCACAGCATTCAAAAGTTCTTCATTTGCTATAACCAATGGTTCCACATATAGGTGGTGTGGTGGTGGTTGATGTAGTACCTATGTTTTCTTGGTGTTAATCATTAGGCCAAAATTAGCACAAGCAGCAAATAATTGATACATACTTCATTGCATTTCAGGTTCAGAGGTTTCATTGAGTGCAAAATCATCTGCAAAAGGAAAATCAAATATCCACACTCCCTTTATTTTGGTCTTGACTTGTAGCCTTTATAAGTTGAAGAACTTAACATCAGTGTGTTGCTGACCTTGAGTCTGTGTTCAACCTCACTGAAGGCATTTAACAACATGGCAGAAAACATCCTGCTAAAAGGCATGAGAGCAAGCACACAGCCTTATTTCACTCCATAGGTAACTGGGAAAGCGTGAGAGCATTGTTCATTTTCCAGAACCCGGGCAATCATGCCATCATGAAATTGACATACAATGCTGATGAACCAGGAAACAGAATTTTGACATAATTTTCCATAATCCCTCTTGACTGACATTATCAAAGGCCTTGGCCAAATCTACAAACATTGTGTACAGACCTCTGTTCTACTCCTAGCATTTCCCCTGTAATTGTTGGCAAGTAAACACCACACTGACCATTCCACAGCCCCTCTTTTTTTTAAGCAATTGGGGTTAAGTAACTTGCTCAAGGTTACACGGCCAGTTATTTTTCAGTGTGGTGCTGAGTATCTGAGCCTGGATTCGATCCCCCAGGTCATCCTGACACTGGGGCCAGTGCTCTTACTTGCTGTACTACTTGGCCACCCCTCCCCAGCCCTTTCTGAAGACAAAGTGACTCTCAAGTAATTAACCATCTTCCAGGTGAAGGATTAGCCTATTAAAGAGGACTCTGGAAAGAATTTTCCCAAAAATAACTGAGAGAGCACCCCGCAACCCCATGATTGTCACAGGACAATCTATTTCCTTTACCTTTATAGCGATGGACATGGGAGGCACCCTGAAATCCTGGGGGATAACCTTCTCTTGCCATATAACCAGAAAAATTTCAGTCACATTTTATATGAGCAATGGACCTTATACATCTCAGGTGCCATAGAATCAGTACCTGATGTTTGTTGCACAAAAGTCATCTAATGAAATTCAAAATGTGATTGATGCATGCATTGCAAGAGCTTGCTCAGTATTGGGAGCCTTTGAAGAAAAGTGTGGGAGAGAAGATTTATTAGACTGACTCCCAACTGAAGGTCTACAGACCCAATGTGCTGACTTCATTGTTGTATGCCTTGAAATCAGGACAGTACACCAGCGCCATGCCAGGAAATAGAATCTTTTTCCATTTGAATTCTCTTAGGAAGATTCTGAAGATAAAGTACCAGACACTGGGGTCCTTTCTCCAACTAAACTGCCAAATATTCAAACTCTCCTTCAGAGAGCACAGCTCTGATGGACTAGCCATTTTGTTCTTTTTTTTTTTGCTTTTTAGAGGGCAATTGGGGTTAAGTGACTTGCCCAAGGTCACATGGCTAGTTTTTGTGTTAAGTGTCTGAGGCCACATTTGAGCTCAGGTCCTCCTGATTCGAGGGCCAAAGTTCTATCCACTGCACCACTTAGCTGCCCCTAGCCACTTTATTCTAATGCAAAATATACAATTGCCCAAAAGACCATTTTAAGGAGACCTCACATAGGGCAAGGATTCACAAAGTGGTCAGAAGAAATGATGCAAGGGCACTCTCAAGGTCTTTCTTAAGAACTTTGGAATTGATCAGGTGACATGGAGGCACTTGCATAGGACCACTCCACATGGCATGCTCACATCAGAGAAGGTCCTGTGCTCTATGAGCAAAGCAGAATCGAAGTAGCTCAAAAGAAATACAAGATGAACAAATTTAGAGAATCTACCCCAAATGTTCACTTGGACTTTTCATGTCCTACCTGTAGCAGAACTTTCTGAGCTCGTATTCTCTGATCAGCCAGTTGAACACATGGTTATTTGACTATAGCATAGTGATGTCATTTTGATCCTCTTTGAGAAAGAAGGACACCAATCAACCAACCAATTAACTTTATCAAATGGCCTGAAGTTGCAGTCCTTTTGACTTTCCCCCTTTGCCCTGAGGGTAAGACTAATGGGAATATTGCCCCAGGGTGTCAGTACACCTAGCAAATGCTACTTGCATGCTCTCTATGCATACCAACTCTGTAGGAACTTCTAAATAAATCCTAATGAGGAACTTCAGCAAGAAATAAAATGTAGCTTTCATTCTTATATATTATGGATTACAAAACACTTGGCTGCAACAACCCCATGAAATTGATATTGTAAGCATTATTATCTTCATTTATTTTTTAGATGAAGACATTTAGGCTCAGGGAGGTTAAACTACTTGCTCATGGTCACAGACAGAAAACTGAGTAGGAGAGAGTAAAACTCAGATTGACTATATTTGTTACCTCAGGTGCTCTGTCACACAATTTCATCTTTTAGGAGTAGTAATATTACCTTTTAAACTTAATAGTGTCAGTAAAATAATTGCTCATAAGTATGCCTAGAGAGAGAGATAATCTCATAATTTTAGGGACTACCAGTTAGCCTAGTCACTGCCATAAAAGAAATAAAATAACATTCCCTCAAATGCCTGTTGTTGTTATACTCTGCTGCAACACTGATATTCTTTTCCATCTAGCCTCCCCAATATATTAAATATATCTGGCGTACCAAGAAGCCTTTACCTTTCTAGGGGTAAGGAAGTTCTAAATATTTTCTCAGATTTTGGGTACATAAAATACTCTTAAAAGTCCACATAAATATAACTTATTTTTATTTATACAAAAATAAGTTTTAATTGATTTCATAATGTATAAGAGAATGTGTATTTTGTAGAAGCAGTGAAGTTGTGTGTATACAGGATTCTCTCATTATTTTCTTCTATTAAATATTTACCAAGAAATGGGCTAAAGCTGAAAGTACTTTTATAAGAATAATTTGATTTGCACATTGGAATAGTGAAAATTCTGAGGTCTTGTTCTTACAGTATATACAGATGCCAATATAATAAACTTTTTCTCTTTCTTGGCAACATGTATTAGAAGGATAATGATAATGTCACTGGGTTTATATGTAGTCCTTATGTACAACTATATTTATATATGTATATATAAACATGGCAAATCAGACCCATGTTTCCCATTTAACTGTCTCAGGCATTATCCTAAATTTCCCTTATTACAGGCTATATGGTAATTAAAGCAAATGCTTTTTTTTCCCTTTTCAATTGATGGCTAACAGCCAAATGTTTTTCTCCCTCACTTTTTCACATCTATCACTAGAATGCTGATACTTGCTTAGTTAATACAGTAATTATATCCTATTTTACATAGGCTGTTTCTGTGTTGACTTTCAAGTCAAAGTTCCTAAGAAAATTGCAAAACAATTAGACAACTCATTATATTATTTATTGTAAGAGCTTTAATCTTCTGTTGTAGATTCATTCCTTGAAACCAAACATGTTCAAGTTAAAACTAGAAGTTGTTAGAGGCTCCTTTGTTTAGACTTCTCTGTTAAAACCCACAATGATGCCTATAAAGACATCCATTTTTCTTACCCTATTTCCACACCCCAGCCTATAACCTCAAATCATGTTGCAGGTTTGAATTGTTTCATATTATACATGTTTCTTCATTTTTTAAATATGAAAATCTGCTTAAACAAGTAATATCTCTTATCTTTTGTTTCTAGAAAGTTATTTTTGTAATTTCAGATGACATTTTCTAATCCCGTATCAAGGAAGGCCAAGATAAAGATAAATAATTTACTGTCTGACTAGGAATTTTAGCATTCCTTAACTTTATGTCAAGTAGAATATAACTATGTATATGACTATGTATGTAGGTGCATCTATATATGTATAGAGTGTCCCCAAAATCTAGACACATAGAAAATCTCATTATGCATATTTTCAAAAGATGAAATGAATGACATTTTCAACAGCATTTTATTTAATTAGCATAAATGTTAGCCCTGAAAATTTCATATGGAATAAAATCTTTTATTAGCTATTAGAGACTATTTTGCATATTAATGAGATTAACTTAATTTAATTAATTAATGAGATTTCTTATGTGTCTCCTATGTCTTCCTATGAAATCTCATTTATGCTAATTAAATAAAATGTTGTTGAAAATTTCATTCATTTCATTTCTTGAAAATATACATAGTTGGGGCGACTAGGTGGTGCAGTGAGTAAAGCGCCGGCCCCGGAATCAGGAGGACCCTGTTTTGGTTCCGGCATCAGATACTTAACACCAACACAAAAAAATCTAGTAAGTGACAACACCAATTGCCCTCTAAAAGGCAAAAAAAAAAGTAAATAAATAAATAAAAATAACATGCATATTTAATGAGATTTCCTATGTGTCTAGGCTTTGGGGGCACCCTATATTTATGTATAATATATGTGCTATTGTACATATAGAGAAATATAAATAAGGTAAAATCATATTCACTGCAGAAATAAATACTATTATTGCATAAAGGAGGAAATTGCATAATAGTTTATGCCACTGTGAAAACATTACATGATTCCCTGACAAAGGAAGTTTTCTATGTCCCAGCGAAGATGTCTGCTTGTGTAATTTTCTCTACTGAAAAGACACATGGAATAATATTTATTGTGAGTTTGTTAGTCTGGCTCAGGGATTGTCTTATTAGGGCTAACTGCTGCTAAAAACAGTGGGCAATAATACATTTTCTTAGAGACTTTTGGAAGGACCAATTCAGTCTTTGTTGGTTTCCTTTCCCAGGTGTCTTGCTTTGTCAGGTGGCATATCATACCCCAACCTTCTTTCTCATTTGCCCTTGTTTCAGCCGACATTGTCATTCACTACTTCCCTGGACAATAAACATCAGTCTAATGTCACTTCTCTAATTATCTGGCACCCAGCTATAAACTTGAATCCCCATGAGTTCATAACTGCTCTCAGCATGACATTCGATAAAAAAATATACATGTGCATATATCTCCAGCAACCAGCAGTTTGATAGGTGTGGTAAAAAACAAATTACAAAGTATGTATAACTGAATGAATAAAATCTTTGAAATATTTAGAGTCTGTTTTGGAGCAAACCTGTGTTTCCACTGAGTTAAGATCTTCTAATAAATAAATTCCCCCTTTCAATACAGAGCAATGTCAGACAATAAACATATATTAAGTCCTACAATGTACTAGGCACTGTGCTAAGTGCTCAGGATACAAAGTAAAGCAAAAAGACAGTTCCTCCTCTTGCGCTCACAGGTTAGTGGGGGAGGCGACATTCAGCAATCATATACAAATAAGATAAATACAGAATAATTTTGAAATAAACAACAATAGATATGCCCTAGAATCAAAGAAGATCCTAAAAGGCTTCTTGTGGAAGTAAGAGTTTACCTGGCATTTGAAGCAAGCCAGGGAAGCAAGGAGATAGAGATGGGGAGGCAGAGAATTCCAGTAATGGGGGAAAGCAGTGAAAATGTCCAGAGTTGAGAAATTGTGTATCTTGTGTGAGGAATAACAAGGAGAATGTCACTGGTTCACAGGTTATGAGGAATAAGGTGTAAGAAGACTAGAAAAGGGGTGTGTGTGTGTGTGGGGGGGGTATAAAGGGGCCTGAAATAAAAAAAAAAAAAAAAAAAAAGATTTTATATCCTGAAGCTCATAGGGAGTCATTACAGTTTATTGAATAGGGTGGTAATATGGTCAGACTTGAGTTTTGGGTAAATCAATATGACAGCTGAATGAGGCTGAACTAGAGAGGAGAATATACTTGAGGTAACCAGCAGGTTATTATAATAGTCTAGGAGGGAGGAGATGAGTGCCTGAACCAGGGTAATGTTAGTTTTCAGAAAAGGAGGCATATTGTTGTTACAAAGATAGAACAAATAGGTCTTGGCAATGTTAGATATGAGGTGTGTATGTCTGTGTGTGTATGTATGAGAGAGAGACAAGAGAGGGAGACAGAGAGAGAGAGAGAGAGAGACAGACAGAGAGAGACAGAGAGACACAGACAGAGAGACAGAGACAGAGAGAGAGACACAGAGAGAGAGACACAGAGAGAGACAGAGAGAGAGACACAGAGACAGAGACAAAGAGACAGAGAGAGAGAGACAGAGACAGAGACAGAGAGACGGAGAGAGGGAGACAGAGAGACAGAGAGAGAGAGACAGAGAGGAGTCACAGATAATATTGAAATTTTTAGTCTGGATGACTGGGGGCATGGTGATACCCTCCACAGTAATAGGGATGTAAGAAAAAGGGGAAAGTTTGGGTTTAAAGAAACCAGTTCAGTTAGAGATTTTTTCATTTGCTTCAATTTCAGAAAAAGCTGCTGCTCTACAATATATAATCTTAGAGAGTTTACTGTGGTGCTCAGAATGACTTGTATGAGGTAATAGTAATTGTCAGAGGTGGGTTTTGAAGCCAGGGCTTTCTGACTCTGAGTATGGTTCTCCACTCATTATCCTATTGGAACAGCATTAAATGGATCCACCACCATGTAGCAGCAAGCACCCCAAGCATCCCCAGGGTCGCTGTCAACACAGGTTCTTAGATCTGCTTTGTTAAAGGAAAGCAACTCAAAATGGGTTAACAAGCTTACTTTAATCAGTCAAATATGTATCGTTTACCTAGTTCAGGGGAAAAAGGTCAGTACCCCGAACTTCAGAATATACAGACAGAATTATCAAGACAGAGAAACAGATCAAGTAGACAGATTTCCAAACTGTCCAACCATTACATCCATACCAACTCAACATCTGGGTTTTTTAAAGGGGGGGAGGGGGCAGCTCTCAACAACCAATGGCTTCTCAGAGTCTCATATGATCAAATCACCGAACACTTCTCAAAGTGAGCCCCAAAACAAAGCTACACATCAGGGCTTATATAGCCTTCTCCTGGCTCAGAGAATGTAACAACCTTATTGACTCACTGCCCAATCAAAAAGTATCTACTGAAAAACAAGCCTCCCACCCTAGGCTCCAGGTGCACTTTAGCCTAGGGACAGGGAAGATCTTTGAATTTGCATTTCCATTACACACCACCACTGACAACCCCCTACAGAAAAACAAAACAAAACTCAATGCTTCTGAATTTGTCATGGTAGAGGTACATTTAATTTGTGATCTTATGAGTTATAGGGCTGTTTATGTACTGGACACTTTAAAATAATTGATTCAATCAAGGCCAGATCTTTTAAGTAAAGTGTTATCCCTAACTCATTTTATTACATGAGAAAGCTGAGTGACTGATGCTAAGAGTTGAGGCAGTGTGACCCTTATTAAACAGTGACTAACAGAGGAAGGATTTGCATGGAGGAGTTATGGACTCTATTCCTTTATCTAGTCCACTAAGTCAGTTGGCCTTAAAATGAATTCAAAGGGGAAGGAATGCTATTAAAGTATGTGCTGAGATTACATGACACTTACTGGAAAAAAAAAATAATGAATTCTGTTTTGACCTTAAGAAGCTAAGTAATACGAAGACTCTTTTCAAATACATCAATTATTAAGTGGGTCAAAAGTATTTTTTCACACTTCTGTTCATTGGAGCCACTAAATTTCCTTTTCCCCCCTCTGTGTGTGTTGGGTCACTCAGGTGTCATGATATTAGAATATCTTTTCTTTAAATGTCATAGCAACCAATACTTCTTTTTAACTAACTTTCATAGGGCTTTTTATATTCTGAGCAAAAGAACTTCAGTGTATTGTAGTTACATTTCAAATGTTTTCAAATGGAATCACAATGAAATACATAATTAACTCTTTGATTGTGTCTACTTGGGATGAATGAATTAAATGGGAATAAAAGTTCTGTCTTCTAACAGACATTAAAAAAAAATCCATCATCTTGAATATGGTACATACTGAAATCATGTATTTCAGAAGCACAGAAACTCAGATAACCAGAAGTCATTTAGTCCAACCTAAATCTCAACATGGATGCTCTGTACAATATCCCTGATGAATTGTCATCTAACCTTCACCAAAAGACTTTTCTTGAAGGAAGAATCTACTATCTCCCCTGGCAACCTATTATACTTGGATAAAACTAATTGTTAGGAAAACAGTTCTTATTTTGCTTTGATGAAGGAAAAGTTCTATCTACTAATTCTTCCAGTAGATTAATTTTGCCCTTTTGAGTTAAGCAAATCATCATCATCATCATCATCATCATCATCATCATCATCATCATCGTCATCATCATTGTCATCGTCACCATCATCATCAACAAAGACAACAACAAGAATATTATCATCATTTCTTTTCTTCATGATAGTTCTTCACTTCCTTGAGCAGCTATCATTCCCCACACTGATAGCTAGCTTGCACCTAATTCTCGGTTTTCTTTCTTCATGACACGTAATTGTAATATGACTTAATCTTGAGATTCTTCAATGACTGGCTTACCTTTCTCTGGGTGCTTTACAGTTTGCTTATGATTTTTCTCAAATATGGAACCCAGCACATAAAGGCTTTTTTATGGCACTTTTAACTTAGTGAAGTACTTAGAAAAAATGAGTTTTCTCTTTCATTTACTGGTTAACCCCTTGCTATTAGGTTTCCAAATTCTTCTCTCAATTGAAACTGCTTTATGAAAGGACAAATGATCTCATAAATGGAAAAACTAAAGGTTTCCTCTCCGTGCTTATGTATCTTCACCTCTCTGTCTTATGTTTTACTACTGACCATTTTTTTTCCTCCTAAATATTGTCTCTTTTTATGGATTTTCAAAACTGTGATCTCTGTTCATTCTTTTCCTACCTGTATAACAATTCCCTGTCAGTTCCTTTTTCTAGATAATCTTCAATATACACTCAAAGTTTTAATTTCATCTTTACATGAAAACCCTATTCCAAAGTTCTTTTCTTCTCTCTCAGATACCTCAACAATTCTCAGGAATGCAATCATCATCTCAATGTAGATGGCTCCTTTACTTAATATAAGTTTTATGTAATGTCTTAATATAATGTCACCATCTTTCCTGATATTAGTAGCCCATCAAAAACTTCATACTGGGCATTTAAACTAGTTATGTAATAGGCTTCTCAAATTCAACATGTCTAAAATTGGACCCATTATTCTTCCTTGAAATCCAACATTCTTCATAAGTTCTCCATATTTGTGACATGATTATATCCATTGCACAAGCATTCAGTAACTTAGTGTGATAGTAATGGCAATTAAAGATTCCCCTGTATTGGCTTGGTTTTCAAATTGATTGTGTTAAAACCCAGAGTTTGTTAATCCCACCTGTGGGATGGGCTTGTTGATGTGAAAAGAAAGTCCTGAACTGGGAGGAGCTGGTGATGTAGATTTGGAGAGACACTAGAGAGAGGCGGAAGATCTTTTTGGAAGCAGCACCTCGTGGAGAGAGAGAGACTAAGAGAATTGCTGGTGGCCGCTTTGAATTGCCCTGGACTTTTGAGACCTGCCCCCTGAGTTGCCAAGGACTGAGGAGACATGGCTGTTTTGCTGGTACTTTGTCTGTCTGTTTTGATGTTGTTTTGCCAGATTTGTCCACTGGTGAAAGACAGTCCTTTTGTTGAAGAAGTCCTGGAACCTGGCTGTTCGCTAAGAAGCCCTGAGACTGTCCTGCAGACAGAGAGTGAATACTGTCCACTGGTGAGGGACAGTGCTGTTGTTGCAGGGGTCTGGGAGCCTTTCTGTTGGTTCAGAAGCCCTGAAGAAGGATTTTCTTGTTGTATGTTTACAGAAATCCTGGGAGAGGGCTTTGCTAATGTGTTCAGGGGTTTTAGGACTGTTCTACAGACAGAGGACAAATTCATGAAGGGACTGGCAATGTATCTTATGGCCTTGCTAAGCCTTGTCTCCCCAGGAACTACAATTGCTGAGAACTTTCCTCGTGTCAAGATGAAGAAAAGACCTCCATTTGGGTATTAAGTGCTGTGTTTAAACTTGATGTAACTCTGGGGTAGATTCAATTGTGATCCAGGGGTGGGGAACTTTTGACCTTATGTTTGGAAACTAATCTCCATTTGAGAAGAGGGGCTTTGTGGTGGACTTAATTAAGGTATAGCCTAGGGGTGGAGAAGTATTTAGAACAGAGACTTTGTAATTGATTGAATGATTGGAAGGTCCTGGGGTGGGGTAGTACTTGGAGATTATTTAATCACACTTAGTAAATGCTGTATTTTGAATGATGTCATGTTTTGATCTTCTCTGTTCTGGGTTTGTTACTGAATAAAATGGAGAGCACCTATGCTGGTATTCTGAACCTTGGGAAGTTGCCTTTCCTTGGCATTACATTGCACTTAGGCATAAAACCTTTGAGTTACATGTTATTTCTCACTCTCCCTCATTTCATGTGTCCAGGCAATGGCATAGCTTTATCCATTCTACCTCAACAAATCTTGAATTTTTCCTCTTTTATTCACTCACAGGACCAATACTTCTTTTAAGTTTAAGCCCTTATCACATCTTGCCCAAACTATTGAAATATCCTAATAAATGATCTCTATGCCTCATCTCTCTCTTTTCTTTTTTTCTATTATTTATTTATTATATTTTTAGCTTACATTTTTCATTTCCACAAGATTTTGAATGAAAAATTTTCTCCTCATTTTTCCCTACCCACCACCCCAAAACAACGATCCCACTGAATATCCCCTCACCACTCTGCTCTCTCCCATATCTTCTCCCATCCCCCCTCTGACTTTACAGTAGGGCACGATAGATTTCTATGCCCCAGTGCCTGTATATCACATTTCCCAGTTACAGGTAAATTAATAATAATAATATATTTTAAACATTTAATTTTAAAACTTTGAATTCCACATTTTTCTCTTCCTCCCTAGTCACCCAAACACACTAGGAAGATAAGTAGCTCAATATAGGTTGTACATGAGGAGCTATGCAAATCATTTTCATAGTGGATATATTGTGAAAGACTGACTATATTTCCCTCCATCCTATCCCACCCCCAACTTGTTCTATTCTCTACTTTGATCCTATCGCTTTTCAAAAGTGGGTGCTTCCAACTTCCATCCTCCCCCAGCCTGCCCTCCTTCCATCATCCCCCCTCTCATCCCCTTCCCCCTGCTCTCCTATAGGGTGAGATACCTTATTTTGTGTGTATGTCATTCACTCCCTAAGCCAAATTCATTGAGACTAAGATTGACTCATTCCCTTTTGCCTGCCTGTTCTTCCCCTCCATTGTAACAGTTTTCCCTTGCCTCTTCTATATGAAATAATTTACCCCATTCTGTCCCTCCCTATCTCCTCTCATTATATTCCTCTCTCACCTCTTAATTTCACCTTTTAAGTATATCCCCTCCTATTGATTTGGTCCTGTGCCCTCTGTTTATGTATACCTATACTCATATATACACACACTCACATATGTATTCATACACCCATATACCCTCCTATATAGACATATTTGTGCATATATACACACACATCTTTCTATTTCCTTCAACTATTCTCATACATAGAAAAGTTTCATAGGTTACATTTATCATTTTTATTTTATCTTTCCTTATCTCTTTTTTCAAATGCTTTATTAATTTCTGATTTTCATTATTCATTTCTGCAAGATTTTGAGTTACAAATTTTCTCCCCTTTTTCCCTCTACCCACTGCCCCAAAATAGCAGTCCCACAGGATATCCCCTCCTCCAATCTGCTCTCTCCCATATTTTCTCCCATACCCCTTTCGACTTTTCCAGTGGATTTCATTGCCCCGGTGCCTGTATATTTTATTTCCCAACTACATGTAGAATAGTATTAATATTAGTATATACATATATATACACACATATATATGTAAACACACACACATATATTTGAATATTTGATTTTAAAATTTTGAATTCCAGATTCATTCCCTTCCATCATTGTCTGGGAAGATAAGCAGTTCAGTATAGGTTGTACATGTGTGGCTAATGCAAAACAATAATATAGTAGATATATAGTAAAAGACTGACTGTATTTCCCTCCCTCCTATCCTACCTCCCACTTGTTCTATTATCTACTTTAATCCCTTCCGTTTTCAAAAATGGATGCTCCCTACTTCCCTCCCCCGCCCAGCCTACCCTCCCTTACATCATCCCCGCTGTCATCCCCTTCCCCCCCCCTACTCTCCTGGAGGGTGAGATACCCTATTTAGTGTGTATTTCATTCATTTCTCAAGCCAAATTCAATGGGGATAAAGTTGACTCATTCACTTTTGCCTTCCTATTATTCCCCTCCATTGTAACCATTTTACCTTGCCTCTTCTGTATGAAAGAGTTTACCCCATTGTGACTCTCTTCATCTCCTCTCATTATATTCCTCTCTCATCTCTTAATTTCACCTTTTAAGTATCATCCCTGTGCCCTCTATCTATGTATCTGTAAATATATATACACACATTTACATTTGTATTCATATGCGCATATACCCTCATATATAGACATATGTATATATACATGCATATATATATATATATATATATATATATATATATATATATATAAATTTCTATTCCCTTCAACTACTGAGAAAAGTTTCATAAGTTACAATTATTGTTTTTCCATTTAGGAATGTTAATAGTTCAACTTTGATAAGTTCCTTATGCTTTCTTTTCCCTCTTTACCTTCTCATGTTCTCTTGCTTCTTTTATCTGAATGTCAAATTTTCTACTCAGCTCTGGTTTTTTCATCAAGAATGCTTGAAAGTCCTCTATTCCACTGAATGACCATATATTCCACTGAAACATGATACTCAGTTTTGCTGGGTAGGTGACTCTTGGTTTTAATCCCAGCTCCTTTGACCTCCGGAATATCATATTCCAAGCCCTTTGATCCCTCAGTGTAGAAGCTGCCAGATCCTTGGTTATCCTGATTGTGTTTCCACAATATTCAAATTGTTTCTTCCTGGCTACTTGTAATATTCTCTCCTTAATCTGGGAATTCCAGAACCTGCCTATAATATTCCTAGGGATTTTCTTTTGGGGATCTTTTTCAGGAGGTGATCAGTGGATTCTTTCAACCTCTATTTTGCCCTCTGGTACTAAAACATCAGGGCAGTTTTCTTTGAGAACTTCCTGGAGGATGATTTCTAGGTTCTTACTTTGATCATGGCTTTCAGGTAGTCCAGTAATTTTTAAATTATCTCTCCTGGATCTATTTTCCAAGTCAGTAGTTTTTCCCATGAGATATTTCACATTGCCTTCTATTCTTTCATTTGTTTGGGTCTGTTTAACAGCACCTTGATTTCTCTTAAAGTCATTAGCTTCCATTTGCTCCAATCTAATTCTGAAGCAATGATTCTCCTCACTGAGTGTAATGGGAATGCAAATTTGGAAGATCTTCCCTGCCCCTAGGTTAAAGTGCACCTGAAGCCTGGGGTGGGAGGCTTGTTTTTCAGTAGATACTTTTTGATTGGCCAGTGGGTCAATAAGGTTGTTACACTCTCTGAGCCAGGAGAAGGCTATATAAGCCCTGATGTGAGGCTTTGTTTTGGGGGCTCACTTTGAGAAGTGTTCTGTGATTTGATCTGTATTCTGGGAAGCCGTTGTCCAGGGCCCCCCCGGCTTTGAAAAACCCAGATGTTGATTTGGTATGGATGTAATGGTTGTACAGTTTGGAAATCTGTCTACTTGATCTTTTCTGTCTTGATAATTCTGCCTGTATACTTTAAAGTTTGGGGAGCTGACCTTTTCCCCTGAACAAGGTAAATGATATATGTCTGACTGATTAAAGTAAGCTTGTTAACCCATTTTGAGTTGCTTTCCTTTAACAAAGCAGATCCAAGAACCTGTGCTAGCAGCCACCCTGGGAACGCTGGGGTGCTTGCCGCTACACTGAGCTTTTGAGATTCTTTTTCCATCAGGCAAATTCAGCTTTTTAAGGCATTCTTCTCCTCATTACCTTTTTTAGCCTCTTTTGCTATTTGAGTCAGTCTGTTTTTTAAGGTGTTATTTTCCTCAGTCAGGCTTTTGACTCTCATTTCATAATTTTCTTGCTTTGTTCTCATTTCTCTTCCCAATTTTTCCTCCACTTCTCTTATCTGCTTCTTAACGTCCTCTATGGCCTGTAACCAGATTGTATTTTCCTTTGAAGCTTTTGGTGCAGGAGTTCTGACTTCACTGTTTTCCTCCTGTTCCATGCTTTGCTCCTTTTTGTCCCCAAAATAGGAGTCTAACATTGGAATATTCTTTCTGCTTTGTTTCCTTTGCGTGGTCATGTTGCCCCTCAGTCACTTGACCCCTGGGCTTTTTGCCACAGTAGGACTCTGCCACCAGACAGAGAAGCTTTTGTCCCAAATGCTGGGGTTTTCTCATCTGCTGGAGGTATTAGATGTGTACCCTCTCTGAGGTCTCCACACGCTCTTGCAAGCTGGACACATGCCCCAGTACCTCCACCCTAGACTGCAATCCAGATCCAAGAATGTTAAAGCAAGAGCAATTATCCCTTAGACTGGTACTTGGTCCCCCTACACTCTGCAGGCCACGTGCTGAAGCTGCCACGTGGTGCTGGCTGGCTCTGCCAGCGTCTCAGCGGCTTCTCGCCCCAGGGGCCAAAAGCCACCCACTCCCACTTACTGGGTTCCAAAGTCCAGACTGCACTGACCTCTCACTTTGTCCTTTACAACTATTTGTTGATAAATTTGGAAATGACCACAGCTTCTGCTGATCTGGAGTCCCTGTGGCCAGCTGGTCAGGCCTGCCCTGGGGCTAAAGCCTCTGCGTGGGGCTGCCCTCGGCTCCCAGGGTGCTATGCTGGCCAATTCCTGCCAGCCTGCTGGGCTGTGTTCAGAGGGAGGTTAGCTTCTTTGTGTAATTTTGTGGGTTCTGTAGCTCCAAAGTTAGTTTAGAGTCCCCTTTTTACATGGATTGGGGAAGATGGAAGCCGCAGTAGCAGGGAGGTCATGCTTCTACTCTGCCATCTTGGCTCCACCCCCCAACCACAATTTTCATTTTTCAATATAGGCATGTACATAGTTCAACTTTGATAAATTGTGTATGATGTCTTTTCCCTGTTTAACTTCTCTTGCTTCTGGTATCTGAATGTCAAATTTTCTATTCAACTCTGTTTTTTCATCAAGAATGCTTGAAAGTCCTCTATTCCATTAACTATATTTCCCCATGAAACGTTATGCTCAGTTTTGCTGGTTGATTTTTTTTATTCTTGGTTTAAATCCCAGCTCCTTGTACCTCTTGAATATCACATTCTAAGCCCTTCTATTCCTCAGTGTAGAAGCTGCCAGATCCTGTGTTAATCTGGTTGTGTTTCCACAATATTCAAATCATTTCTTGCTGGCTGCTTTTAATATTCTCTCCTTGACCTGGGAACTCCAGAAACTGCCTATAATATTCCTAGAAGTTTTCTTTTGGGAATCTTTTTTCAGGAGGTGATCAGCGGATTCTTTCAACCTCTATTTTGCCCTTGGCTTCTAAAACATCGGGGCAATTTTCCTTGAGAGTTTCTTGAAGAATGATTTCTAGGTTCTTTTTTTTTGATCATGACTTTCAGGTAGTCCAATAATTTTTAAATTATTTCTCCTGGATCTATTTTTCCAGGTCAGTGGTGCTTCCAGTGAGATGTTTCACATTGCTGTCTTTTTTTTTTTTTTTCATTTGTTTGGATCTGTTTAATAGTATCTTGGCTTCTCATAAAGTCACTAGATTCTAATTGCTCCAATCTAATTCTGAAGGAATGATTCTCTTCAGTGAGCTTTTGAGATTCTTTTTCCATCTGGCAAATAGAGCTTTTTTTAAGGCATTCTTCTCCTCATTGGTTTTTTGAGCCTCTTTTGCCATTTGATTTAGCCTATTTTTTAAGGTGTTATTTTTTCACTCAGGTTGTTGACCCTCATTTCATAATTTTCTTGCATCGTTCTCATTTCTCTTCCCAATTTTTCCTCCACTTCTCTTATTTAATTTTCAAAATCCATCTTAAGCTCCTCTATGACTTGTAACCAGCTCGTATTTTTTTTGAAGTTTTGGTGGAGTTCTGACTTATTTGTCTTCCTCCTGCTCCATGCTTTGATCATTTTTGTCCCCAAAATAGGTGTCTAATGTTAGAATGCACTGTTTGCTTTGCTTGCTCATGTCAGTTACTTGACTATTGAGCATTTTGCCACAGTAGAACTCTGCTACTAGAAAGGGGAGCTTTATCCCAAATGCTGGGGTTTTTACATCTGTTGGAGCTTTTAGTTGGGTGCCCTCTCTGAAGCCTCCCTACACTCTGACAAATTATTAATGCACCCTAGGACCTCCACCCTAGACAGTGATCCAGATCCAAGAAGACTAAAGCAAGATCATTTAACTCTGAGACTGGTTGCTTGGTCTCCCTACAATCTGCAGACCAGGACCTCTGAAGCAGCCATGTAGCAAGCAGCTGTTTGGCCATGGAGCCTCACCTCTTTCTTACCTCAGGAGCAAAGGCTGGACCACACTCCCAAACTCCCTGTTCCTCCAAAGTCTACAGTGACCTCTCACTTTTTCTTTGGCATCTTTGAGTTGATAATTCTGGAAACCATCATAGCTGCTGGTGATCTGAAGTCCTTCCAGCTGGTGACTGGTCAAGCTGCCCTTAGGCTAAAACCTCTGACTCATGAGGGGCTGGGCTTGGTTCCCAGAGCACGGTGCTGGCACCTTCCTGCTGGCCTGCCAAGCTGTCTTCAACAGGAGCTTAATTTCTTTCTGTCATTTTGTTGGTTCTATAGCTTCGAAGTTTGTCTAGAGCCATTTTTATATGAATTGGAGGAGGTGGAATCCAGGGCCATGTAGAAGTCCTGTTTCTACTCCACCATCTTGACTGTGCCCCCCTCATGTCTCTCTTTTCTCCAATGCATTTGCCACATGATTACCAAAGTCATATTCCTAATACACATTTCTTACCATGCCACTCTCCTCGCCAATGAACTTTGAATTATCTCTAGGCTCAAATAAATAGTCCTCGTTGTGCACTAATACAACCATTTTGGAGAGCGATTTGAAACTATGGCCAAAAGGCTATAAAAATGTGTATACCTGGAGCGGCTAGGTGGTGCAGTGAATGGAGAAGCTGCTCTGGAGTCAGAAGGACCTGAGTTCAAATCAGGCTTCATACACTTAATACTTATTAGCCATGTGACCATGGGCAAGTCATTTACCCCCAATTGGCTTGCCCTACCCTCCCCCCTCCAAACAAAAAGCTAAAAAAAATGTGCATACCCCACTTCTAGGGCTTTATCTCAAAGAGATCATAGAAGGTGGAAAAGGACCTGTATGTGTGTATATATGCTTTAATATATATAATATACATACATATGTACTTATGTATATAAATGTGTGTATATATATTTATATATGTGTGTATATTATGTTATATTATATAATGTTTAAAGCAGCTTTTTTGTGGTGGCAAAGAATTGGAAATTGAGGGGATGTCCAACAATTGGGGAATGGCTGAATAAGTTGTGTATGAATATAATGGAATACTGCTGTGCTCTAAGAAATGATGGGCAGGAAGACTTCAGAAAAACCTGGAAAGGCTTATATGAACTGATACTGAGGGAGGGGAGCAGAATCAGGAGAACATTGTACACAGTTACAGCCACATTGTGTGATAACTAACTTTGGTACACTTGGCTCTTCTCAGAAATGCAAGGTTCTAAGACAACTCCCAAAGACTCATGATGGAAAATGCTACCCACATTCAGAGAAAGAATTACAGCATCTGAATGCAGATCAAATAATACTGTTTGTTCTCTCTCTGTTTTGTTTCTTCTTTCTCATGGTTCAGTTTATTGGTTAGAATTCTTCTTAACAAAATGACTAATATGAAAATATATTTAATGTGAATATATATGTAAAACATATATTAGATCACACACCATCTTGGAGAGGAGGTGAACAGAGGAAAGGAGAGAAAATTTAAAATGCCAAAGATTGTGAAACTGATTGTTGTAAACTGAAAATGAAAACATTTTTAAAAGAAAACCAAGTGTTGATAAACTTAGTAGACAACAATTATATTGATATATATCATCCTTCTGAAATTTTCAAGTTCAAAAAAGTTTTTAAAAACTAAATATTGATTTAATTAAATACACCTTTTGATAGCTTAAAAAAATAAAATCTCCTCTGTTTGATGTTTGGAATACTATGTAACCTATCTCCCACATACTTTTCTGGACTCATCACACACTTCTAAATTACATGAACCCTATTAGCTATTATAATCTAAATTATTCCTTTTCCTTACAGATGACATTCCACCTCCCACCTCTGTCTTTGCTCAGACTACTCCACACACAGAAAATGTATTTTCTTCATCTTATCTCATCTTTTTTTTTTCTTTGCTTTTTGGAGAGGAATTGGGGTTAAGTAACTTGCCCAAGGTCATATGGCTAGTTGTTTTTTTCGTGTGTGTGTGTGTGTGTGTGTGTGTGTGTGTGTGTGTGTGTTAAGTGTCTGAAGCCAAATCTGAACTCAGGTCCTCCTGACTCCAGTGCCAGTGCTCTACTCCCTGCACCACCTAGCCGCCCCTGTATTTATCTCATCTTCTTAGAATTTTGATCTTCCTTCAAAGCTCAAGTTAATTACCACTTTCTACATAAAGCAATCTGGAGTCTTGAGTTTTCCAGGTTTTAATGTTATTCTTGTATATATACCCTCAAAGAAAATAAAAAAAAAGTCTTGTATTTACTTTGTATATACATATATGTACTCATGTTAATATCCTAGATAGATTGTAAATTCCTTTAGTGTAGAGATTTTCACAAAAGTAACTCTATCAAGTCATAGATATTCTGCAGATGCTTATGGTTTGACTAATTTATTTAATCTACCAATTTATTATGTGTTTTCCATGTATTAGCTGCACTGGGATTCACAACCACCTTGTGAGAGAGGAGCTACAGGAATATTATTCCTATGTGTACATATAAATAAACAGGCTTCAAAATGTTGGATGGCTTGGTCCTGATCACACAATGAAGAAGTGTTAGAATTTGGATTTGAACCCAACAACTACCTCTTGGAAAATATATGATATGTTTCCAGTACAGCAATACTATGCCCTACTGTAATCGCAAGAAACAAGTACTTAGTGCCTTGTTTCAGTAGAACCATGCCTGTGATTATATCAAGTCTTTGTTAAGAAACAGGACTTGTGAAACCCACAGTGGGAGGGACTTGCCAAAGACAGGAACAAGGACAAAAGAGGTGGGCAGAACCGGGAGGAACTAATGACCATATATAAGGAGAAACCCAAGCTGGGGGAGAGCAGAGCTGGTTAGGAAGCATGGTTGTGGTGGTAGAACTTTATCTGTCTGTGTTGATGTTACTGTGTCAGGTATGTATGTTGATAGTGGACATTGCTCTTTCACAGAAGCCCTGGGACCTTACTGCTGCTTCAGAAGCCCTGAAAGGGGACTTTCTTTTTGACTGTTTACAAAAGTCCTGAAGGAGTGCTTTACTGATATTTTCAGAGGTCCTGGGACTTCACTTATGATTTGCCTTGATTTCTCAGACAGAGACCCTTTCTTCTGCTCTGTGTTGATTGCACACACGGAAAGTGAATTGATGGTGGTGCCGGCAATGTACATAAATGTTATTGTGGCTCTGATAAGCTTTGTCTTCCCCAAAACAGGAACTATGAAGGATTTAAGGTGGACTTTGAGCTTCAATATGGAATGAGAGCTGGATGATAAAGTGGATGAGGAACAGAGAGCTGCCTGCCTATGAATCCAGGTGATAGTGGAGTAGATCCAGGGAGCTGGACACATGGAAAAAGAACCATGGAATTCAGGAGCTAACCTCAAGTCAAGAGGAAAAGAGATCTCCTTGGGTTCTTAGTGCTAATCAAGAAGTTCATGATTTACTGTGATTTAGGGGTGGGAGAACTTTGTTCTTCATACCTTGTACCCCTTAAGGATGATTGAGTTAAGGACTTACTGAATGATATCTTTTGTTTAAAACTATGTGGTCACTTTAAGTGAAAACTATGTGGCTACTTTATTGATAAGTTGATATATTATATTATTGTGAATGTGAAAACTATGTGGCTACTTTATTGATAAGTTGATATATTATTGTGAATGCTGTACTTTGGTTTCTGTCGATGTTTTGCTTTACTTTAGTGCTGAATAAATAGATAGTTCACTATACTATGTGATCAGAACCTTATAGCTATTCACAGTAGCAGTCCTCTGGAGAGTTGCTCCTGCTTGGATTTACACCTACCCCCCTCCAAGTGTCTGTCTCTGTCTCTGCCTCTCTGTCTCTCTGTGTCTCTGTCTCTCTCTGTCTCTCTCTCTTTCTCTCCCTCCCCCTCTTCTCTCTCTTCATATGTTGTAAGATTCCATTTACTTTTTCTTGGCTGTTCTAACATACTCCTGGGTCTTAGGGATCTTTTAGTCATCTACAATCAACAGATATTTTTCTCCCAAACTGTTGTCTATCCATGCCTTCTTGATGTTATCCTTATGAAGTTCCTTTAAAAAAACTTAATGCATGAATATATTTGTACATGTGTATACATATATAAATGTGTTATAATCGTCTATCTTCCCATTTGCATTATATTTCATGCTAGCAAAATGCCTGGCCTTGTAGTGTACAATACATGTTTATAGATTGATTATTACACCTGGGCAATAGTTAAACCTGCTGACATTTTAAAAAATCTTAATTTTATCCTCTCACATCCCAGTTATAAAAGTGTTATTCAGTGTCCCCAGGTACCCTTAAGTTCCTGTTATTTAGTCTGTAAGCTAAAAATGATTTTCATGATAATATTTAAGTGTCTTAATTTTGAAAACAATATATATTGATAGATGTAATCCACATAAACAAAAGCTCCTTGTGAGAACCTCAATAATTTTTAAGAGTATAAAGGAGTCCAAAAAGTTCAAGAACCGATTATCTACTATGTTAAGAATCCTTTAAGTTTTATACCATATGGAAATTAGATAAATATTCAATTAATGCTTTCATCCAATTTTCAGACCAAGTATTAAGCAACACAAATTATTAATAAACCTAAATTTACCACTCAAATCATTTTTAGCTTAGGAAAGTTCTGGATTACATTGGAATAGCAAGCATGAAAAGGTCTGGTAGAACAAATCATAACTCTGAAAATGCAGCCTGTTTATATAATTATTACTTTCTGAGCAACATTGACCTTTTTTTTAATTTTTGAAGGCTTGGGGATTTGTGGGCCCAGATCTACATTTATAATTTCATCAGTATCATGAATTCATAATAAAGAAATTCTCTTCATCATCACACAAAAAAGGAAAATGCAAATATTCACATAGATGCAAAGTGTCAGAGACAGGACTTGAACATCCCTTCTTGACTGTTAGGCCTATTTTCTATCCATGACATCATACTGCTTCTCTTATAGAGCAATAAGCTTTGAAAAACACAAACTTAATGATGACCTTAGGAAATATGTAAAGACAATTGGGGGAAAATTCATCATTTTTATTTCCCTTTAATTAGCTGGAAAATTCAAGCAAAGTAAGTTCTAGATATTTGCCATGGTTTAAGAAATAAAAAAAGAAAATGGAAATATCTAAAATCTTTAGTGAATTTACATAGTGCATAGATAACTAATCTGAAATTTGGACTAAGAGAATTACTTTATATCATTATTTATCATTAGCTAATTATTTTATTAACTTTCTAGTTAAACTTTTTGGTTAAGGTAGATGGGAGATAGGTTGTAAAATGTTTTGACATCAAAATTTCAAATTTATGCAGTGATGGTGAATCATTTGCTTGATTATTAGTGGATAGGCTATGAAGTTGCCATCAGGCAAGTTGGAAAGATATCTCCTTGTATTTTAATGTGGAGATGATTTATTTTTCTTTTTAGTCAACTATAAACAACTTTGATTTCAGCCTGTTAAGAAATAACTTGTCAAAATTAAAGGGGAATTTATCTAACACATAAATATTGTCAAAGAAAGAGTGAAAAAAAGTTGCTGCTTTCATATTTAGGCAAGCCCTGGCTCATGAAATGCCCAAACTTTAGTGCTAAATTGGAGTCAGAACTCTATCTTCTTAGACTGTCTTTTCTCCCATTCCACTAATAGAATTATGGAATCATAAGACTGTACTGTTATAAAGGAGCTTGATTTGTAATTAGTTTGGGTGCAACCCAAGTCATGAATCATAACTATAGCATCCCTGACAAGTGGTTATCTAGCTTCCACTTGAAAATTCCCAGGACGGGGAATCTCACTAGCCTTCAAGGCAGCCTATTTCATTTTTGCAAAGTTATAAGTGTTAGAATTTCTTTCTATTGACCTTAAGACTATTGCACTGCACTTTCCACCCATCTGTTACTTTTCTGGGTCACCTACTTTATGTTCATCTAAGCAAATCTTTCATAGTACATATTTATAGATAGGGGATAAGGAATTGACCTATGATTCCATTCATAGATGAAATTATCAGGTAAGACAAACCTACTGCTGAAAGTTTGGATGTTCTCTATAATTTATAGTCTCAGAGAGTTTCTAGACCATCAAGAGGTTAACTAGCATGCTCAGCATCACAGAAACAGTATGGATCAGAAGTAGAACTTGAACCCAAATCCTTCTGTTTTTAAGGTCAACTTTTAATATGCTGCATCACCTTTCTTCTCACAATAGCTTGTATCCTAATAAAAGGGATTATGAATTACTCTATAAATCTGGACTATTCATCTGCATTATTTCTGAAAATATGAATACTATATGGAGCAGATGTAAATTATAATGATACTAAGAAAGAGTAATCACTGAAAGAAGGTTTAGAATTAAGTCTTTGCTTATTGAGATATCATAGTTGACAGATATATTGGGATGAGTCTATCATGGGAAATTATGTTGAGTGGATCATATAATAAGGATGATGGATAACAGATGGGCTCTCTGCCTAATAGATTGGCTGTCAAATACACACATGCAGAGCCAAGGTAGAGGTCCAAAACTAAAAGAGAAGAGCAATTAGAAGAGCTATTTGGAAAATGTGGAAATAGTTCACATGGGATCATCATGTTTTGTATATGGCAAATCTATGTTCCCATTGTGATAACTGATGACAAATTCAAATACTGAGAAATTTAAGGACATTCAGTACGTACCAGCCAACTGGTTCCAGGAATGAGATAGGGAAAAGTAAATGCATCTGTGATTTCATTGGGATATAAAACTCCTATATGAGGATGTTCCCTCTATTGTTGCAGTTTGTCTACTTCTCTACAATTTATTGTATTAGGTAATTGTCAAGGGCTTGGAGAGATTAAATGACTTGCCAATAGTCACAAAGCTAGTTAGTGTCAGAGCTGGGACTAGAGAAGTTGACAGAAAAATTACATTTTCTTTTAAGACCTTAGTACCTTATTTGATGTTATCAAGAAGCTCATTTTAGTAGTGCTGACAGTAATACAATATAGGTCACCCAGTAAATTTTATTAGACAACAGAGCGGGTTAATATGTGCTAACTCCCATTATATTGAACCCTAAGAATTATTCACCTTCTTTTGACATGTACTATACTGGAATTTTGACTTTGTTAACATTGGGCATCAAGAGTTTGGTTTTGTTGTTGTGTGCTTGTTTTGTTTTATTTTAATATAAAAATGTTGATTCTGGTGTATTTTTTAACTGGGACAGCTGACCTAAGAAAAAAGGATAGGATTTGGAGTCAGAAGACCTGAACTGAGTGTGGACTCTACTATATGCAAGTTGTAAAATAAGTTTTCTCATCTCTACCATGAATTTGCATTTCCAGTGTAAAGTATCATATAGATTTCAGCTTATCATGTAGCTTGCTTCTTTACCTTTCAAAGATGCCTTTAAGCATGCTCCCTAGAAGTCACTGAAAGCTGACTTAAAAAGGACCCCTTTAACCCTTAACTAGGACAACTTGAGTTTCACTCTATGCATGTCCCATATAGCTAAAGCAGTACTCCATTTATGAGTAGCATGCAATATAGAAACATCAATGACTTTGGGCTGTGATTACAAATTATTCTTAGTCTTGTAGTTATTGTACTATATCTGTGTGTAAGTAGAGAGGAGATGTGAGATATCTTCTATAGGTTAATAGGAATCCCACCCTTTCTTCAACTTAAATCAACTTCATTATTCTTAAGAAGTTTGACAGACAGGATGATTATACCAGAAAATCAGTTTGATATTAGCGTCTTTTTTATTGATTTATTTTAAACTTAAATATACAATAAGAAAAGAAAAGCAAACATATTTGAAACTTAAACACTGAAATTTAAATCCAAAATAAGAAAATAAATAAGAAAAGCATTGGCATGTGTACTGCAGAATATGAGAGGATTCAAAATATAAAGTAATAATGTTCCATTTTAAGAAAGTCTATATAATCTATACTACATATTGTGTCAGAGCTAACATATTTGCTTCCTTGTAAGTTTTCTTTTGTTCTCTGCTGTGTCCTTTTAACTTTATTCTTTTTCCCCTCCACCCCAAGAAGACTAACACACTCACACAAGTCACACACACATACATATAAACCTGCATTCATACACTTGCATACACATACATGCATTAAGATATCTCTCATCATACTTATATATAGACATTTACCTCTATATAATACCCTACTCTACTTGATCATTTCCTGTTCTTCTGAGGGTGGATAATATCTTCCTTCATAAGTTCAAGTCTTTCCATATTTTTCTAACTCCACCAACTCATCACTTTCTATACCACAGCAATATTACAACCTTATACTGTCTAGTTAATTTAAATAGCCTAAAACAATATTGATTAGTAGGACTGACATATAGTGTACTTTCCTTATTTTTCTCTTTTGATTAACTCTATTTTATCTTTAGCTTTATCTGAGATCATGATTACTTGTCCTGCATTTTTCCCTTATATATCTTACTCCTGATCTTTATGTTTGTGTGTATCTCTAACTTCCTATCTTTCCTGATTCCTCTCTTTTCCTTTTACCCCCTATCTGGCTCTCATATTACTTACCCTAAACCTGCTCCAAAGATCCCTCCCTTATCTTCTCCCCCACGCTTTCCCCTTGCTCTCTTGTTTCTATCAGAATTTAGGAGACTTTTATAACCTTCCAAATATACATATATGTGTATATATAAACACATCTATACACATATATACACATATATGTTAGCCCCTCTTTATTACATTCCCATTAATCTAACTACCCTTCTATATCCCCCTTATCCTATCCTCTCATGCTCATATATTTAAAAAAATAGAACACGGTTATTCCCTTCTTAATGTATATGTTATTCCCCCCCCCCCTTTCTTTTAAATAAGCAATCGGGGTTAAGTAACTTGCTCAAGGTTACACAGCCAGTTATTTCTGGGTGTGGTGCTGAGTATCTGAGCCTGGATTTGATCCAGGTCATCCCGACACTGGAGCGGGTGCTCTTACTTGCTGTGCTACCTGGCCGCCCCATGTTATTCCCTTTTTAACCCAGATCTGATGTGAGTAGGGTTTGCTCTAAAAATTCCTTCATTATCCTCTCCCCTCCCTATCCCCTTAGACTTTTTTATGAATTTTGAAGACTTTTATACCCTTCTAGATAATATGTATTATATTCTTCAATGAGAGTAAAACTCCAGAACTAATAGTCCTCCTCCCCCATCTAATTTATGTGTCTGTTCTTTCTTTTGCACCTCATTTGTATAAATTCTTTTGATCTTTTTCTAAGTGGTTTTACTTTTTAGAATCATATCATATTCAGGTCTACTCCAATCTTTCAAACTGCACAATTACTAATAACAATCTGAAACATACATTTTGCATTTTCTTATATAAAAAAATAAACAGTCTGTCCTATTGAGTCTCTTGTAATTATTCTTTGATATATACCTTATATTTCTCTTGAATATTGTATGTCAAATTTTCTATTAAGTTCTGGGTTGGGGGGGGTCATCTGCCCACAAAATCCTGAAAGTGTGGCAATTTTGAGAATGTCCATTTTTCCATTCAGTATTATGTTTAACTTTACTGGGTATGACATTTTCAACTGCAACCTCAGTTCTTCTGCTCTTTGATATGTTGTGTTCCAAGACCTGTGGTCTTTCAAGGTTGCTACTGCTAGATCTTGTGTGATTATAATTGTGACTTCACCATATTTGAAATATTTTTTCTTGTTACTCACAATATTTTCTTTTTGAACTGGCAGTTTCAGAATTTAAATATGGTAATGTAAGTTTTCCTTGTAGGATCTCTTTCAGGTGGCTATGGGTGGATTTTTTCTATTTGTACTTTCCCCCTCTTGTTCTAAAGCTTCAAGGTAATTTTTCTTTCTTTCTTTCTTTGTTTTGAGGGCAATTGGGGTTAAGTGACTTGCCCAAGGTCACATGGCTAGATTTTGTGTTAACTGTCTGAGGCCAGATTTGAACCTAGGTCTTCCTGACTCCAGGGCCGGTGCTCTCTTCACTGCACCACCCAGCCTCCCCTTTCAGGGTAATTTTCTTTAATTATTTCTTGTATTATATCAAGAGTCTCTTTTTAGTGGGTGGCTAGGTGGCACAGTGAATAGAGCACCAGCCCTGGAGTCAGGAGGACCTAGGCTCAGATCTGGACTCAGACACAACACAAAAACTAGCCTTGTGACCCTGGGCAAGTCACTTAATCCCAATTGCCCTCCAAAAAACTAAAAAAAATTAAAAATTAAAATAAATAAGAAAAGAAAAGATTCCCTTTTTGATTGTAGCTTCTAGGCAGTCTGATTATTCTTATGTTTTCTCTTCTTCCTCTGTTCTACATACATAATATGTATGAGGTATTTCACATTTTCTTCTAATTTTTATTTATACACACATACCACAAATGTACACACATATATACACACACACACACTCATTCATCTATTTATGTATTTATTATTTCTTGTTCTCTTATAACCTGCATTGGCTTACCTTGCCCAGTTCTAAATTTCAAGAAGTCATTTTCTTCCTTAAGGCTCTGGATTTATTTTTCCAATTGTTTGCTTTTCTTTTCATAATCTTGATTTTCTTGAATTGTAATTATTTGTTCTTTTTTATTTTTTCTTTCACCATTTTCATTCTATTTTTAAACTCTTTTTTAAGTTTATCTATGAATTTGTTTTGGACAGGTGACCATTTGACGTTACTCTTTGGGGTAGGAGAGACTTTTCTTTTTTTTGCTTTCGTATCCTCCTCTGAAGACAAACCCTCTTCTTCTCTATTCCCATTGTAACTTTCTATAGTTCTTGTGGGTTCTTTTTCCTTTGCACATTTTTAAAAAATTTGCAGCAGCTTATTATTGTTATCACCTTTAGGCCTGAGAGATGAGGGACAGTTCCTCTGGCCTCACATCCACCTTTCGTTCTCCACTCTGATCTGGAACCAAAATCAAGAACTCTGCCATTTCATAAGTGTCCACAACCAGCAATGACATGTCTCCACTAAATTTGCACTTACTTGGCATGATCTGGTTCCTTCTCACCCAGGAGTGTGTCTGAATAGCACAGTTGGGCCTGGTGTCATTTACCAGCAGAGGTTCCCTCAATCTTCCCCCACTCAGATGTTTCACTCCCCACACTGTCTGGAAGGTAAAAATTCCTGTGGTTTGGGACAAGGCTACATTCCAACCCAGCTAGTCCTAGGGGTCACTGCTTGCTTTTTCAGTTTTTCTTTCTAGCCTGGACCTGTTTATACTTCATAGGGACCAAACCTCCATTATGGAATTTATCAACTGATCTTATCGAGTTGTCCCAGGAGGACCACTCTTGTACCCCAACTCTTGTTTGTTTTTAATGTTTTATGTTCTCCCTGAGGTGCTATTTTGTCTTGTTTGTGGAGGAAATCTGAAGAGCTTGTAATTTTTGACCCACTCTATCATCTTCCCAGAAACCTCAATATTAGCATCTTGCTCTATTCAGGAGAATTTCCTTCTAGACCATCTCTTCCATCATACCATCATTAAGCCTCATTAACAGCACAGCCAAAAGATATTGCAATAGGGGTCTAATGAGCTAAGGAAGTTTCTATTTCCCTTTTCTCAGTTGTAAAATCAGAACTTGAAACCAAAGCTATTTAAATGACTGCGGTATGCTCATTTTACCACTTGCCTTAGGCCTAAACAGGTGCAGAATAAAAGTACAGTCAATGTAAGTATGATTAGAAACAGTAGATACCATGTCACATTTCTTGTTTGCTTTTTCTTCAGGAAATTTGAAGAGAAGAAAAACATGGAAGAAAAAAATAACACCGCAAAATTCTGACCTTGTTTGCTCTTCTATAAGTTTACATTTGTAAGACTGTGTTAACATGCCATAAGGATAAAAAATAAACATTTCAAAAGGCCATTTCTTTAGTTGGATGTGATCCATAATCCTACATCTCCTTGATCCTTTTTGATCCTTTTTAAAAAATAATCACATTATTGAATACACTAAAATCAATAAAGCAAAAAAAAATGGAAAGACGGTTTTAAGCAATCATGCTATGTGAATTATACTTGAAGCATAAGTGAGAAGTTCATGTTGGAATTTCTGAAGACCTCTTGTGTATTTATGACCATTCTGACATGACAAGTGGTGATACTAAAAATGTCCCTTTAATACCTGGTCTGACCTGAAGACAGCACTAGTCCAGGCTAGAGATGCCTAAAATACCCAGAGGTTTTATTGGACCATCAATTCAATATAAGTCAATAATGTGGTATGGGGATAAAAAAAAGTTAGTATTATCTTGAAGTGCTTTAAGAGAGGTACACTATGCCATACCAATCGCCAAAACTTTATTTTATAGATCTAGAAAAAATAGTAACAATATTCACCTGGAAGAAAAAAAAAAGGTTCAGAGTATCAAGGAAATTAATAAAGAGAAATGCTAGGGAAGGTGGCTTAGTCATACCAGATTTTAAACTGTATTATAAAGCAGCAGTAATCAAAACTACTTGATACTAGCTGAGGAATAGAGTAGTGGATCAGTAGAACAGACTAAGTACACAAGACACAGTAGTCAATGACTATAGTAATCTACTGTTTGATAAACCCAAAGACTCCAGTTTCTAGTATAAGAAGTCACTATTTGACAAAAACTGCTGGGACAGAAACTGGACACAGTCCCATAACTTACACCGTACACCAAAATAAAGTCTACATGGGTTCATGATCTAGATATAAAGGCTGATACTATAAACAATTTGGGAGAGCAGGAAAAGTTTGTCTGTCAGATTTATGGAAAAGGGAAGACTTTATGAACAAACAAGAGTTAGAGAGCATTACGAAATGCAAGACTGATAGTTCTGATTATATTAATTGAAAAGTTTCTACATGAATACAATGTTACCAAGATTAGGAGGGAAATGGACAATTGGGAAAGAATTTTTACAACCTGTGTCTCTGATAAAGGTCTCATTTCTAAAATAAATGGAGAACTGAGTCAAATCTATAAGAATACAATTCATTCCCTAATTGATAAATGGTCAAAGGATATGAACAGGAAGTTTTCAGAGGAAGAAATTAAAGATATCTATAAGCACATGAAAAAATGCTCTAAATCACTACTGATCAGAGAGATGTAAAGCAAAACAACTCTGAGGCACCACATCTCACCAGTCAGATTGGTTAAAATGACAAAAAAGGAAATGATAAATGCTGGACAAGATATAGGGAAATTGGAAAAGTAATGTATTGTTGTTGGAGTTTTGAACTGATCCAATCATTCTGGAAAGCAATTTGGAATGATACCCAAAATGCTATAAACATGGGCATACCATTTGAACCAACAATACCACTTCTAGGGCTGTATCCCAAAGAGATCATGCAAGGGAGAAGAGGACCCATATGTACAAAAAATATTTATAGCAGCTCTTTTTGTGGTGGCAAAGAATTGTCAATCAAAGGGACGCCCATCAATTGTGCAATGGCTAAACAAGTTGTATACGAATATAAATGAATACTATTTTGCTATAAGAAATGAGGAGCAGAAAGACTTCATAATAACCTGGAGAGACTTATGTAAACTGATGCTGAGTGAAAGGAGCAGAACCAGGAGAACATTGTACACAATTACAGACACATCATATCTGTGATGACTAACTTTGATAGACTGGGCTCCTCTCAGCAATGCAAGGTTATGAGACAACTCCAAAAGACTCACGATGTGGAAAAGGCTATCTACATCCAAAGAAAGATTTATAGAGTCTGAATGCAGATTGAAGCAAACGACTTTATCTCTCTCTTTTTTGTTTTGTTCTTTCTTTCTTGTTGATCATTAAATTGGTTATAATGCTTCTTTATAACTTGACTACTGTTTAATGTGAAGGTATTTGTAGAGCCTATATTGAATTGCATGCTGCCATAGTGGAAGAGGGGGGAGGTTAGGAAGGGGTAGAAAATTTGTAATTCAAAAGTTTGCAAAACTGAATGTTGTAAACTAAAAGTAAATTATATATATATATATATATATATATATATTAAAGAGAAGCACAGGGTGGAGTCAAGATAGTGGAGTAGCAACAGGACTTTTGCCTGGCTCCTGCTTCTACCTCCTCCAATTCATGAAAAATAAATACTGTAAATAAACTTTGAGCTACAGAGTCTACAAAATGACAAAAAAGCTAACTTCTTAAAGAAGACAGTCCAGCAGGCTGGCAGGAAGGAGCAACGCAGTACACTGGGAGCCTAGCCCATCCAGCATGAGCCAGAGAAGTTAGCCTCAGGCTAACTGTGGCCACAAGCAGCCACTGGTTAGAGAGACTTCATATCACCAGCATCTGTGATGGTTTACAGAATTATGAACCCATAGATGCTCAGGACAAAGTAAGAGGTCAGTGCAGTGTGGACTTTGTGGGAACTGGTAGTCTGGGAGTGCATTCCAGACTTTACCTCACTTAGGGAGAAACGGCTGAGGCACTGCTGCAGTTCAGCCACCACCATGTAACTGCTTCAGATGTCCTGGCCTGCAGATTGTAGGGGAAGCAAGTGACCAGTCTGAGGGGTAATGTCTTTTGCTTTAACCTGCTTGAATCTGGCTCACTGTCTTCGGTGGAGGTCCTGGGTTTTTTTTTTTCAGTTTTCCAGAGCTTGTGGATGCTTTAGAGAGGGCACCCAAGTAATAGCTCTATCAGCTGAGACAACCCCAGCCAATGGGACAAAGCTTCCCTCTCTGGTAGCAGAGCTCTACTGTGGCAAAAAGCTCAAAAGTCAAGTAGTTGAGTAGCAACATGAGCAAGCAAGGGAAGCAAAGCTAGCACAGCAATCTGACTTTGCTCTCCTATTTTGGGGAAAAAAAGGATCAAAGCATGGAACAGGAGGAAGGCAAAGAAGTCAGAACTTCACCAAAAGCTTCCAAGAAAAATATGAGTGGTTATAGGCCATATAGGAGCTTTAGAAGGATTTTGAAAACCAAGTAAGAGAAGTGGAGGAAAAATTGGGAAGAGAAATGAGTGATGCAAGAAAATTATCAAATGAGAGTCAACAACTTGACTGAAGAAAATAAAAAAAAAAACTTAAAAATTGACTAACTCAAATGGCAAAAGAGGCTCAAAAAGCCAATGAGGAGAAAAATTCCTTAAAAAGCCAAATTTGACAGATGGAAAAAGAACCTCAGAAGTTCACTGAAAATCATTCCTTCAGTATTAGTTTGGAGAAGATGGAAGCTAGTGACTTTATGAGAAGTCAAGATATTATTAAACAAATCCAAACAAATGAAAAAATAGGAGGCAATGTGAAACATCTCATTGGAAACACCACTCACCTGGAAAATGCAACCAGGAGAGATAATTTTAAAATTATTGGACTACCTGAAAGTCATGATTAAACAAAGAACCTAGAAATCATCCTTCAAAAAATTCTCAAGGAAAATTGCCCTGATGTTTTAGAAGCCCAGGGAAAAATAGAGATTAAAAGAATCCACTGATCACTTCCTGAAAAAAGATCCCGAAAAGAAAACTCTGAGGATTATAGCCAGGTTGCGGAGTTCCTAGATCAAGGAGAAAATATTACAAGCAACCAAGAAGAAATAATTTGAATATTGTGGAAACACAATCAGGATAACACAGGTTTTGGTAGCTTCTACATTGAGAGATAGAAGGGCTTGGAATATGAAATTCCAGAGGTCAAAGAGCTGGGATTAAAACCAAGAATCACATACCAAGAAAAACTGAGTATCATGTTTCAGGGGAAAATATGGATGTTCAATGGAGTAGAGGACTTTCAAGCATTCATGATGAAAAAAAAAACAGAGTTGAATAGAAAATTTGACATTCATATAACAGAAGCAAGAGAAGCATGAGAAAGAAGCATAAACAGGGAAAAGAAATCATAAGGAACTCATCAAAGTTGAACTATATTTATTCCTACATGGAAAAATGATAATTATAACTTAAGAAACTTTTCTCAGTATGAGAACAGTTGAAGGGAATAAAAATGTGTGTGTGTGTGTGTGTGTGAACATAAATATATAGTTCTATATAGGAGGGTATGAAGGTGTATGAATACATATGTGAGTATACGTATATATGTGTACAGGTATACATAGAGGTCACAGGTCCAATTGAATAGGAAAGGATGATACTTAAAAGCTAAAATTAAGAGGCAAGAGAGGAATATAATGTGAGTAGATGGGGAGAGACAGAATGGAGTAAATTATCTCATATAGAAGAGGCAAGGGAAAACTGTTACAATGGAGGGGAACAACAGGAAGGCTAAAGGAAATGAGTCCACCTTATTCTCATTGAATTTGGCTCAGGGAGGGAATGACATACACACTAAATAGGGTATCTCACCCTACAGGAGAGTAGGGGGAAAGGGGATGGGAGGCGGGATGATGGAAGGGAGGGCAGGCTTGGGGGGAGGGAAATTGGGAGCACCCACATTTGAAAAGGGACAGGATAAAAGTAGAGAATAGAACAAGTGGGGGTGGGATAGGATAGAGTGAAATATAATCATTCTTTCACAATATATCCACTATGGAAATGTTTTGCATAGCTACACATGTACAATCTATATTGAATTGCTTATCTTCCCAGTAAGTGTGGGTGATGAGGGAGGAGGGGAAAGAATGTGGAATTCAAAGTTTTAAAATAAAATGTTTGCAAATATACATATATATATATATATATAATTATTATCTTACATGCAACTGACAAATAAGATATGCAGGCACTGGGGCATAGAGATCTACTGTGCCCTATTGAAAAGTTGGAGGGGAATGGGGGAAGATATAGGAGAGAGCAGACTGTGGGAAGAGATATTCAGTGGGATTGTTGTTTTGGGCTGGTGGGTAGGGAAAAATGGGGAGAAAATTTGCAACTCAAAATCTTGTGGAAATGAATGATGTAAACTAAAAATAATCATAAAATTTAATTTAAAAATTTAAAAATAAAAAGAGAGGCACACTATTCCGAATTAGGAATACACACTAGTTAGACCATGTCCAGAAGATTTTAATTATCTTGAAATTTTTAAGCTCATTATTTTTCTCCTGACCTCACAATATCTTGTTCTTGTTGTTGTTCTTTGGTCATTTCAGCCACGTCAGATACTTTGTGACCTCATTTGGGGTTTTCTTGGCAAAGATCCTGGATTTTCACCATTTTCTTCTTCATATAATTTAAGGTATTATATTAACAGAATAGAATGCATCTAGAGGAGGTGACTTGGATGGTAAGGTGAAGAGAATCACCTTTATTTGTGGAATATTTGAAAAAGAAGAAAAAGTGACAGGAGGAAAAAAAAAGTCGGAAAGGAGGCATGATACTTTTCTTCAGCTGTCTTTAATAATGGAGAAGTGATTGGGTATTCTCTATTTGGCCTCTGGGCCCATAACTGATGCAAAAATTAATAGTCGAAGTTTTAGAGAGGTAGTTTTTTATTTTGCGTAAGAAGGAATGTCTTGATAATTAGATCTGTCTGAAAATGGAATATTTTACAGCAGGTGTTGCAGTCCTTAGCAATGGGGTTCATTACATGGGGAGTGGATTGCTAGTTATCAGGGATATTGAAGAAGACATTCCTAGTCAGATATGAATTGAACTACATGGCCTCTAGTAGTCCTTCTCAGTTTGAGAGACTTTGATTTTCTGGAGAAAATGTGAGCCTCTAGGTGACACAAGAGATGATTTACTGCATATTGGAGTCAAAAAGACCTGAGTTTGAATTCTTTCTAAAACATTTACTAGCTAAGTAATCCTTGGAAATCGCTTTATCTTTCTCATTTTCAATGTCTTCATTTGGAAATTTATGGTAATAATAGTAACTATCTTACTTATATCATAGTTTTGAGGATGAAATTAAATAAAATAGGTTAAATTCTTTGCCCACTTTAAAGTCCCAGTTGGGATGAAGAAGAGGAGAAGGGAGATGATGATGATGATGATGATGATGATGATGAATTATCCTTAGATGTCTCTGAGAAGGAAAAGCATGAAATGGATAATTTGTCCCATTTTGTATATAAAGGAGAAAATTCAATTTTTCACCTTGTTCATTTTAGTTATCTTCAAATTTACCTACTCCCCCAAGGGTTCTTATAATTTATCTAGTTTCCTCACAATATTTTATTCTTCTTTTTGTTCAGTCACATTTGACTCTTCATGACCCCACTTGGGGTTTTCTTGGCAAAGATGAGAGTGTGGTTTGCCATTTCCTCCTTCCAATAATTTTATAGATGAGGAACTCAGGCAATCAGGAGTAATTGACTTCCCTAGGGTCACATAGCTACTAAGTATCTAAGAACAGATTTGAATTGAAGAAGATTACTCTTCCTGACTTTAGGAATAACACTTTAGCCACTATACCATCTAGCTGCATTGTTTTAGCATAGCATAATTTATGTTATTTGTCTTGCTAATAACTAAAACAATAACTAACATTTGTATAGTAATTTAGTATGTACATGCATTATGTCTCTTGTGTCTGATGATATCACCTTCAACATCCAACCCCAAACCAGATAGGACAGCATTTGAATGCATGCATGAATAACATAATGGGTTAGTATCTATGACTCTAAAAATAAATCCACTTTTTTTTTCTATAATCAGTTAGTCATTTCTTTGCTAAAAAAAATTTGGAAACCATTGACAAACTTTCTCAACATTTCTCTCTTCCACTTTACTAGTATATGAAATAAAGGTTAATAATAATGATTTACTATTTCTCATCACAGAAGTACTAAGAAAAACTTCCTATTAGAGTTTCTAAAGTACTTTGTTAGTCTTAAGTGCTATATAACTGTAAATAACAAAAATGCATGCAAGCTTTGATTGGAGTAAATAATGGATATTGTTATAGGGGACATGACAGCTTTTCTCTAACTATGAAAATTCTTCTGGCATAAATTACATATGTGTACTGAAATTCATGAACTTGTGTGTTTTCAAGTATGATTAAATGAAACAGCTAGGTTGGGGTCACTTTGACCATGTCAGCAACCAAAAAAAATATCTGTTTATTTTCATACCTCTGCTTTGCAGATATGTGACAGGTGATGGGCACATTATTCCAGAGCTCACAACAATGACTAGCACATGGTAGGTGACTGATTATTGTTTATTGACTCACAAATTTGAAAGAGATAATACTTACCTTTTATAACGTTCACTATGGCTTCATCTTGTCATATGAGAAAGTACTACTGAATTCAGTGAAAAAGTTTGTTTTCTTCTTCAGTTTCCTCCTTATGCCTCAACTGGAAGGAAATAAAAATGCACAATGGTGTGACACAATAACACTTTCACTGCCGCTATATAAATACATGTGTATGCATATGTGTGTATATATAAACATGCACACATATAATGTATCCATATTTAAAAAATATATGTGTGTTTATAAAAGCATATATAAATATAAATAAACTACCACAATGTCACGAGGTTATCTTCCAACTAGAAAATATGTTTATGTTTATATATGCATATGTATGTATGTGTGCTTATGTTTATGCAAATGTGTGTTTATATGTGTATATGTGAATATTACTTATGTAATGGGATTTAAAGAAGATATTTTAGCCAACTTTAAATTACATGTGCATATATGTATACACATGTGTATATTTGCAACCTTTTAGAAAAAAAAGAAATATCCACGTATATAGGAAATATTTTTGAATAATTTCTATAAAGGTAATATGTATTTATTAATTGATGTATACATGTCAGGCACTGTGTTAAATGCCTAACAAATATTGACTCATTTAATTCTCATAACAACTGTGAGAAGTAGGTGTTATTATTCCCATTTTACATTTGTAGAAATTGATACATATAGGATCTAAGCCCCTTGCCCAAGAATTCTGGTCTTTTGACCTCTCATCACCATGCCACATCTATGCTTCAATTTATATATGTATAAAACAAGAAATATGTGTTGAGGTTTTTTTTTTTCCCCAGCTTCATTCCAGTAGTAAATTTTTGCTGAACAGGGGGTAGAGATACAAGTGAATGATGGTAGGATGGTGAGAAAGGAGACAAGGAAAAAAGCACAGAAAAACAAACCTAAGTGATAATTTTGTTGAGTCTCCCAAATTCCAACATTCTTCCAGAATGAGAGTGATGCATGGCTGCTTGTTTACCCTTTAGAATTATAAATTCCCCAAACCTCTCCCCCCCAACCTTCAAAATGTCTGTTAAATTTTTAGTACTCATCCAGTTTTCACATTGTATTCTCAGTAATCAGAAATCATTTCATCAATCATCTCATTGTGTACATAATAAAATTGTAACTCAAATATGTTAAATATTGTTCCAAATTTATCTTGGGACAATAGTTGGTTCTTGTGCCCAAGTTTCCTGATTCTTTTCTCAAGTCCTCCTGCCACTACCTTCTTAAAACAAAACAAAAATAAAACAAACAAAAAAAATTCCCAGAAATATTAACCTTAGTTGTACTGAAGAATGGAAGTAGCATATTGTATGACAATTTGACAGAGGAATTCAGCATTCTAAAGGCATCAATTTCTTGTCATCTTCCATAATAATAGATATTTTCCTTAGTGATGAAGACAGATAATACATACCATGGAAATCAGAAGATTTGTGTCCTGTATCTTGATTTTCCCTAATAATTCTTAGGGAATAGATGTCCTGCTAGGCCTAGAGGAAGAGCAATAACCAGAATTCTATTTCTGTATTGGGAAGGGATATGAAAGGATGGAGGATGCAGTATGGAGAGTGGAGGACTGAAATGCACATATGTATTTGGAGGCTTCTCACTGTCAATGTTATATGTATGGGACAGGGTTCCCTTTTAAAAATAATGCAATAAGAGTGGCTAGGTGGCACAGTGAGTAAGAGCGCTGGCCCTGGAGTTGGGAGGACACAGGATCGGTTCCAGCCTCATATACTTAACACCCACACCAAACAAAACAAAACAAAAACTGGCCACGTAACCTTGAGCAAGTTACTTACCTCAATTGCTTTAAAAATAATAATAATAATGTAATGGGGGGTGGCTAGGTGGTGGAGTGAATAGAGCAAAGGCCCTGGAGTAAGGAGGACCTGAGTTCAACTCTAGCCTTGGACACTTAACACAAAAAACTATCCATGTGACCTTGGGTAAGTAACTTAACCACAATTGCCCTACAAAAAGCAAAAAATAAAAATAATGCAATAATTTCCCTCCTTTTTTTCTATTCATTGTTAAATAAACAGTACTGAAAAACTTCTCTTGGAAAAAAATCATTATAATAGACTGGATAAGAAAATAATATGTAGTCACTTTTCTCCAATTTGGAGATGACTTCCTGGTGATCTTGCAAAGAAGAATTCATTCAGGAAACTTTTAATGAAGCCCCCTTAACCCTTACAAATGCATGACTAAGTTTACTCTTTGTTGTAACCCTATCCCCTCCTGCCTATTGCCCTTTGGGACTTAACAAGCTAAGCCTTTACAACCATTCAAAAGCAAGATAGTATGGTCTCTTTGGAAAGTCTCTGCATTGTAGTCAGGATAGAGGCAAGTACTATCTCTCACAGTTCCCAGATATGTAAACTTAAACAAATTGTTTGAACTCTCTGAATTCCAGTTTTCTTATTGGGAAAATGGGAATAATGGTATCTGCTTCATGGTATTGTTGTGAATGCCAGATAAGATGATACATGTCATGTTTTAAAACTTTAAAGTGCTGTATAAATGTCAGTTATTATTATTAAAAGACACAAAATCCTTCAGGAATTAATTCACTTACTAAATAATCTAAGAAGGTTTGGAGTGGATAAAATGCAAGATTGGAGTCAGAAAGATGCAAGTACATTATGTTGCCTCAGACCATTACTAGGCATGTAGCCCTGGGCAAGTCACTGAATTTCTCTTCTTTAGTTTCCTCATTTCTAAAATGGAAATATCATCTCTTTCTTGGAGTTTTTATAAGGATCAAATAAATTAATATATGTAAAGCTCTTTGTAGACTTTAAAGCACAATATAACTATTATTAACCTAATGGATATATCATAGAAAGCAAATTTTAGACTAGGTGTACTTGCCTTTATAATTTTTCCTTAAATGACAGCAGATCATTGATCTAAAACTGAAAGGAGGGACAACAGATGTCATCTATTCCAATCCCTTCTTTTGGGGAAATTGAGGTGTAGGGTGTCTAAGTGACATACCCAATTTCATACAGTTACATCATTGAAAAGATTTGAAATTAGGTCCTTTGACTCCAGAACTAACAATCTTGCCATTATACCACGCAACCTTGAAACTGTTAAATGAATGAACAATTCATTAATATGCTTTTGTGAACCTAACAGAAAGTATCAGATAATCACCAAAATGTTTGAAGAATGTTAAGTGTGCATCAGAAACTATCACAAAAGGGAAAAAATAAAAAAATAGAAGTACTTAACAGAATAGTACTTCCAAAAAATACCCTAACTATATGCCATAGTGTGTATCCTATGGAAACATTTCTCTACTACAATCTGTTATTTTGCCAGAAGGATATAAATGCAAGTCATATTTGGTGTGTGAAACAAGTGGGGAAACTGAGAGGTTTTGAGAAATTAAATGCATTATAATAACCATCTATGACTTGACTATGCTAAGCATTTCACTAACGGTATTGAGTATAGCTTTTAAAAATCTTGTGAATATCTTGGCACTTGTGATTAATTTGTGAGAAATAACTAAATTAGCACCTCCACCATAAGAATTTATCATTGATAGCAATTGAAATGAAAACTCATTTTCCTTCTTCCTTTCTGTATATATGCTTTTATGCTACATCATATAACATACACACTCACCTAATCTATATCTACAAATGTACATATTAAAATGTTTTTATATTATGTGATATAGGGACACACTCATTCTTTTTGTCATTGCCTCTGAAGACTTATCTAAAATATTTTAGCATAATAAATGAGTATGGAAAAGCAATCAGCATTGGTATCATTTAATAGAAATCTTAATGTGTCATTCATATTGTTTTATCTAGACTGATTCAGTATTTCATTAGGGATGACTGTTTTTGGAGTTGCTATTGGGGAGAGAAAAAAGGGAAAAAAGAGAGAGACAGACAGACAGAGACAGAAGGAGACAGACAGAGACAGAAATAGAGAGACACAGAGAGAGAGACAGAGAGAGAGAAACAGAGAGTATACATATTATACAAAGAATTAATGTTGTGAGACTTCCAACAGCAGTGGAGAGATACATAAATCGTCTGAAACATGTTAAAATATGCATAAGTAGAATGCAAGATAGCAGAATAATGAAAGACTGGGTTGGAATGGATGGATGGACGGACAGACGGATGGATGGATGGATGGATGAAGAGAGACAGAGATAGACAGAGATAGATACAGAGAGAGAAGGAGAAAGAGAGGAATTACCCCTGAGTGAAAAACCTTATTAATAGCCATTTAGTGAATTTAATCTTTTCTGGATTGCTGCCACCAATTACTTTTTGACTTGCTGACTTATACAGTATTTCATATTAGCTGTAGTCTTAACAGGAATGTGTGTATGTACACATACACACATACATGCACACACACACACACCAGCAGTTAATTGACAAATCACTTGGGGAAATTCTGTCTGACCTGATCTATTTCTATGCTACACAAAATAATGAAAACATAAAAGTAAAAGCTATCAATGTTTTTAATAAAGGATAAAAGAGATTTTAAGGAAAGCGATTCATAAATGGGCCAAATGATGCATTCATCAAATATTTCATACTATTAATTGCCACTAAGGATCATGAGTCATTTATATTGGAGAAGTCTTGGGAGAAAGAAGTCTCAGCAGCTTTCATTCAATATATTAAACAGTTCTAAAATGACTTATTAAGCAAATGCTGACTCAGAACTACAGCTGTTCACATGGAACTGGATCAAGATAGTTCTACAATTTTTAATCCTTAAATCCATAGAGGTCCATTTGAAGTGCTTAACAAAGAACATAGTAGCAAATATGTGAAGTGCTTAACAAGGAACATAGTAGCTTAACAAAAGCACATAGTAGATGTGCTTTTTGAAACTTTGCATTTAATACATAACTATTAACGTGAGAAACTGTTAAACAAAAGTAAAGAAAAACTAATGGGTAAAAAAAAACAAGTTCTGAAAATATCTACTTTTAATCTTCTAGGTCAAATAATGAAAAAAAAGGTGTTTGGTACAATGGTGGCAGCAAGGGGTGATATGACTCAAATAAAGATCAAGGAAATCTTGGAGATTGTTCCTATAATGTCATTTTTTAAATCAAATATACATAAATTAGTGAGTCCTAATTCTCCACAGTCAAGTCAAAGAAATGGCAGATTATCCTTCAGGACCCTTTCTGGCTTCCACTATAGAGTATAAATATTTTCATCTCATATTCATGTATACTCTATTTCCTTGATAAATAATGCATCACCAAATGTCCAGATTGTTCCCGATGAGGCTCTCTATACATAGGCTTATAAAATAAATATAGCCTGTTGCTTCTAGAGGTGTCAAACATACTGCCTGTGGACCATGTGATTCACAAAAATACCTAGCGTGGCCTTTAACAGGTTAAAATGTAAATGGGAAGTATTTAACACAATAAATTAAATTAAATATATATGATGTTTATTTGTGTTTTTCTAAGTCAACATGTGGTCAGATTTCCTTTGATATTGTTTGGTGGTCCCTGTTCCCATTTGAGTTTGACACCACTGGTTTAAACTATATTTTTGGTAAGGTAGATATTGCCAGAGCTTGTTGTAGCTCACTTATATAGTATTTAAAAGTTCATTATTCCTTCTTGACCCTAATGAGATCTCAAAATAGAACTTTATGGAGGAGAAAAGAGAATGAGCTGGATATTTTGGGGAAATGGCTATGTGCTTTTATTGACTGAGAATCTCCTTGAAATGAAGGCCAATCTTATTTAACACTGATTTTCTCCTTGTGTTGCTGCCCTTCTATGAAACGTGAAAAAACATAGTATACAAAGAATTATTGTTGTGAGACTTCCAACAGCAGTGGAGAGATACATAAATGCGCATAAATTGTCCGAAGCATGTTAAAATATGAATAAGTAGCATGCAATATAGCAGAATAATGAAAGACTGAGAAAGAATGGATGGATGGATGGATGGATGGATGGATGGATGGATGGATGAAATAAAAATCATTTACTAGTGTTCAGAATTGGTAAAGCATTGTGGTAAGTGTTACAGATACTAAGAGAAAAGCAAGAAGGTCCTTGGACTGAAACATTCACATTCAAATGGAGGAAATAATGCATATAGAAAATTTTAGTTTTAAAGCAGATGCAAAGGTCGCATTTATAATAATCAAGATTTTGTAAGAAGATACATTTCTAGTCAATATGCTAAGTATTGGGGATACAACTAAAATGAATTAAATAATCTCTACTAACAAGGTGCTTACATTATAGTGTGGGAGACAATAAGAATACATAAACATGTATGCCACATAAATAGGGAGTGATTAAATAATGTATACATGTATATACCCATATATACATATGATGTTATTTTGTAAAAATACACATACAGGTATGCATTGACAATTCAGAGCACTTGGGAACTAGCAACTAATAGCATTTTAAAGTTTGAAAAGTGCTTGAACTGCTATTTCATTTGATCCTACCCCCAAGCCCAAAATTTAAGTCCTTTCATTTCCCTCATTTTACAAATAAGGAAGTAAGCTCAAAGAAGTTTAATTTTTTGTCCATGGTCATCCACCTAATAAGTGGCAATGATAGGGCTCAATACCAGTCAAGCATGCTTTCCAATGTGTGAATTTTTCTCTCTCAGAAAAGTAAACTTAGCATCTCTGTACCTCTTCTACCTAGAAATTAAGTACTTAAAAGAAATATATTCAATTCAGAGATCCATTAATTGATGGCAATATTTTTGTTGAGTGACTTTCCATTCTTCTTTTAGGAGAGAAGTGATATTCTGAAGGGAAGTATCTATAATAAGACTTGGGGGAGAAATGTTAGTGTTCATAAAAAAGAATAGAAATTCTATTTTTCATTTTCCAAACATAGTTATGATTTTGCTGCACACTGCACAAAACCAACATCCACAGGAAAGCACTGCTTGATTAAGTAAAACCATAGATAGATGTAGATCAAATCCTAAGAATACTGCCTAACAAATGAATGGATATGTCCATCCAGAGAAGACAAGCAGCTTAATATGTCTATGCTATTCTGCTCATATAGGAGCAGAAATGGACCACAAGGACCACAACATTACACTGTGAGTTCTTGAATTTCAATTGTCTGCATGAGTAAGCATCATTTCCTATAACAGCCACAGAGCTTGTCTTGCTGTTATTAACACTTTTACTTACAAAGAAAAATGATATTGCCATTGAGAGTACCAGATCAACCCTCATGCAATCACACTTTTTGCTAAAACCTCTTCTTTGTCCATTCTTCAGCTGTCTGAAGACATTACATTTGTAATCCTTAGATAATACAGAGTGAATGTTAAACAATATAAAGATGAAAATTATCTTACTTGTTTCTTATGCACTCCACTTTTTAGCCTCTCCAAAAGAATAAAAATAATACAGATCTGATTTAATTGGGGTTGGGGGCTGTGTGATATTCAGGGAGGGAGGAAGATTTTTTTTTGCTCTGGTTCTATCTACATTTAGACCTGTTCAGAAAAAATAAAATCTTAAAAAAATTTGGTATGGCTAATTTTAGGGTTTCACAAAATATGGATAATACATTTTTTGCCACAATGAAAGTCACTGTATACTCTGGATAACAGGCATGGTGCTGTCTTAATTTCACCATATAGTACATGGATAAATACAGGAGAAAAACTCTAATATGCCATTACACTCATATTGTCGATTTTTAAAGGACCTTCCGGTTCTGTTTTGAAGAGATATTTTGTATTTCCATTGGACTTTGCCTAAGCAACTCCCACCAGTTATCATGGAGGGTTTTCAGAAGTCAAAATCCTATACTTAGGCAGGGTATGGCTTTTGTTCATTAACAATATGATGAGCCTCCTGGGATCATTCTCTTTTCAACCGATGAAAAATCAAAAATGTACTCACAAGTAAATTTCCCACTGGACAGTGAGTACTGACTCAAGTTCAAGAACTTTTGAACAATGAATCAAACATCAAGGCAAGAAACATTCACTTATTAAGCTTGCTATCTGATTCTGTGTTCTTGGAAAAATGAAATAGACAGAGGGAATTCCTAGCCAGCATTTAGGAATACTGAGAAATTAAGCGAATGATTACAGCCTTGACACTTTCTTGAAGGTCAAAAATTTCTGAGCTTTGGAGTCAATGCTAGCTGTCCAGTTAGAGATTTCCTCAAGGGCATATTTGATTCAAGGGAAAAGATGAGCACTATGGGAGGATTGTCCTCCAGCTGAAGGACTAAAACTTTGCACTCTGAGTTAAAAGTCCTATCTTTCCACTTGGGATAAGGCATGAATTGGTGATGATTTGCATTGAAGATCTTAGTCTATTTTTTACCTAAACCCATGACTTTCTTCCAAACTTCTTTCCTTCTGTCAGTGAAATCACTTATTCCTTTCAGTCAACTTGGTTCACAGCTTCAAATATTAGAGAAATTGACAAAAATGTATATTCACAGCATCTCTCATCTATGTTTGGTTGTTTATTTCCCCCCCCCCCTATTTCTCTTGGCTTTTCTTTCCTCTCTCCTCTATCTATACTGTTTAACTTATTAATATCATCAACTTCCATGGGTTCAATTATTATCTCTATACTCATATCTCATATATCACATATCTCCTTATCCAGTCCTAACCTCCAGATACACATCTTAAACTGCCTATTAAATATCTCTAATAACCAGTTTGATGGGCATCTTAAACTCAACATATGCAAACTGAACCAATTATCTTCCCCCACAGAACCCTGTCATTCACCAAATTCTCCTCTCTTCCCAACTTTCCTTTTATTGTCAAGGCTGCTACCATTCTCCCAGTCCCCCAGGTTTGCAACCATATGCTTAACTATTCACTCTCTCTCAACTTCCATATCTAATCAATTTTCCATTTATATTTGGCTTTGCAATATACGATCACTTCTCTCTTCCTATACTTGCTTGGTGCAAATTCTTATCACGTCACAACTGGACTATAGCAATTGGCTCTCTAGTCTTCCTCCCTGCCTCAAGTAAAATTTCCATTCAGCTGTCAAAATAATCGTCCTAAAGTACACCTCTGACTGTATCACCTTCTTATTCAATAAGCTCCAGGGTCTCCCTATTACCTCTTGGATTCCATGTAAAATCTTCTGGTTGGCATTTAAAATCTTTCATAATTTCATTTCCTTCTGACTTTCCAATCTTCTTATACCGTGTGTGTGTATACACATACACATAATACACATATATGTATATATACATGTATGTATGTGTGTGTGTGTATATATATAGATAGATATACCAATGCCACTGTGCTAGTTTTCCCTCACTTAAGACATTCCACATTCCAAAGCTATGAATTTTCCCTTCCTAGCCCCCATGCCTGCAATTCTCTCCTCATCTTTTTCTTGTATTTGTTTCTTTCAAGTCCCAGTTAAAATCTTGCATCTATAAGAAACTTTTTTCCAATTCCCCTAAAAATCAGTTCCTTTCAATTGATGATTAACTCTAATTTATTCTGTATATAGCTCGTTTGTATAAAGATGTTTACATATTGTCATTAAATAAACTATGATGTTTTTGACAGCAGGAACTTTCCTTCTTCCTTTCTTTGTATAAGAAGGGTTTGGCAATTTCAATCCCCTAAAGGAACTTATAGAAAACAAAAGGAATCTGATTTGGGGAAGAAGACAATCTGCAGTGGCATTTGGGAACAGCCTCTTTGCTTTGGCTATGTAGTCAGAACTCCCTGCATCTCTAAACCTACTCGGATGAGGAAACATTGCTCTCTTTTCTAGGGGATTTCAGGGGAGAAAGACATCTTCACTCACCAGAAATATATGATGCAGAAGGTGGGGAAGGGTTTGAGGACGACCTTCTGTTGCTGGTATTTCTGCTGGAGTCGTTGGGCAGCAAATACCATATCAATACCACTTGGTAATGAAATATCACTTGGAAATTACTTTGGGGTCTTGGACATATTTCATTTGCCATTTTCAGGTTCAAGTGCAGGGAATGGAGTTCCTGACCTAAGATATTTAGCCATGGAAACCTTGAAGCCCAGGATTCCCATGCAGATGTTACAATTTGTTCATCAGGGAACCCTGAGAAGTAAGTTCTCTGGAACTTTATTTGTAAAAATGCTCAACTGATGTTAGTAGTTAAGTACAGCTAAGGTTCTTTGACCTTGAAAATTGTGAGGTAACACAATGTAATGTAAGGCCAAGCAAAGGCAATTTCCCAAGGTTCAAAATACCAGCATAGGTGCTCTCCATTTTATTCAGTGACAAAGTAAGAACAGAGAAGATCAAAACATGACATCATTCAAAATACAGCATTTACTAAGCATGATTAAATAATCTCCAAGTACTACCCCACCCCAAGACCTTCCATTCATTCAATCAATTACAAAGTCCCTGTTCTAAATACTACTCCACCCCAGGCTGTACCTTCATTTAGTCCACCACAAAGCCCCTCTTCTCAAATGGAGATTAGTTTCCAATCTAAGTAAAGTACATTCATTTGTTCAACCATAGAACACAAAAAGGTCAAAAGTTCCCCACCCCTGGATCACAATTCAATCTACCCCATAGTTACATCAAGTTTAAGCACAGCACTTAATACCCAAATGGAGGTCTTTTCTTCATCTTGACATGAGGCAAGTTCTCAGCAATCTTAGTTCCTGGGGAGACAAGGCTTAGCAAGGCCACAAGATACATTGCCAGTCTCTTCATTAATTCATCCTCTGTCTGCAGAACAGTCCTAGAACCCCTGAAAACATTAGCAAAACCCTCTCCTAGGATTTATGTAAACATACAACAAGAAAATCCTTCTTCAGGGCTTCTGAACCAACAGAAAGGTTCCCAGACCCCTGAAACAACAGCACTATCCTTCATCAGTGGACAGTATTCGCTCTCTGTCTGCAGGACAGTCTCAGTAGCTCTGAACCAACAGAAAGGTTCCCAGACCCCTGCAACAACAGCGCTGTCCTTCACCAGTGGACAGTATTCATTCTGTCTGCAGGACAGTCTCCAGACCCCTGCAACAACAGCACTGTCCTTCACCAGTGGACAGTATTCACTCTCTGTCTGCAGGACAGTCTCAGGGCTTCTTAACCAAAAGCCAGGTTCCAGGACTTCTTCAACAACAGGACTGTCTTTCAGCAGTGGACAAATCTGGCAAAAAACATCAAAACAGACAGACAAAGTACCAGCAAAACAGCCATGTCTCCTCAGTCCTTGGCAGCTCAGGGGGCAGGTCTCAAAAGTCCAGGGCAATTCAAAGTGGCCCTTTGAGCAATTCTCTCAGTCTCTCTCTCTGCCTCCAAGAGGTGCTGCTTCCAAAAAGTTCTTCTGCCTCTCTCTAGTGTCTCTCCAAATCTACATCACCAACTCCTCCCAGTTCAGGACTTTCTTTTCACATCAACAAGTCCATCCCACAGGTGGGATTAACAAGCTCTGGGTTTTAACACAATCAATTTGAAAACCAAGCCAATACAGGGGAATCTTTATGTTCCATTACTATCACACACAATTGGTCTTAGCCTGAGCCAATGGGCAAAGATGACAGAAATCACCAAACTACTAAGAGGATTGGAGAACCCTGAGAAAATGGGAAAATGTATATCCCCAGAGTGTATGAGAGGTGCTAGTGCATGGTAAACACTTAATAATTCATTCTTGATTAAGGCACAATCCTAATTCAGACTCTCATCACTATTCTTTTGGACTGTTCCAATAGCCTCCTAATTGGTCTGCCTCTCTCAACTGACTTTCCTCTTCTATCAACTTTTTATATGCTCATCAAATTGATATACTTGAAAGGTGGATCCTATAAATACTGGTATAACCCCATTTATAGCAATATTTATTTAACTACAAAACTCCTTATTGTCATTAGTATATACTATGAATATCTGTTTGTCATTTAAATGCTTTTGTAACCTGGCCCCACCTTCTCCATTCACTCTTATCGTTTCTCCTCAAACTCATACAAAAGTTCAACTAGAAAATCTAACTTTGAATTGGAAGTTAAGGGTTGATACCATTAATTAAACAGAACCAGGGCTATGACCTGTTATTTAATTGTTGAATTATATATTATTCACTTAAATGTATTAGATCAAGTCATTCATATGACTTTTGCTATTAAATTATTTCAGTCTTGTCTGACTATTTCTAACCCTATTTGGAGTTTTGTTGGTTATGATAATGCAGTCGTTTGCCATGTCTTTCTCCAGATCACTTTACAGATAAGGAACCTGAGGTAAACAAGGGTAAGTGACTTTCCCAGGGTCACACAGCTAAAAAGTGTCTGAGGTCAAATTTGAACTCAGAAATATGAGTCTTCTTGACTCTAGGACTGGCACTTTGCCTACTGTGCCACCCAACTGCCCCTGTTTGACAAGCTACCTTGATAAAATTAAATGAAAACTTAATTGCTAACAATTATCATTGTAATGTCTGCCCTATTCCCCAAGAAATGCCATATGTATGTACTTTCTGTATGTATAAATATGTATATACATAAATGACACATATATACATGCATGCTTTGTGATGGCTCAAGATGTAGTGGATGACTTTGGTGTCTTCAAGTCTAACCAAGTCTAAGTGCTCCACAGTACCTGATTCATGGCCAGTGGATCAGTTGATATGGTATTTGCTGCCCAACAACTTCAGGAGAAATGCCAGGAGCAGAACAGAGGGCTGTATACAACATCTGTAGATCTGATCAAGGCCTTTGATAGTGTCAGTCATGAGGGCTTATGGAAAATTATCTCAATATGTGGTTGCCCAGAGAAGCTCATCAGCATTGTACATAAATTTCATGATCATATTCTTGATCATCCAGGTACTAGATAATGGACAATGCTCTCATGCCTTCCAATTCACCAAAGGAGGGGAACAAGACTGTGTGCTTGTTCCCATGCTTTTTTTTCATGATGTTTTCAATCATGTTGTTAAATGCTTTCAATGAGGATGAACATGGCATCAAGGTCCATTACCACCTAATGGTAAATTCTTCAACTTGAAAAGGCAACAAGCCATGACAAAGGTGGAGGCAGTGTTGGTGCAGCATTTTGTATTTGCAGATGATTGTGCAGTCAATGTAGCCTCTGAAGCTGAGATGCAATAAAGTATGGATCGATACTTTGCTCCTTGTACTAATTTTGGTCTAATAGTTAATGCCAAGAAAACACAGGTGCTCCATTAGCCACCACCATACCATATGTGAAAGCATCAGTTAAAGCAAATGGAGAAGTTTTGAATGCCGTGGATAAGTTCATTTACTTTGATAGTGTACTTTTCAGGGATGCACACACTGATAATGAGCATGATGGCCCTCATTGCCAGAGCTAGCTCAGTGTTTGGGAGGCTCCGAAGGAAAGTGTGGGAGAGAAGAGGTATTAGACTGACTATCAAACTGAAGGTTTACTGAGCCGTGGGGCTGACCTCATTGTTATATGCGTATAATTCCTGGACACTATACCAGAGTCATGCCAGTTAACCGAATTGCTTCGACTTGAATTGTCTTAGGAAGTTTCTAAAGATCACCTGGCAAGATAAGGTACGAGACACTGAAGTCCTTACTTGAACCAAACTGCCAAGCATTCAGACTCTGCTTCAGAGAGTGCAACTCTGATGGGCTGGTCACATTGGCAAAACATGTGCTTGCCAAAAAAAAAAGACTCTTTTATGGAGAACTCCTACAGGGCAAGCATTCACATGGAGGTCAGAAGAAGCAATAAAAGGACACTCTCAAGATCTCTCTTAAGAACTTTGGAATTGATTGGGTGACATGGGAAACACTGGCACAGGACCTCTAAGCATGGCCTTCCCACATCAAAGAGGGTGGTGTGCTGCAAAAGCAAAGCAGAAATGAAACAGCTCAAAGGAAACACAGGATGCACAAGTATCCATTCCAAATGTTCACATGGTCTGTTTATGCCTGAACTGTGGTAGAGCATTCCAAACTCATATTTTTCTGATCAGTCACAGTGGGAAACACTGAAATTTGACTCTAGCATAGTGATGTCATTTTGGTCCTCTTAGAGAATGAAGAACAACAAGCATAAATGCATGTATATATAATGAATCCTATGGAATCACATCATTCTCAAGAATAAAAAGGCTTTTGGTATTATGGATAAGAAAATAATTTAAATGTTTATTGTATCTTTAAAATATCTATTCATATGTATGTCTTATAATTTATTTAATAGCACAAAAATTGATCTAATAAAGAAATAAATATTAACATACTGAGGATATATACATTTTTGAACCATTTATTTATTCTCTATTAGCCATCTGACATGAATCCATCCTTCTACCTCTTAGTGGACAATTATCTTCAATGTACGCTCGTCACTAGTGATACTTGTCATACTGTGGCATACTATGTCATACTTTCAGTGATCTCTTTATTACCTTACTCTACTAGTTAATGACAACTCCAATTAATTAATTATTTTAGGATGTACAAACCATCCAGTGATTTTAGGTAGGTATTGATATTTTTCTACCATCTTGAAAAGAGGAAACTGAAATGCAAAAAGGTTACGACTTCACTTTAGACAATGTTCATAAAGATCTTAATTATTGCAGGCATATTCAAATCTAATCCTCTAGAGCTGAAGTCCAACAGTTTTCTATGTTTCATAGAATTCATTATATAATTTAATCAACATAAAGCATCATTTACCTATCATTTTATTCCTTTTTTTCCTGCATGAAATTATCTCATTTAAGCTTTCCTCCCCATGGCTTATGAGAGGATTACTTTTTTATATATTATCTTCTATAGGACCTCAGTCTTTTATTCCTTTTTTTAAATTGATACATTCCCCCAAGTGAATGTTTTTTATTGTGAATATGCTGTTCCATTTGACTACTTTAAGGATTTTTCTGCATATGACAGGATCATTCTAATGTATCTTTTGAATTCCTCTGGACCTAGATTGTTTCTATATAACTGTGGAAGAATAACATTAAACCTGAAGAAGTTAGTTAATAATCTGAATAGTGGAACTCATACTTGAGTATTTCTTCTGGAATTTAGGAAAAAAAACCAAAAACCTAGGAGCAGCTAGGTGGCACAGTGAATAGAGTACAGGCCCTGGAGTCAGGAGGACGTGAGTTCAAATCCAGTCTCAGACTCTTAACACTTGCAAGCTGTTTGACCATGGGCAAGTCGCTTAAGCCCAATTGCCCTGCCTTCCCCCACTCCAAAAAGACAAAAAAGAAAAAGAAAAAAAAACAAGTCACTTTCAATGACCTACCTGATTTACCCTTGATTATATTGCAGAGAAAGCACTTTATATCTCAATTTCAAAATCTTTATTACAAGAGCATAATAAAGGAGATTTAGAGCTAAAATTTCTTTACAGATCATCTAGTACAATACTCTAATTTTAAGGATAAAGAAATTTACTGGAAAACTGAAGTGACTTACTTAAGGTCACATATCTTCTAGAAGTTTCTCTAACTCCAAAGTAGGCCTTTTTTTTTAAAAAAACTATAATTTCCCCACCCCATTTTTCTACCCTTCTCCTTAATCAAGAACTATTCTATAACTCTCCTACTTTGGAAATCACCTTCTTAGAAAATGTTTAAAGAATTTAAATAGATTTATAACATTTCTTTTTATATTTTCTATATTTTATGTGAGAGTACCAGAATATGGAAGAATGGATGACATGACCTCTCTAAGTTCCTTTCATCTTTATTAATTATTCCATGGTTTTAAAAGTGGCTTGTGTGAGAAATACCTTCATCAGAACGACACAAAGATAATAAAATGTTCCAGGTTGAAGCTAGAAATGCAATAACTCCATTAATATGAACATTTTTCCTAGTGTGGATCCATCCTAATTACATGTTTCTTTCTCTAGGGAAAAGGGGTATAAAAAATGAATCATGTTCAGAAATAGGAAGTGACAAATCAATGAATGGTTATTAAACAATGGATAGTGAAAGACTAAGAGGAAAACACACACACACAAATATCCAGAAGTATATGATGCTTTAAAAATATTTTTAAACCTTTCAAGATCCTTAATGTTTATTTTGACAATTATTTTTTTCTAATCAAATTACTTAAATGCTAGTATTTTTTGAGGAAAAAATATAGATGCTAACACCATTTCTCTCACATTGTAATTTGTTTTTAACTTTACTCACTGCACAGTTGTCTTATAAACTTTAAAACTTTAAGACATTTTCTCTATGAATTGCTGTCTAATCACACTTCTCCATTTTCTATTTATGTAAATAATTTTTGAATACAAATGTGATCTTCATAACTAATCACTTAAATTCATTTTATTAGATAAAAAAAAATAAATGAAACCTTGACCTCTTTCATTTTATGTAAGATTCATGGACTGCTTCAAACCGTTCAGAGAATATATGGTATAACAAACAACTCCTTCTCAGGACAGGAAGAAATGTAGATTCATGAAGGAAGATCTTTCATGTGCAACCACCCAGCATGGAAGAAATTCCTTAAGTTACTGTGTGATGTCAATGCACACCCACAGAGAAAGCCAGGGGTGACTAAATCTTTTGAAAACAACCTCATACCCATGAAATCTGTGAGCAATCTCTTGTAGCCAGGAATTTTAATGTTTCAAAAGACAGACTGTTGCTAACAAATGTCTATAAAGTACCTTTTTATTATGTTTTTTAATAGAAGGAAGACAACATGTCCCTTGGTGTCAGATCATTCAAGATGTGTGTATGTGTTCATGTGCCACAAGCACACACACACACACACACACACATGCTTGTGCACAAAATCAAAACAAGAGTTTCTCACCTAACAGTAAAGATCTTTGAAAGTGGCTAAGATGAAATTTTTAAAGTGAATTTAGAAGACTGAAAATTGAATCTTTGAAATATCTTTGCATATCATAATTGCTTATGATTTCTTTTCCAGATTGTCTTCTAAAAAATCTGTTTACTATCTCAAGGCATTTTTTAGTCATGAAAACCTTCATAAGTTTATGTTCTGAATTAGAGTTGTTTATGAGGTTTATACTTGGGAATGATGAAGGGCAATATGAGGTGGAATTTTAGCCCTCTTTGATGATTGATTCAGAAAAGCAATGACTAATTCTGACAGTAGTCTGAAGAGGATAAATATCTTGATATTATCAAGTACCACATCAGCTAACTAAAGAAAAACAAAAAATGATTTTTTCCTCTATAATTATTTTGGATGAAGTAAAACACTGTGCCTTGTTTGTATCCACAAATATAAACATGGATAATTAAGTTGATTTTTTTTTAGTGTTAAGCACTGCGACTTTCTGTTATTCCTTCATGGTAAGAATTTTTAAAGATGTATCCAGTTTTTTGAAAGGAGGCTCACTTGATATCATAAGGGAATGAAACAAATTTGGAGAAATAGTGCAATTTTGAAGAGTTTAAGTCCCTAAAGTCAATCTTCCACTGTTTGGGGTGGAGGACCAAACTCTAATAAATTTTTGGAATAGGAATATTGATGCACTCTACCCTGCTTCCCCAGTAGGATTGTAGTGGCTGTCAGCACATTTCTTCTTTCTTATGGTAGGAATAGTAGTTAACAGGAGGAGATGGCTGTTACTCCACTTAGTCTTAGATTTGGCACAGATATGTCTGCTCTAAAAGCTTAAAGAAAACTCTTTTCAAAATAAACAGGCAATAAGCCCAGTAAGAGGAAAGAGCATGGAAATAGGGGAGAGGAAGTATACTTAAAAGGAAACAAACAAACAAAAAACACAATGAAGCAATCATTAGGATTTGAGAGATATATTTTTAGAAGTACTTGTGGTATGGGAACAAAAACAGCAGCAACAGCAGTAAAAATAGTGTATTAAGTGATGTTTTTATCCATCATCTCATTTAATCCCCTTCCAGACTGATAGGACTATAGGATTAAGGAAAGAGGGTTGTCTTATTTTCCTAAATGGGGATTTAACAGCCATTGCATGGTAGGGTTGGTCAGAGGGTAGGAAGGGGAACATAGCTCTGAAGTTCCTTACCAGTGGGTGTAAACTAGATGCTCAGATATTCACATTTATGCACCCAATTTTTCCTATAATGCTCTTTTTTGTCTCTTAGGGCCCAATTATCTTTTGGCATTTGAGCCTTGGCCACAGAGGGGATTTTCCCAGTATTTCTGGGATCTTAAGCACATTAGGATGCTGACTAGAGGAAGGGGTTACTCTACCGTGTTCACATATAACCTACAGGACCTGCCCTTCCTGAAGATTAAATGCTCTCAGTATTTAGAACTGGAAGGAATCTTAGAGATTAGCTTGTTCAACCCTCATTTTACAGATGAGGAAACTGAGAGAGGGGCAAGTAATTCCTAAAGTGACTCAGGGAGTCTGATATCAATTACAGTTCTCTTTCCATTGTTCTGTAAACTAGAATCTCCCCTCCCTCCATAAATTCTGTCTCCCTTAATGTTAAAAGAGAAAACTAAGTCAGAAGTTAACATTTTTGTGTGTTTGTTCGTATTTCTGTCTATGTGTGTACATGCATGTATGGTGGAGTGTGTGTATTTATGTATATATATGCATATGTGTGTTTATATGTGATATATATGCATATATATGGCTCTGCTAGTCTTATTGCACATCAGTTCATGTACACCTTTTCCTGTTTCTTGGTATTTATCACATAACAACTTCTTATAGCATGGTGGTATTGCATTAAATTCATGGAACACCATATTTTAGCCATTCTCCAACTGTTGGAACCTACTTTGTTTCTCATCCTTAACTATCATAAAAATGTGCTACTAAAACTATTTTGGAGTATGTGGGGACTTTTCTCTAATACAAGGCTCCTTTGAGATATAAACCCAGCATAGATGTGTGTGATTGAAATGTAATGGACATCTTAGATATTTTACTTGCATTATTCCAAATTATTTTTCAGAAATGATTGTACCATTTCACACTTCCACCAACAATGTATTGGTGTGTCGATCTTCCTAGAACTCCTCCAACGCTCACTGTTGCCATGCTTTGTAATTTTTTTGGAGGTGGAGGTATGAGGTTTTAATTTGCATTTTTAAAATGTGGTTTTGAATACTTTGCAGTTATTTTGAGAACTGTTTGTTCACATCTTTCAATTTTTATCTATTGGGGAGTGATTATTAGTAGTACAAGACTTTTGTGTGCTTTCAGAGAATACTTCCAAGGTATTTTCTGCATTTAAAAGATATTTGAAAGGCATTTCTTTTTAAATTTCTGCTTGTTGTATTTGTTAATATATAAAAAATATCATTAAATTTTTAGGATTTATTTTGTACCTTGCAACTTTGAAGAAGATGTTGATTGTCTCAGTTAGGATCTTTGCTGTTTCCCTTGAGGAATTCCAGTAAACCATAGTATCATTAGCAAATAGAAATAGTTTCACCTCCACTTTACTTATCATTTTTTTCCTTTAATTAATTTATCTTGTCTGATTGCTATTGCTAGAATTCACAGTAGTTTATCAAATAACAGTGGGGAAAGTAGAGATCCTTTTTTTCACACACATAATTTGAAAAAAAATTCTAGCACATCCCTGTTCCATATGATATTTGCTTTTTGATTTGCATAGGTGCTTTTGATGATTTCTTTAAAAGGTACCTCTTTGCTTATATATTGTAGGAATTTGGGCATTAAAGAGTGTTGTATTTGCCAAAGACTTTTTCTACATCTCTTGAGATGATCAAATGATTTTTTGATGTTTTAGTTTTTAAAATAATTATATTGGATATTTTAAAAAGATTGAACTGTACTTCCATTCCTGGTAGAAATCCCAATTGATTGAAATGGATGATTTTATTATTGTCTTATAAAAATTCTGCAATCCTTTTTGCTTTTTAAAAATATATATTTCCCCCAAATTACACCTTAGAATTTTTTTTAACATTTTAAAAAAGTTTTGAGTACCAAACTTTATCCCTCTCTCCATCCCTCCTCTCCCCACTCAAAGAGATGGTTAAGCAATCTGATATAATTTATATATGTAAAATCATGTAAAACATTTCCATATTAGTCATTTTTCATAAGAAGACTTGAATAAAAGAAAAAAAAGAATGAAACAAAGTGGAAAATCAGATTTCAGTCCATGTTCAGACAGTATCAGTTCTTTCTCTGGGAGTGGCTAATGTGTTCATTATGAGTATTTTTGAATTGTCTTGGATCATTGCATTGCTTTGAAGAACTTAGGCAGTTCTTCATCATAAAATACTGCTGTTACTATGTACAACATTCTCCTAGTTCTGCTTACTTCATTTTATATCACTGAATGTAAGACTTCTCTCAAGTGTTTCATAAATCATCTTGCTTGTCATTTCTTCTTCTTCTTCTTCTTCTTCTTCTTCTTCTTCTTCTTCTTCTT
>NW_027186325.1:3940876-3998055 GCF_028583685.1 Petaurus breviceps papuanus
TTCTTCTTCTTCTTCTTCTTCTTCTTCTTCTTCTTCTTCTTCTTCTTCTTCTTCTCTTCCTCCTCCTCCTCTCCTCCTCCTCTTCTTCCTCCTTCTCCTTTTCTTCTTCCTCCCCCTCCTCCTTCTCCTTCTTCTGCTGCTTTTTTGAAGGGCAATTGATGTTAAGCAACTTGCCCAAGGTCACACAGCTAGTAAGTGTTAAGTGTCTGAAGCTGGATTTGAACTCAGATCCTCCTGACTCTAGGGTCAGTGCTGTACTCACTGAGCCACCTAGCTGCCCCTGCTTGTCATTTCTTATAGCACAGTATTATCCCATCACAAACATACCATAACTTGTTAGACATTCCTTAATTGATTGGCATGCTGTCAACTTCAAATTCTTAACCACCACCAAAAGAGCTGATATAATTTTTTTGTACATACCCCCCTACCCCTTTTTGTCTTTGGGATATAGACCTAGCAGTGGTACTGGTGAATCAAAGGGTATACACAGTTTGATAGTTCTGAGGTGGTTTTCAAGTTGTTTGGAGGGGACTTTGGGAGGGCTCAAGGGGTTTCCTTCCTCACTCCTCCATCTTGCTGTCAGAAGTCTGTAGCCTACTTTTTAGAATTTTGTTTAAAATATTAAAATATTTTGAATAATTATATTGCTCTATAGTCTTCTTTCCATGTTTTGTCTTTTCCTAGTTTAGCTCCTTGAACCATATTTTTCTCTCCAAATTATTTTGGTAGTGTGTTTTCTTTTGGAAATAGCTTGTACAGTAAGGATATTACTATTCTTTAAATTATGGGAGTAGTTTAAGAAACCATTAGTTCTGGAAGTTTGTTGTTGTTGTTTGGTAGTACCTTTACATATAGATCTATTTCCTTTTTTTTCAGATTGCTTATTTATGATTTCTAAGTGGTCTTCTACTAGTTTGGATATTTTATATTCTTGATACCTACAAATATAAAAAATCTTCATATATTGGGGCAGCCAGATAGCACAGCGAATAAGAGCACCGGCTCCAGTGCTGAGAAGACCTGGAGATCGAATCCCGGGCTCAGACACTTAGCACACACCCAGAAACACCTGGCCGTGTAACCTTGAGCAAGTTACTTAACCCCAATTGCGTAGGGGTGGCCAGTGTTGGGGTGACCTGGATCAAATCATATCATCAGATACTCAGCACCACACCCAGAAATAACTGGCCGTGTAACCTTGAGCAAGTTATTTAACCCCGATTGCTTTAAAAAAAATCTTCATATATCAAAAATATATTTGATATCTTTCATTTATGCTCTCATTTTTTACATAACTGTGCATAATACTCTCAGCTTATTCTTTAATTTTTATAGTTTTGCTGTTATTTAACTTAATATTTCCTTTTTTATTACCATTTTACATTTTTTCATTGTTTATTTTCTCATTTTGAAATGAAAATTTAATTCTTTAACCTTCTATTTCCCTATTTTGTTAATGTGTCATTTCAACAATATAATTTTCTCCCTGACAATCACTTTAGCTTCATACAAGAAATTTTGTTTCTTTTTGTTTTATCTTCATCATTTGCTTCTAGAGTTATTAATTGTCTCTATAACTTGTACTTTCACATATTCTTCAATTTAGATTTCTCTTTTAGGTCTCTCTTTAAATTTGTATCTTTTGTTGTTGATCATTGAACCAATTCTATTTTCATTGCATTATGTTTTATAAAAGATCTATCAAATATTTCTGTCTTCTTATATTTCTTTGTAATATTTCTGTCCTAGTAAGTGGTCATTTATTGCAAAAATTCCATGTAGTACAGTGATGGGGGAGGGGGAGGGGTTTATGGGCGGTGCCATGGTTGTTTTGAATGAATATGTATAAGTTTGATGGGGTGATCTCCATATAAGGCCATGGGGGTGATCACCATATAAGGCCATAAATGTAAAACTGCGATGTGATTGGCTCGGATTCGCTATATATTTTCTTGTGTGAGAGGGCGCTCTCTCTCTCTCTCTCCCCGCCATGTAATTGTTGAAGAATAAACCACCCCGCTTCACTCCTCCGCCTTCTGTCTGGTGTTTTTTCCCCGTGAGGGGCCGGTGACGACCGAAGACCCGGGATGGGTAAGTGAGAGGGCCGTGGGGCTAGTCGTCTAGATCTGTTGTGAGGGCAAACGCCCGCAACAGTACAGAATAATAAGAGTATTATTTTGTTGTCATAATCAAAATATGCCATAAGTTTTTTTTAATTCTAGCTTTGCCAGAAATTTGTTCAGGACCATATTTTCTTTTTTTTAAATTTTCCATTAGATTTATACACAACTGATATAGGAATACTGAAGTCTCCTGTCACTATTTTATTATGCTCTATATCTTCAAGAAACTCTGATAATATTACCTGTGTGAATTTGGATGGTAAGTTATTTTGAGAGCATAAGTTTCTTATCAATATTGACTTGGTGTATATAGTTCCTCTAAGAATAATATAGTCTCCTTGTTTGTTCCTTTAAAAAATGAATGATTGTTTTTATTTTTTCTAATAGTATCTAGGTGGTGTAGTGGATAAAGTGCTTGTCTTAGTCAGGAATATTCATTTTTCTGAGTTCATATCCAGTCTCAGACACTCACTAGTTCTTTGACCCTGGGAAAGTCACTTGACTTTGTTTGCCTCAAGTCCTCATCTGTAAAATGACCTGAAGATGAAAATGACAAAACACTCAAATATCATTGCCAAGACCAAAATGACCCTGAACAGGGTCATGAGAAGTAGTTGGACATGACTAGAAAATGGCTGAACAATAACAGTAACAATAGCAAGATGACAGCTTTTTTGGATTCACTTGATACATAATAATTATTTTAATATTCTCCTCAGTTTTATTTTATGTCTTTGATTTATTTCATTTGTTCCTTCTAAGCAATAAATCATAGGCTTTTAAAAAATCCAATCTGTTATTTTAAAAATTTGATTATTTGATCCATTTTCCTTTAAAGTTATTTGAATTAGGTGTATATTTTCCTCCATCTATGTCTAAATTTTTTTTCTAAGCTATTATTTTTCTCCTTCTGCTGTAGACACAGGTTTGAATTCCTTCAATTATTTTACTTTAATCTTTTCTGTATTCACATTGTCTCTCTTCTGATTTTCTTCTTATTTCTTACCTTTTTCCCTTTAAAACTGTATTTATGCCTCTTTCCTTTTTCTTACACCTCTTTTTTCCTTTCCATCTTTTTTTCTTTCCATCTTCTCCTCCTCCTATTCAGTTATTCCTATTTATTAACATTTTTTTTTACCTCTTTGACATCATATTTCTGTGTGTCATTGCTTTTTCTGTTGATTTTTCTGTTTTTGTTCAAGATTTCTGAGGTTTCTTTTTCTTGAAAACCTTGACTCTTTCACTCTTTCCTTCCCTTCCCCTCATTTTCCCTTATCATTCTCTTTCTGATTCCTTCCCCTCTATTATTATTATTTTTAACTGTTTCAGTTTCTTCTCACCCTGGACTATTCATGGTTCACTTGCTTAGGCATCTGCCTTAGCTGACTTTTGGGTGGTCCAAAATGACCCTAGCTGGATGCCATGATCTTTTCCTCAGTTTAGGTGGAGTGCTGCATAACTCTCTACATGTAGGGTGTCCTGACTTGGTGACCTGTTCTCCATCCTCTTTTCTTCTTTAACTTTGGCCCAGTTGAGAGCCTTATTTCTCTGCCACCAGCAGCTTAGAGCTTTGCTGCACAAATTCTCCTAGTTTGCATCTTCTAACATACTTTTTTTTCTGAAAGGCTATGGCCTGGCCAAGCTTGGCTGTTGAAGTCTCAGTACACACACACACACACACACACACACACACACACACACACACACAGATGGTTGGATGTGTATATATGGATATGTTGATTTTGTTATGGGAATGCGAATTTAAGATCTTCCCTGCCCTTTGATAGGCTTAAGTGACTCTGAGAACCTTCCTTGATTTGAAAATATACTCTGCCCCCTAATAGGCTCAATGTGGTCACATGGAGTCTGTGGTGGGAGGCTTGTTTTTCAGGAATGCCCACATCTTGTTGCTTCCTGATTGGGCAGTGTGTTGAGGGCTGTGACATTCCCTGATCCAAGAGAAGGCTATATATACCCTGATGTGAGGTTTTGTTTTGGGACTCACTTTGAGAAGAGTTATGTGATTTGACCAAATAAGATTCTGGGCAACAATTGAGCCCCCCAGCTTTGAAAACCCACATGTTTGTGCTTCCCTCTTTGGTAACTAACAACTAGGTATGGATGTAATTGTCAGAAAGCTACAAACCTGTCTGCTGATCTGCTTCTTTGTCTGCTTGTAACTTCTTGTAACTTGTTTGTATTCTCTGAAGTTCATGCTGCTGACCTTTTTTCCCCTGAACTAGGTAAATGACATATGTTTGATTGATTAAAGTAAGATTGTTAACCCATTTTGAGTTGCTTTCCTTTAGAAAAGCAGATCTAAGAGCCTTTCTTGGCAGCCATCCTGGGGATGCTAGGGTGCTTGCTGCTACAGATGTGGATATAGATATGCATATATAGATATAAATAGATGTATATATGTATGTGTATGTTCATAAATATACACACATGTACATATATATGTTTCTGTATGCATGTATACACATATGCATACATATATACATTTCTATGTAGTATCTTCAGATTAGTATCTTGAGACTGTTAAATATGCAAAATCATTTGCTTTGTCACAGCTAGTCAAAGTAAACAACTATTAGAGAGGATATGCAAAAAAGGTTATTAAAATATACAGATTACAGTTCAAGAAATAAGAAATATTCAAAAGTGAAGCAGAGAATGGACACCATTTTTCTTATCCAAAAACTAGATATAACTTTGTGTTTAGCTCATTCTGTAAAGCACATTCCAGTTAATATACGGCACATTTCTTTAATCTATGATTTCCCACTGCTCCTTTTAGCATTGTTTTTAACCTAATCAAAGAGAATGGGAATAATTCCTACTTAATTAAGAATGAATTTTCACAAATTTAATTAATGCAAATCTATTTGACAAGTGTATATGATTTTGAATAAGGTGATGAGTTCAATAGGATCATGCAATAACATACTTGGAATGCAATTTAGCAAACCTAGTCAAACTCCTCATTTTACACAATAGGAAACTACCACTGTGAGAATGTAAGTGACTTTCCCTAAGTCATACATGTAGTAAAAGACAATTAAAATATTTGGACCAAAGTCCTGTAATCCATTTAGAGCTATTTTCACTGTGACATACTACCTTTCTAAGTAAATGGTATGCCATTTTTTAAACCACTTCATTGTTGAAGAGTAGAAAAGAATATTTAAAAAAAACTTGCATCTTGATCAGAAAATTATTTATATTTAAATATTATTTTATTAATTGAATATATGTGAATATACATAAATGCATGTGTATACACACATGCATACATATATGTCATCGGCTAGGTTTTTCTATTCCTGCAGTGTTTCCTTTTCTGGAATAGAGGTTTTTATGATAACAAGATCTTCTTATATTAATTAGGAAAAAAAACATATGTGCTATTGTTAATGTCATTTATGTCAGCTGCAAGTGTGATTACTTTCTGTTCTCACTTATATGTGACTTTAATTCATCATGTCATTTACCATCTGGTTGGGGGGAGGGAGTTTTTATTACATTCTAATAATGAACATATTGAAGTAAGACTGTGAATGGCTGGTGCCAAGCAAAGTATAAAGACATTGAATCTCAAAGAGTCTCCAGACACATTTTTGCATATAAAGTTGATATTCATTAAACATCTTGTTCACCATACTTCACTGGAAGTGCTTCTTAAATGCCTTATACTGGCATGGAGTTGATGCTACTTTCTTAATATCTATGCCAGCAGAGTTCAAGGTCAGGTAAGTCTGAACAAGCTGAAAACACTTTAAGAATATGTCCAATGACATCTGCTGTTTGAAGAACAGCCAAATTAGTTCAGAAAGTTCATTCTCTCAAAGCTGTTTATGAAATAATTACTATTTTTTCTCATGAAGTCTATCTATTAATATGTACATCAGTTAGGATCTTTGTTACTCGAGCAACATATATATTATGATATCCTGACTCTTTAGAAATTGAAATTGAAGCATTAGTATTTTCACATGGCAAGCAGTTCTGTCCAATATCTCTGTATCAATTGATGGAGACTCAACACCCAATTGGATAACAATCCCATTTTGAATTTTTTCCTAATATTTCATTTTTTACTTTTGTGAGTGACCTTTCTGGGTGGGAATACATGTATGTCTAAAGAGACATTCCATCTTGCTGACCCTTCCAAAAGTTTAAATGATATTATAAGGAGGGCTCTTTCTGACCTCAATGCAGAAAACCACTTAACATTTTTAAAGACATGTTTTTCAAATATGCAATGCATTGCCAACTTAATGACAAGCATCAGTAATTATGCAGTAACTCCTTCCATCTAGATCAGGGTAGAATTCTTTCTCTGCTACTGGGAATTCTTGTAAAAAATAATTCTATTTTGACTAATTTGTGGAAGAGTTAGTGAGCCTAAGGAATGTTTTGTCATGAAAGTAAACTCATATCCTTACATGACATTCTATTACCTGATAAATAATCTGATCTGTTTATCTATTTCCATCATTAATATAAGTTTTTTTTCTAATGAGAGAAAACACATTATTATAAAACATTTTTAAAAGACCCATTGTGATATCATCTTTTCTACCTAGATAATATGGCTGTCATTTCTTTATTTTTTTTTGTTCAGTCTTCCCAAGATCAGATGTCAAAACAATTATCTGAATGTACAAGGGAGAAAGAAAAAAATCATCAAAGGGAAAAAAACACATCAATTTGAGCTATGTTCTAATGTCCAAGAATCATGTCTTAAAAATAAAAAAAGGAAGATGTAAAAACAGAATTACATTTCTACAAATTCTGACACATTTCTCCTATAGTTGTCGGTTGATTTTTAGGGGAGTGGAATGCTATGAGACAGTCAGGTAGACACTTGTGAACCTTTTATCTCACTGCATTTAATTAGGGAAACTAACATGATATTTTATGTTTAGGGACCAGTGATGTGTAAAAAAGTCATTTTTAATATGAAACCTGACAAATGGTAGTGAGTATTTTTGGACTGCAAATCTAGCAGACCCTTTATTGTTTCGGTGCTGTCAGCATTTGACTCGAATTTAGGAGTAACATGAAAAGAAGATACTGCATTCTTGAGGCATGCCTGGAAAACATGAATTAGCCTCTTTTATTTCTTTTGGTTGTTGTTCTGAGCTAGTTCAAGTTCACTAAAGAATCAGCCACAACTTATGTTGTATATCTTTAAAGAGGATTGAAGGAAAACTGGCAGGTTATGTGCCTGCCCAATACCTCAGTTTTCCCATGGGAAACAATAGCAATATGTGTTTTCTACTTACCCCATAATAATGATCTAAGGATTAATGAGCTAACACACTTACATAACTTCCAGTTTCTCAATGATAATAGCTATTCCAGCATAATTTGTAGGTGAATGGACAAACTCTTTTTAAATTACACAGAGGAAAAAAGTATTTACTCTTAGTCTCCAGGCATATCAAGAAATGGAAGTCAAAGAGAATGTCCCTTTAGCCTATTTTACATAGGAAGTATGATCATTCAGTTAGGTGACTGATTTTCTAACTAGCTTTGTAGACAAGGCTAAAAGAGGAGCCACAGGGATGTTTTAAACAATGTGCCTGTCAGAGGATGAAGTGTGCATTAAACCTAACACCCACTCAGACTGCTATAGTCTGCTGTACTTCTGTTAAAAAATTGGCTTCATTACTTTTCAGTAATGAAGCCAATCTTTATTACAGTGAAACACCTCCTTTGTACAGAAGTATTTTTATTGTTGTTTTGACTCTGGAACTTCAAGCAGGACTGCTGATTGCTGGTATGCAATATCGGTGGAGCCAATGATGGCCCTTATTGCTAGGGCTTCTGAAGCCCTGGTGTTGGGGAGCTTGCAAAGTAAGCTAGTGTCAAGGAAGAGCCAGAGAAGAGAACACACACACACACACACACACACACACACACACACACACACACACAGACACATTCAGGTGGGACAAGGAGAGAGAGTCAAGAGGTAAAAAAAAAATTAAAAAAGAGGAAGAAGGAACATCAAGAAGACAGAAGAGAACTGTTTAAAACTATATTAGGCTGATACGGAGATAGTGGGGTCTCCCTCCCCACCCCATATATATCTTCAAACAGTAGCTGAATAAGAAAATATCAAGGATATTATAGAGATTCTGTTTGGCCAGGTACATGTTGGAATTGGTAGACTTAAAAGACCCTTCTAGCTTTGAGATTGAATGACTTTGTGACTCTTACTTACCAACTGAAGTCCATGTCCTAAGCAGCCAAAAGATACCCTTTGTTAATACCAAAAACGTAATGGGAGTATATAGATCAATTGGACAAAGACTTCAATGAAAAAGCACTGGAAAAACTGTCAGCACTTTTTTCCTTGTGGTCCAAGAAGAGCTTGGAGATAGTTCCCTCTCTGCAGCCACTGAGGTATGTTTCCTGTCCTCCCCTGCCTCTCCTCATCTGAAATTATTCCCAGATAAGTGAGGATTGGTCTTAGAGAAGGAACAGATATTCAAGACAAAGAAGAGCAGAAAAGTTATCTGTGTACCCAAACTGGTTGTTCAGCTAGATGTTCACTGGGCTTGCTTAAGAGTGTTTTTTTTTGTTTTGTTTTGTTTATTTTGTTTTGCTTTTTGGAGAGGGGAAGGCAGAACAATTGGCATTGTGACTTGCTCAAGGTCATAGGGTTAGTAAGTGTTAAGTTTCTGAAACTGAATTTGAACTTAGGTCCTCCTGATTCTAGGGCTGATGCTCTATTCACTGCTCCACTTAGCTGGCCCAAGAGTATTTTCAAATAAACTGGGGCAATGTGTCTTTATTTTGAGATTGGAAGTTGCCCTGCATGTATGAAAGAAATAATGATAAAAAGCAAGTATTTGCCCCAAATTTCCACTTCTGTGGAGATTTTTTTTTGGTTAAGGGCAGCATATAAGCTGACTCCAACAATCTAGATGTGAAATACAGTCTGAGAAAGCATGGAGGTGAGGGAGACAGATGGTTATATACAAGAATCCACAAGTTAGCCAATTTGTCTAAAATGTTTTGTGAAAGGAAAAATGATGAGAAAAGGTACTAAGGCCAATGAAAGTTCAAGGAAAATGATAAAAAGCCACCAAATTTACCAGTCAGTAGATAATTGGTAAACTTGGAAGGAACAATTTAAGTTAGGTAGTGGAATTGGAAGCCAGATTGCAAAGGCTGAGAAGTGAATAAGTGATGAGTAAGTGGAGAGAGTTGGTATAAATTATTCTTTCTAGGAGTTTGGCAGGGAATGGAAGGACAGATATAGGATAAAAAACAGATTGGAAGATAGCAGACCATAAAGATAAGTTTGAGAATACTCAATTCTTATTTTGTTATGATTTTCTCTGCCAAGAAGAAAGATCTTTTAACTAATTTTTTTGGTATTTGAATCTGCCTCCTTTTTATTCTTTATCTTTCTCCAAAACCATATTTCTGTTGGTCTTCTAAAGTTTTGTCTTAAGCTTTCTTTTTCTTCTTTCTCTGCACTCTCTTTCCTGGTGACCATATTAGTTCCCATGGATTCAACTATCCTTTTTCAAGCAAACAACTCTGAAATTTATATATCCAGTCCCAGTGTCTATCACACATATCTCTATATTTCTTTTGCTTAAATGAATGCAGGATTTTACTGGTCCTGAAATAAACTGTCAGTGACAAAGGTATTAAAATAGAATGGAGTGCTTTATCTTTTTATTCTGATTTCCTTTCAAATCTTTTAGGAGACTGTATACAATTTGATTGTTGAAGCTATGATCTATCTATCTCTGTATATGTTCATATATATGTACAATTTTCCTTTTCACTACCTCTTCCCATTGAATAACAGCAAAAATAAAAGAACAACATAACACCTTTATCATAAACAAAACATGTCCAGCAAAAGAGATTCCTATGTGGACCAGGTATAAAAATGGACATCTCTCTGATTTTTAAGTTCATCATCTCTTTGTCAGAAGGTAAGTGGTATGTTTCCTCTTCACTCCTCTTGGCTTATGGTTAATTATTTCAGTGACAAGCGTTCTAATGTCTTCTCAAGGTGATTGTGTGTTTGCACACACATGTGCATACATAACATTATTGTCATTATGGAAATTGTCCTTCTAGTTCTGCTTACTTCACTTTGCATCACTTCATAATGGCTTCCTAATTTCCTCTAAAACAGTTCGTTTCATCATTTATCACATAGTACTCTTCCATTACATCAATATACCATCAATTGTTTAATCATTTTACTAGTAGTAGGAAAATCCCTTAGTTATCAATTTTGAATACGACAAATGTGGTGCTATAAATATTTTTGTGTACATTGGTTCTTTTCCTCTCCCTTTGACCTCATTATGGTATCATATCTTATTATAATCCTATCTTATCATTATCTCATTTCCTTCTCTTTTTCTCATTTTCTAAATCCCCTTTACTCACCTCTGTACCCTATTACTACATTGGGCAATACCATTCTCCCAGTCTCTCAATCTCACAACCTAAGAGTATTTCTGGATTCCTCACTATCTCGCATATGGCTCCCCATATCTGATTTGCTTCTAATACTTAAAGATTTTCAACATGCAAACATACCCCTTTCTCTCCTCTGCACTACCTTCCCATGACTGAACTAATGTAATAACTTTCTGATACCTCAGTCTCAGGTCTTTCCCCATTCCAATCCATTCTTCATTCAGTCACCAAAATGTTTTTTTCTAAAGGTCAGGTCCAATCAAATCACCCCTCTCTAAATTCCAGTGATTCCCTATTGCCTCTAGGAAGAAATAAAAATACTGTTTGGCATTCAAAGTCCTTCCCAACCTATCCTTATCTTAACTTCCTAGTCTTCTTACACCTTGCTCCCTAACACATATTCTTCATTCCATTGATACTGGCCTCCTGGATGACTCCAGGCATTTTCTCTGCCTGCCACCCTCCACCTCAGCCCTATATCTGGTATCCTCTCTCTCCCCAGATCTGTCTACTCAGTTTCCTTGCTTCCTTTAAGTTCCAATTAAAACCTAATCTTTTACTTGAAGTTTTACTCAGTCCCTCTTCAAAGGCTCCCCATGATTAATTATTTCCCATTTGTCCTTTATATAGCTTATTTTGTATATATTTCTTTGCATATTTCTTCTCCATTCAGTTGTACACTCATTGAGGGTGGGGATTGTCTTTTGCCTCTTTTTATATCTCCAGCACTTAGCATAAGGTGCTTGATAAACATTAATTAATGGATCAATATCTTTGGGATACTAGCCTAGTAATGAGATAACTGGGTTCATACAGTATTGCAGATGAGTAATTTGGGGGCCATAGTTCCAAATTACTTTCCAGAATATCTAGACCAATTCATAGTCCACCTAAAAATTCTCTAATGAACTTCGTTTCCCAGAGCCCCTCAAATAGTTATCATTTTCCTCTTTTGGTCATCTTTGCCAGTCTCATAGTTTTGAAATTGTATCTTAGATTTGGTCAAATTTTCATTCCTAAGGGCAATATGGGAGGGTGCATGTGCTGGGCAACTCAAAACACCTCTCTCTACTTTACCTCTATTTCTATTCAGATTCTGATAGAAACAGGTTAGGACACTACCCCCAAGAACCTTGAGAATGACAAAACTTCCAGCCCAATGCCTCCAATTATCATACTGGTAAGCAAGCCCTATGGCAGTGCTGCCAGGGAACAGCTCTTGCAAGTGCTATAGCCACATCTTTTAAAGAATAAGGACAGTTAAGTTCTATATCACCAAAGTCTATGAAACTGTCACTTCAAGATCAGAAGTTTATTTGATTTATTCAGTGGAAATTACATTAGAGGAAAGCAGCATTATCCTCTCCTTTGGCACTGTATCCTAAGGACTAGAGTACTTTTTATCCACTATATGAATATAAGTTTTCTGAGATCAGAGTCTGATGATTTTTTGGGGGTATCCCTAATGCCTATCATAATGCTTTGCACTTGGTAAATGCTTAATAAAAGCTTTATTCATTTATTAATTTTATGTATAATTATTTGTGATTTGTCCCATTTTCCCATGGTTTTTGATAACTTACATATCTTTGAAAATGTTTATTTAATATGTTTTGACCATTAACATATTGAGGAATGGCTGTTTTTATTGATTTGTACAACTTTTTTTTTTTACATAGTATAGATATATTCCTTTATCAGAGAACTTTCTACAAAGATTGACTCATATTTGCCTAATTGCCATCTAATTTTAACAAATATATTTAAATTTAATATAGATCTGCTTAGAGGGGCATAACTGTCTGTATTTCCTACCCGCAATTCAAAGTCATTTTCTGTTCCATAGTTCTATCATCTCCTCAATGTTCATTATTCTTGTAAGGGCGCTAAAGCCATCACTGTCACTCAGGCTCAATACCTTATAGCATTTGTTTTCACTTTTATGTAATCATTTGTCAAGTGCTTTAGAATAAATATAACTGATAATTTTTATGGGTGAGGTCTGAGAATTTAAAGAGTCAAATACATTATTTATGAAGTACTTTTACCATAACACCTGAACACCTATAATATTTATTGCGTTATGGTGCTCACATTTTTTTACCTATGTTTTTTAGACACCTATGATCATTGTTATCTCTACACATACTGATTTCATGATCACTGTTATGTTTATTTAGCAAGCATGACTTCTAACTTTTTGCTCCACTCTTTCAAGATGGTTCTCCCCATGTATATATTTATGTTCCAAATCAGTTGACATTTCTTTTCTTTGGAGAGATTCACTGTTGTTGATTCTTCTATTTTCTATTGTGCTATTATTTCTGATATGCATACGACAAATTTGAATTTCTTTGTTAAACCATTCTGAAACGTTAATGTTGTAAAATGGTGAGAGCATTCTATTGTGGTTCCATCCTCTCCTGGTATTTTTCTATTTTCATTTTTTTTACAATATATAGTCTAAGATGTTAGGACTCATTTAGATGTCTTTGTAAACATATTTATTTCCATTTTAAAATATCTTCCTTCTCTATTTTCTTTTGCTTAACAAATTTAGGGGAGTTTTATTCCTCCTGATATCTTTGATAATTTCAGACTCTTTTTCTTATATTTTCCTTTTTCTCACTTTCTGACTTATCCTTTAATTTCTGATCTGTCAGTGGTAGACCTCAAAATTCTCTCAGGTTTCTCTCATGCTGAAGAGCTTGTTTTCCATTGACTTCAATCCCTACCCCAAGTGATTTCTTCAGCATCAGTTCTGGTCTCAGGTGAATATTTCCTCTCTTTCCTTCAGATTTGGTGCATCCCTTATGTGTTTTGATGCCCTGCCACAATTCCCTTTGTTATGTTCTCTGGTTGAGTGCAGCTATAATAGAACATTCTAACTGAAGACAGAGTATCTGCTAGCTTTGCAATGGCTCTACCTTCACAGAATGAAGATAGAGATGGTTTAGATGTGATACTTGTTGCAAGAGAATGATGGGTAAAAGGCAGGGTTAATGCATGTTGACAGAGACTGCAATAACAAGGAAATTGCTAAAGTATATCCCAGAATACTTCTGTTGGTGAGGTTGTGCCTTCCTGCCAGAAGATGGAAGTTGGTGGAAAAATGAATCTTGAGTAAGGTATGTATTAGTGATAGCCTCTTCTCTGATATTAATTAGTCACAGTTTCAGAATTCAGAGTCTTTGCCTGAGGAGACAGATAAAATTACTTTATATCTTGCACATAATTCTTATTTTGGTGTGCTTTGAGAGCTATAAGGACTGGGGAAAATATCTATCTTGAATCTTGTGAACCAGACAATAGGTATCAGAGGAAATAATTTCATCTAAGCTTAGAATTATAACTAATATATATATATATATAATATATATGTATATATATATATATATATATATATAAACTCTATGTTTTACTCTTGATTTGATTTTATTAGGCGACAGAAACCTTTTTTTTATATTCTCAAGAACATAAAAATATTGACCTATGTTATTGCAATTCATAAAGACTAATCCCATTTATTACTATGGAAAATGAAAGCATGAAAAATAAGCAAGTAATACCTAGATAATCCAAACTGCCAATTATATTACTGTATGTGAATTTATAGAATCAGCATGTATTTATTTCAGATATGTGGAATACAAGTATATATGGAAATATCATATATCTCTAAAACTTACTCTGATATTTCTAGGACTTGTGATTTCATCAATGGAGGTACTTATTTAATAAAATGAATCATAATTTCTTTTAAAAATTAAATTATTTATTTTTAACTTCAACATTCACTTCCATAAGTTTTAATTTTTTTCCCATTTCCTCCCCCTTCTCTCCTCAAGATAGCTTGCAATCTGAGATGGACTCTACACAAACATTGCTATTAAACACATTTTCACATTAGTCATATTGCATAGAAGAATTATAATGAATGGGAAAAATACATGAGAAATAAAAAAAAACAAACCAAAAAAGAAAATAGTTGAATTTTGCATTCTGACTGCATAGTTCTTTCTCTAGATGTGGCTGGCATTTTCCATTAAGCATCCTTGGAATTGTTTTAGGTCTTTGCATTGCTGAAAAGGGCTAAATCTATCAAAGACAGTCCTCACACACTGTTACTGTATAAAATGATTCCCTGGTTCTACTCCCTTCACTTAGCATGAGTGCATAAAATCTTTCCAGGCTTCTCTGAAGTCCACCTATTCATCATTCCTTAGCCATTCCCCAATTGATGGATATCCCCTCAATTTCCACTTTTTTGGCCACCACAAAAAGAGCTGTTATAAGTATTTTTGTACATGTGGGTCCTTTCCCCATTTTTATGATGTCTTTAGGGTACAGCTCTAGAAATGGTATTTCTGAGTCAAAGGGAATGTACATTTTACAACCCTTTGGGCATACTACCAAATTGCTCTCCAGAATGGTTGGAACCTCTAATGATTGCACCAACAATGAATTAGTGTTCTAACATCTCCACATCCTCTCCAACATGTATAATTTTCATGTTTTGCCATGTTAGCCAGTCTGACAAGTGTGATGTGGTACCTTGTATTGATTTGCATCACTCAAACCAATAGTGAAAATTTTGAACATTTTTTCCTATGACTGGATAACTTTAATTTCTTCCTCTGAAAATTGCCTGTTCATATCCTTTGACCATTTATCAATTGGGGAATACGTTGTATTCTTATAAATTTGACTCAGTTGTCCCTATATTTTATAAATGAGAACTTTATTAGAGACACTGGTTGTAAAAATTATTTCCCAGTTTTCCACTTCCCTCATAAGCTTGGTTGCATTGGTTTTGTTTGCAAATTTGTTTTCAATTTAATGTGATCAATATTATCCATTTCACTTGTCATAATGTTCTGTATCTCATGTTTAGTCATAAATTCCTCCATTCTCCATAAATTTGACAGGCAAACTATTCCTTGTTTCCCTAATCTGTTTATAGTATCAGCCTTTATACCTTGATTGTGTAACCATTTGCACTTTATTCCAATATACAATGTCAGACATTCATCTGCACCCAGTTTCTAACCATACTATTTTCCAGTTTTCCCAATAATTTTTGTCAAACATTGAGTTCTTATGCCAGAAACTGGGATCTTTGTGTTTATCAAACAGTAGATTGCTTTAATCATCAACAGTTGTGTCTTGTATACCTAAACTATTCCATTGATCTACTCCTCCATTTCTTAGCCAATACCAACTAATTTTGATGATTGCTGCTTTCCAATATAATTTTCAATCTTAAATACAATAAAATTTGCAATATGCTGTTCTTAGGCCATCTTCCTTAGCATTTTTCCCATTAATTCCTTGGTTATTCTGAACATGTTGTTCTTCCAAATGAATTTTATACTATTTCTTCTAAGCTCTAAAAAATAATTTTTGGTAGTTTGATTTGTATGGCACAAAAGCCATAATTTATTGAAGATGATTAGCCAGTCATCAATAGTTGCTCTATCTGAAAAATAATCATTATGGGGTAGCTCACCTCGTGGTGGCAAGCTTCTTTTGATAGGCTAATTCTTAGACAAGAAATATAGAGTTCTTCAAGCCCTATGAGTCTTGTTGAACCTGAGTTTGTTCTTTGCTGGATAGCCTTTAAGCACCAGTATCAGGATCATGATGTGATATGACATTGGAACAGGACTATATAATATATTTTTACTATCCTAAAACAAAACTGACTCTCATGATTATTTTGCTGTGATCTTCTTGGAAACTACATCTTGGACTCAGACAATAAATCTCATTTTCATATTTGCAAGATGTATAATGCTTTAAAAACTTTCGAAAAAATTTGAAGGGTATATTATCCTTTTTCCCTTTGCATTTTACCATCTGGGATCTTTTCATTTGTGTAGAGCATCTTAAGGACACAAACTTTATTTTCAAGAACATTTCATCCTGATTGAAAAGTGTTGACTAACTCTAAGTGAATGTCAAATTATTTGGAACACTCTCGTTATTTTTGGATAACAAAGAAAAAAATACATACATTGTCAATTTTTACAGAAATAGGGCATATACACCCATCACTAATATAGTGGACTCAGTAGCTGCTTGAAAGTGTCTGAATCAAGGAAAACTGATATAAGATCCCTCCTTTATATCCTAAAGAGTATGCTTTATTGAAGGGAGTTCATTCAGATAACATTTGACAGGTCTCAAGCAAATTACCACTGAACTTAGTCCCAACGAGTCATCCCAGATCGCTGACTATAATACTGACCCTAGACTTCAAAAGAGCCAGAAACAAACTAGATACCCTAGAGGGAAATACAAATGTTATCCATTCTCTTCTATGCCTGTAAGAGAGGTTTGCTAACCAAAAGAACACGCAGACATTGACAGAAAAGACCTCCATCACATCTCCAGTAGAACATAAGCTTCTTAAAGGTAAAGGGTGATTTATTTTTAATCTATAGCCATCATTCTTTACACAGAATGCATATAGTGTTAAATATGCAAATAAATGGTTAATAAATTATTGAATTGAAATTCTTAGATACTTTAAAGCAGCCAAGCTGAAATAATGCATACACAAATCCTATCTGACTTCTTACTTTTTTTTTCCTTAGGGAAGCAGCTAGGTGCAGAAGTAAGAATACTTGATTTTGAATGAAGTTTACACAAATCTCCACTCTGAGTTATTGTGGCAAGTGACTTAAATCATATTGGCTTCAATTTTCTCATCCATAAAATGAATGGGTTTGGCTAGATGGAAATCTACAACTCTATAGCCACCCAATTTTTCTGCCTCTGTGCTGTCCTAAAGCTCTGGTTCTACAATATATTAAGTAACATATATACTGCATTTTTCATGCATTGTCTGGGAGCAAATGACTACAGATGCTCATTTTCTAATAGCTCAGTGCCTTTGTAATATTGTCTGTTATGTGAAAAATATTAAGTATAGGGGCAGCTAGGTGGCACAGTGAGTAGAGCTCCGGCCATGGAGTCAGAGGGACCTGAGTTCGCATGCAGCCTCAGACACTTAACACACACACACACACACACACACACACACACACACACACACCCTCAAAAAAACTAGCCATGTGACCTTGGGCAAGTTACTTAACCCCAAATGCCCTCCAAAAAAGCCAAAAAAAACATTAAGTATATTTTCATTTGGCTTTTTGAAACATTGCATATACAATAGGTTGGAATGATTATTTGCTTAATGTGATCATTTGGAAGTTTACATTTCACATGATCAGACAATATCCTGTTGATAAAACATACACATTCAATAAATAAATGGTACAATATATATTATAAATTTCACAGTTGGAAGACATTTCACAAAACTTCTAGTCCTATCCCTACCTATATAAGGATATCTCCAACATAATCAGCTTCCAAACTTTTTTGTATATCACCAGTGACTACATCCTGATACTTATTGATGCTGACAGTTTCATTTTTGATAGCTCTTGTTGGTACTATTTTCTCAACGAGTTTAACTCTTCCTCTGCAGCTTCTATCCATTGTTTCTAGTTTCTTTTTTCCCCTTTGGAAACAGTCAAAATTGATGTTGTTCTTCTTTCATATGACAGCCCTTGAGATACTTAAGATGTTTCTTCTACCCTCCCATAAGTCTTACATCCTTAATTTTTTTCTTATGCATGAATTTAGCCATTAACTATCCTAGGTGCCTTCATCTTGATACTATTCAACTCATCAATATCCTTACAAAAAGGCAGAGTCCAGAGCTGAATGATATTTTGTATCATACAATTTGACCTCCAGGACACTAAAGAATGATGGCTATATGCTTAGAAAAAAATTATCAAGTTAAAAGAAGATGTTATAAAAATAATTTAAGGTCATAGATGGCATCACTGTATACCTTCCTTCTTTTCTTTTTTTTCCCTCTCTTTATTTTTAGCTTACATCATTCATTTCCACAAGATTTTGAGTGGCAAATTTTCTCCCCATTTTTCCCATATCCACCACCCCAAAAAAGTGATCCCACTTAATATCCCCTCCCCCAATCTGCTTTCTCCCATATCTTCCCCCAGGCCCCTCTGACTTTCCAGTAGGGCATGGTGGATCTCTATGCCCCAGTGCCTGTATATCTTATTTCCCTGTTACATGAAAAATAATAATGTATGTTTATATATTTTAAATATTTGATTTTAAAACATTGAATTAAAGATTCTTTCCCTTCCTCCCTCATCACCAACCCTTACTGGGAATATAAGCAGTTCGGTATAGGTTGTACATGTGTAGCTATGCAAAACATTTCCATAGTGAATATATTGTGAAAGACAGATTATATTTTCCTCCATCCTATTCCACCCTCACTTGTTCTATTCTCTACATTGATCCTATCACTTTTCAAAGTGGGTGCTTCCAAGTTCCCTTCCCCCCAGCCTGCCCTCCCTTCCATCATCCCCCCTCTCATCCCTTTCCCCCCTACTCTCCTGTAGGGTGAAATACCCTATCTAGTGTGCATGTCATTCCCTCCCTAAGCCATATATGTGTATATATATAATACACATTTCTATTCCCTTCAACTATTGCCATACTGAGAAAAGTTTCATAAGTTACAATTATAATTTTTGCATGTAGAAATGTAAATAGTGCAACTTTGATAAATTCCTTATGATTTCTTTTCCCTGTTTACCTTCTCATGCTTCTTGTATCCAAATGTCAAATTTTCTATTAAACTGTTTTTTTTTATCAAGAATGCTTGAAAATCCTCTATTACCTTGAATGACCATATTTTCCCCTGAAACATGATACTCAGTTTTATTAGATAGGTGATTCTTGGTTTTAATCCCAGCTCCTTTGACCTCCAGAATATCATATTCCAAGCCCTTTGATCCCTCAGTGTAGAAGCTGCCAGATCCTGTGTTATCCTGATTGTGTTTCCACAATATTCAAATTGTTTCTTCCTGGCTGATTGTAATATTTTCTCTTTCATGTGGGAAATCTGGAAACTGGCTATAATATTCCTCAGAGTTTTCTTTTTTGGATCTTTGTCAGGAGGTGATAAGTGTATTCTTTCAACCTCTATTTTGTCCTCTGGTTCTAAAACATCAGGGCAATTTTCCTTGAGAATTTCTTGAAGGACGATTTCTAGGTTATTTTTTGGATCATGGCTTTCAGATAATACAAAAATTTCTCCCTCTAAGGGGTAAAGGCTGAACCACACTCCCCAACTCCCGGTTCCCAAAGTCCACACTGCACTGACCTCTCACTTTGTCCTTAGCATCTATGTTTTGATAATTCTGGAAACCTCCACAGGCACTGGTGATCTGAAGTCCCTCCAGCTGGTGGCTGGTTGTGGTTACCCTGAGGCTAAAATCTTCAGCTCCCAGAGTGCTTTGCTGGCCCATTTCCGCTGGCATTCAAGACTGTCTTCAGTGGGTGGTTAGCTTCTTTTTGTTATTTTGTGGGTTCTCTAGCTCCAAAGTTTGTTTAGAGTCAGTTTTTACAAGAATTGGAGGAGGTGGAAGTGGGAGTCATGTGGAAGTCCTGTTTCTACTCCACCATGTTGTCTCCCCCCCCTTCTTCTTTCTTATGCCAATATCAATAGCCTACTCTATTGATTTTCTCTCCTTGTTCACACAACTGTACATTACAATTTTTTTTACAGCATAGGTATGATTGGAAAAAAAGATAATTTTTTTTATTGTTCTTTCTTAATCTTTTATTTCATTTTTTTCATTTCCTCTACATATCCATGGAGTGTTTGCAGAAAATCAATATTTTCCTTTGAATCTATACTTCTAGAAACTCATCACATTTATCTAAGATTTTTAGTTAGCCAGATTTGGGCTTCACTTGAGGTGAAGTAATCTGTCCTGCTTTTTCTCTACCTGGGTTACTAGAGTCCCTGTGCTTCCCTCACCTCTGGTATAGTCTGGATATTTCAGATTCACAGCATTGCAATGTCAATGTCATTTATCACATCTCATGTTAGAACTCTAGTGAACTAGAAAGCCAGGCAATCTTCAAAAAGCCAGGCAATCTTAGCTTGATCATTGTGGAAAACACACGGATCACACTAATCACTAGAACTCAACATCACTCCCAAGGTGTTAGAGACTTTCTGCAACTGAGACTGTATTATGGGATATCTATAATCACTGACATCCTTTGAAAACTGCATGTTTTATGGTAATTTTCTCTACTTGTATTTGGAAATATAGGATTCTAGCTTTTTCATTCTTCTACAATATTGCCTACAGGCTTCTAGATGACTTTTTGTGCAGGTTCAGGGTTCAAGAGGTCACTTTAATTTAGTTTCCTATTGTGTTCTTGATCATTCACTCTTTAATATGGTGATTTTTTTCTGGAGCAGATAATTGATTTAGGGTGCCTATCTCTGCTTATCTCACCCAATTTCTTTAATTATATCGGGTACTTGGTGCTGATGGATATCAAAAGGGCAAGGTATACAGACTTTTCAGCATTACAGCTTTCACTTTGGTTCCTGCAATTTTTCCCTTTTTATCCTGTGAAGAAATCATCTGCTCCTCATCTGTAGACTGTATGAAAGAAGGGACAGTTTTGCAGTAACTGCCTTCCTACAATGGCTTAATATTTATTGTTGATTTGTTTGATTATATTCAACTCTTCCTGACCTCATGGATAACAGCATGCCAGGTTCTTCTATCCCCCACTATCTCCCAAAGTCTGTCCACGTTCATGTTTGTTGCTTCCATTACACTATCTATTCTTTTTTTTTTTTTTAGCAATTGGGGTTAAGTAACTTGCTCAAGGTTACACGGCCAGTTATTTCTGAGTGTGGTGCTAAGTGTCTGAGCCTGGATTTGATCCCCAGGTCATCCCAACACTGTAGCTGGTGCTCTTACTCACTGAGCCACCTGGCTACCCCTACACTCTTTATTCTTAATGATAGTTGCTCCCATTTACACAGCTCTTTACTGGTTGTTGCTTGTTTGTTTGTTTTTTGTAAAGTTTACCTCACAACAAACTTAGGAAATAGCAAATATATCATTTTTTTCTAAAAAAATTCTTGTGGAGAAACTGAGTTTCAGGAACATTAAGTAGCTTTCCCATGGCTACAAAGCTAGTAAATCATGAAGCTGAATTTTGGAACAGTTGTTAATCTAAGCCAACCATACTTTCTCCTATAGCATATAGCCTATATTTACATAGTATATCTTATATGTTGCAGAAAATTCTCTTTATACCCTAGTTTCCACGTCCTTCATGATACTCATTTTCAGGATATGATAGAGAAATGGCAGTTGATAACTCTAGATTATGTGTTATATTGCAATCATTGTGTTCTGGATCTAAAGTTTACATTTGGTTCCAGGGAAGAAAATGTCACTTACATTGTTCTAATTCATTTAAACTTTATTTATGAATTTATTAATGGCATGATAATATCCACATGTGTATAGCCCCATAAACTTATCATTTACTAAGTCCTCCAGTAGATATAATAAGTTATTAAATAAATATGAACTCATATTTTGATTTTTATAACTTATTTTTAAATTATGATTTTAGAATTCAGACTAATCTTTGCTTGTTTTGTGGCCATAAGCTAATCAATACATTTTAGATTAAGATTAGTAGTATACATGAGCATTTTTTAATAAAATATTAAATATTTTCCCAGAATTGGAAATTAGAACTCACTAAAATACCTCAGTGAGCTATATTCATTTTAAATATAAAACCAAATAAAAACTCCTTGGATACATTGTTGATCTTTTGCCTCCACTTAATATTTATTTTTACAATGCTAACATAATCTTAATTTTATTCCAATTAATATTTGGAGAGTTTTTCCATATCAGTGAATACCACTGCTAGTTCCTGTGGAAGATATATTTAATTTGGAGTCATCAAACCTTGCTTTAAAATATTTGCTTCTGTGACTTTAGGCATCTCTCTCTCTATCTCTCTGTCTCTCTCTCAAATCAGGGTGTTAGACACATGATCCTTAAGTACTATTTTATTTCTAAGTATATGCTCTTATAATATGGAAATCTGATTTTCCTACGCACAGCAAAGCTGCATTGTTTTCTTTGTTTTATTTTATTTCCATCAAATAGCTATTTTCATGTTATGGCAAAATTAAGTAATTGTTAAAATAATTTCTCATTGATGCACCAATTTCCTGTGGAGAAAAACATTAATCAGTTAAGTAGTTCTAATGTTCTGGCCTTAAATCTCACAAAAAGACATTTTAGTAAATAGGATGCAATCAACTTGAAAACAAAACATAAATAAATATATATATATAAATAAATGAACGAATAAATAAATAAATAAATAAATCTAGCCTCAAAATGTGTTTTAGCATATCAAATGTAATCCAGCATGAACAGTTCAGAAACATTCTGATTTCAATCTGACACCGATCTTCAGAAGAATGAGATTCCATTATTTGTTCAGAGGCTGTTTCTAACACAGTTCACATCATTCAATTTTTGTTGTTGTTATCCTTTTAGAAAACTTTCTTGTCACTTGCTCACTCCATTGAACACTTTGAAATTATAAGTAAAGCTTATAAAAATTTAATGGAGAACAGAGCCTACTGCCAAGAGTCAGGTTTTGGCAGCTTAAACAATTCTATGGACAGTTACAGAGCTGAAGAATGAGATTCACATTATGATATTTTTCCTACAGAATTTGGACAGAGATAAACTGTCAACAATGCTTTAAATATTAGTATCTGGATTTTGATAGGGGGTAACTGGGGTCAAACAAAATTTCTTGATAGATTTTTTTTGTTTGATGAATTTTTTAAATAAACTAAAAAGACTTTAAGGTTACATTCCAATTTATGAAATTTGTATTATTGTCTGACTATTGGAAGATCTGTTTTAAAATTTGGAGAGTATTGTAAGTCCAATTTACTTTAACTGAGACTATATTTATGGATACTTACTAACTTTACTACTATTGTACTCATCTCAGCTGGAAAAACAGAATGAAAAAAAATTAAAATGTCATCAAGCAGTGACCCTAAATCAAGGTAATTACAGATCAGGCAAACACCAGTACTAATTATTGTGCCATTTTGTCCCTACTTCATTCTCATTTTAATGAATTTTCTACCTGCTAATCTTTAGAGTTCTAAAAATAATGAACGCAGGCTAGTGACAATAGATTTATATTATGTTACATTAATATAGAACAGTTTCTTAGAATGTATATGGAAATAAATTATTAACTTTTATTTTTATAATGGTCAATATTGTCACTCTTTTTCAACATTTTCATTGACATCACATTAATAGATGTAAATTGAGACACATAGAGGATTTTTCAAAGTCATGTAGTAAGTCCTTTTGACAGGAATTTAGCATGATTTATTATTCTGTTTATTACCTAGCGGACTTTTTTGAGAGTTAATTTTCAGTTTTAAAGAAGCTATCTTTCTACAGTACCCTGAACCTTTCAATTCAAAGGTTCCATGTTTTAAGCCAATTTTAATTCCAATGAACAAAAAGTAGGAGCTATTGCATTCTTATATTATCTGGACAAATTCCACCAAATGGCATGGAAAACCTCCTATCAGTAAATGCAACAGTTGGATCATTTATCCTGTCAATGGACAATAGGTCTGAAGTAGGAGTCATAAGATTCTTCATACTGCTCACATGGACATAAGACGAAGTTTTATTTTTCTCTAAGCAATTCCTTAGAAACCTACTGGCACCATAGTAACATGCTGACTCCACTGAGTGAATTTTCACAGAATGCTGACATACTGGAACACATAACTAGATCTCAGAGGCAATATTCACAACTCTATAAAGGAATCACATGTGGGTGAAATCCATAATACGTGCACTTCCTCGCACTACTAGGCTTGTCCTATGGATCACACTCCTTACCAATATCTTCTAGATAGTTTACTGCAAATTCTGAGATTATATCCATAAAAGAATATAGAAATGTATCATAGGTTCAGAGTTCTTAGGGAAGAAGAGACATTAGCTATGATTTCATTTAGCCCCCTGCAAGAACCAGTTAAAATATGGAGACCATTTTACAAATATCTTTGATAACAATTGCTGATATTCATATAGAAGTTCATTTTTGCAAAAAATATATTGCATATAATATTAATTTCTGGAGTTTTTGGTGGGGGGTAATTCTTAGCTATGGGTCCACAGAATTTCCATGAGTAGATTTCAGAGGACCCGTGAACTTACATATGAATAAAAATGTGTCATTATTTGAAAATAATTCGTTTTCTTTTAAGTCCTCTGTATTTTAACAATTAAAAATTATTCTTAGAAGAGAGATATTGCTCTTATGGGGTCTATGTAATGAAGAGAAAAAAAGAAGAATCTATGTTAAGGATTGAACCCAGAAGACTGTTGTCCACGACTGGGATTACTTTTATGCTCTCACATAACTACTGTATCCACAGGTCTTGTGCTGTTTGAACAGCCTGATATAAAGCTGAAGGTGATAAATCTTGTTCCTTCACTGGGCCAGTGTCACCATCTCTAAGGATCCCATGGTAGTCAAATTCTTTCCCTAGGGCCAAACTGTTCTCTCCTCAAAGCTAGAAGAAGAAGTTAAATGCTCAGGCACACAATTCATTCTAAAGATTCATGCCATACAAAACAATTAGGATTAGGAGTGATGGTGGACTGGTATCCTCACCCAATGCTTTTGAAAATTTCTGAGTATCTCTCTGTCTTTGAGTCTCTCTCTCTGTCTCTGAGTCTTTCTGTGTGTCTCTGTCTTTCTGTCTCTGTCTCTCTCTCTGTCTCTGTCTCTTTGTCTCTGTCTCTGTCTCTCTGTCTCTGTCTCTCTCTGTCTCTCTCTCTCTGTCTCTCTCTCTCTGTGTCTCTCTCTGTGTCTCTGTCTCTCTTTTTTTCTCTCTCTTCTCCCATTCCATCCATTTCCACTCATTGCATTAATTTCTAGCAGTAGAATTCATAGACGACTCTGACAGCTTCTGGTTACTTAATCTAAGCGTATAAACACAATAACCCTTTTGAACTTGAGAGGGCAAGATTAGTATTATTGTTTTTTAAAGGAGTTAAATGATTCATAGGTAGAAAATGTTTAAATTTATAAAGCTAAAGAGGGGATATATGTGCACATATGTATATACATGTGCACACACATATAGTGTGCATATATGTACATATGTATCATGTGTGCATACACATGTGCATGTATACAAACATATATCCACAATTTCCTTCAAATCAAATGTGAACTTCTCCATTTGCCACTTAAAGAACTTTATTGACCTTTAAAGACCACTTTAAAGGCCTGTATTGGTTGCACTTAAATTTTCTGGCTTATAACACAGTGATTTCCTTTAAACACTATCATCATCCAAACTAGCCATAATACTGTTCCTTTCATATAATATTTTATCTCTTTTCTCCTTGTCTTTGCAGATTTTATCTCCTATGACTGAGATAAAGTCTTTGCTGAACATTTGGCTGCATATCACCCAAGCATTGTTTAACTTTAGTATATTGTTGTCTTTGTCTACACTTTAATATATTGTTATCATCAGATACTGTTTTTGCTTTGTTGAGTTCAATTCACTTGGGAGCTTCTAAGGTTTCTCTGAAACCACTTCCTTCATCATTTCTTAAACCCCACTAGCATCATATTAAATTTAAATGTCATAACTTCTTTAGCATTTCTCTATTTTATGGGAGCTCCCTCAGATTATCATTGTTTTGCCACCTCAAAGAGTTAAAATGTATTTCTATGTCTTTGGAATTTGTTTTGCTTTATTAATTCTAGTTAAATGTGTGCCCAAACTGTGTTTTTGTTTGCAGGTTTGCTTGTAGATACTTTCGAATTATTCATTTCTTATGCTACATGTTTTGTGCATCATTGTCATCATAATAGCTTTTTATTCTAGGATTCGTTTGATTACTCATTCTTTCAGAGTATTTCTTATTTCAGACTTAATGTTAAGGCTCTGCACACTCCTAGAGAGGTGAACTGATACTACTGCTTCTTTCTTGGTGTTTTGCATGGTTGTATTGCTCCAGAATTTCAAGAACAGCTCAGATTTGGGACCTACAAGTTTTCAGTATTCCCAAAGTGATTTGATTTAAGGCCAAGCCTGGCCCCTGCCCCCTGGTCTGAGCTCTGTATATTCCTGACCTTCAGGAATGCCACTGAGCTCAGTCACTTTCAATCAGCATGGAAGTTTTGATGGTTCAGTGTGACCAAATTGCAGGCTCCGCTTTGGTCTGAAATTTCTGCCTTGGATATACCAATGCAGGCTTCAAAGTAAACTAGAAGCTGTAATCGAGATCCTGCTCTGCTCTTGAGATCTGAGCTACACTGCTGCTGCTGCTGCTGCTGCAACTGCTCTTCTCTCAGTATGCTGCCTAGGGTCTTCAGCTATTCCTTAACTCCTAATATCAGCACCATCCTCATTCCACCTTGGATTTGTGGCCCAGAGCTGGTTAGTGGCTGACAAAGCAGCCAATTGTTACCTGCCTTCATATCATTGCCCTGATATGGATTTTGGACCTCCTTTTACCCTTCTGCACAGCCTTTCTCTGTGCCAGTATGCTTGCTGAGTAGTGTGCTCCCTTCTCTCAATGTTCATAGACTTCTCTGCCTCTATGTGCTGACCTGATTGGGAAAAAATGAATCATCATGACTTTTTCTTGAATTTCCCTGTTAGTACTACCTCTAGTGCATTTTCTAGGTCTATTTGGAGGAGATTGCTAGGGCATTTATCTCACCGTACCTCTTCATGCTACTTTGCTACCAACCCCTGTTGGAACTTCTTAATAAAAACAATGAAATTTGCATTACTATATTTTAGGTATATCACTTTGGCAGCTTTGTGTTTGTGAAATGGAAAAGAGGAAGAACTTGAAGGAAGGAGAATAATGAGAAGTTTATTGTAATAGCCCTGGTGAGAGGTTGAACTGGTCTAAAGTAGGATGATGGTTGCAGGAGTAGAAATAAAAAGATGAATGTAAGCATGGTGAAGGAAAATTTGAAAATCACAATTGATTGAACATGAGGGTGAGGGTAAGTGAAGGGTTGAGGATTGGTATAATTGTCTTTTAAATAATTTTTAATTTGTGAAATAAAACTAGAATTTACATAATGGTGGAATTTTTAAAAAGATGATTGCACATGAAACTGCAATTCTATTATGTGCAACTTGCTATTCATTTTAAATATGTAGCAAAATTATCAGGTAACTTTCTTTCTTTTTCTTCCCTCCTCCACCCCTCCTTCCAGATGTGACTACCTTTAGACGCAAATATGTGTGTATGTAAAATCACTCTATACATACTTCAATTCATCAGTTCTTTCTCTAGATTAAGGTAGTATCTTACTTCAGACATCCTCTATAGTCAACTTGGTTACTTATAATGGTCAAAATATTTTTTTTCACTCAAAATTATTCTTAAAACAGTTCTACTAATACTGTATGCAGTTGTTCTCTTGGCTCTGGTTATTTCACTATTCATTATTTTGTGTAAGTTTTCCCATGTTTTCTTTTAAATCACCAAGCATACCATTTCATCTGAAAACTGCCTGTTCATCTCCTTTGACCATGTATCAATTGAGGAATGACTTGAATTCTTATAGATTTGAGAAATTCTTCTATATTTCAGATATAATACCTTTATTTCTAAGAAATTATCTATAGATTCCCCCCCCCAATTTTCTGCTTTCCTTTTTATCTTGGCTACATTTGTTTTATTTGTAAAAAAAAATAAATTTAATGTAATTGAAATTATCCACTTTACAACTTCACGCTGCTTTCTATCTCCTGTTTATTCACAAATGTGAATAAATGAAATTTATTTAGTATTCTCAGTACTGTTCACTTATCCATAAGTCTGATAGGTAATTTGTTCGATGTTCTTCAAAATTCCTTGTAATATCCTTTCATATCTAGGTTATATATTCATTTTCACCTTATCTTGGTAAGCGGTGTAAGATATAGGTCTATGACCAATTTCTACAATACTATTTCTAGCTTTTCCAACAATTTTTATGAAAAAATGAATTGTTAAACCCAAACCTTGTCTTTACACTTGTCAAATACAGTTACTTTATTCATTTGCCTCTGTATGTTGCATATCTACTCTGTTCCACTTACCTACCTTTCTATTTCTTATCCAGTATCAGATAGTTTTGATAATTATTACCTTACAAAGAATTTAACTTCGGGTACTGCTAATCTTCCTTCCTATGCATTTTCATTAGTTCCTTTGATATTCTTCACTTTTTGGAATATATTTTGTTATCTCTTTCTAATTCAGTAAAGTAATTTTTAGTATTTTAATTGGGATGTCTTTGAATATATATATATATATATATTAGTTTAGGCAAAATTGTCATTTTATTATATTGGCCTGCTTACACATGGACAATTTGTATTTCGCCAAATATTTAAATTGGATTTTATTTGGATAAAATTTTAAAACTAATTTTGTTCATATGGTTTCTGGGTTTGTTTTGATAGGTGTACTCCCATGTATTTTATTCTGTCTCCAGTTATTTTAAATGGGTTATCTTAATAAATTGTATCTCTTACTAGCTTACTAATTTGAGGAAAATGATGAGAGTGCCCACAACGAAAATAGAGAATTCTTTTCAGGAGAGAAGTGGGGTTGGAGGAAAGCTGATGAGTTTTATACTGAAAATATCGAGTTTGAAATTCTATTGAGACATCCAGTTTGAAAAATGTAAATAGACAGTTGTTGAGATGAACCTCAGGAGAAAGAGCAGGACTAGATATATGGAACTGGAACTCATTTGCATAGTAATGATAATTGAAGCAATGGCAGATGATGAGATAAACAAAAGAATATAGAGCAAAAAGAATAGAGGTCAAGAGAGAGCTACAGAGTATATGTAGTAACAGTCTTTCATACTTTTCTATGACAGATAACATTTTCAGTCAAAATTAACTACCAGAAAACTCCATGCTGGATAGATTCTGTATAAAAGGTTTATAGAAGGATAGGGATAAGAATCACACAGAATGAGCTTGGGTTGGGTTGGGATCCATATCAGGGAATAGAATATGAATAACTATATGAATAAACTGATGTATAATTTTATAGAGCAAATTCTGAATAAGAGCAACTTATTTATTCATGTTGAGAAACAATTGGAATATTTTTTTTAAAGATTTGTTAACTTTCTCACTTTTGAATGTGAAGGTATTCTTAATATCATATAAATTTGAACTTGAAGAGATTGTACAAGTTATCTATTCTAATTCCTTCATTTTATATGGGGAAAGTAAGACATAAAGGAATGAGTTCACATCTCTGTCATTCAGAATAAGCATCAAACCCCAATTTAATTCCTGTATGACCTTGAACAGGTGGATTCCCATGAGAGTTTTAATTTCTTCCTTTTTGAAATGAAGAGATTGGATTATATTACTTTAAATGTTTCTGCTAGTTCCAAATTATATTATTTTATGTTTCCAAATAAATTCTCTTTCTATTTGTACATTCTACTAGGTGGGTTTAAGAGCATCGTAAGTGTGAATGTTTCTTTCTAGTTTAAGTCTTGGACTAATGAATGATTCTGTTTTCTAAGTAAAAAAAAATACAGCAACATTTTATTTGAAGTCTTTGGATTTCATTTGTTAAAGGATCTACATGGGATGAAAAAGATATAGGGCAAATATTTTAAGAAGTTGAATTTAACCATATCTTCAGGAGAATTTACATAAGAAATATAAATAAAATGTCAATAATGGTCATCACTGCTACCACCACCATCACCATCATCAACAACATCAATTTCATTATCTCTGGGAGTAGTTGCAAATATGTTCTCCTTGAACCTACATATTTAGACCTCAATACTTTTATTCAGTTACACAAATCAGTCATTTTATCTGTCTCTATAGTATTGTACAGAACATCAAACATAAAAGAATAAAAGTAAGACAGAATACACTCCTAGCACCATTTCTATCAAAATTCCATCATATTTCTCAAGAAGAGGAGATTAACAATAATAACAATAACACTAATAACTACTAATATATTTAATTTCATATTTATGAAGCAGTTTATATAAATTATCTAATTTGCCCCCATAAAAAGAGATTTACCTCTGATGTAAAAGAATTCAAATTCCTCCCCTGATTCTTACTACATCTGGGCCCTTGGGCTAGTAACTTAATCTTTGTGAACCTCAGTTTTCTCATCTGTATAATATGTTAAGCTACATGGCCTATGTGATTCCTTACCTATTATGCTATGACATACTATAGTTCTAAGAAAATCCTATGAGGTAAACAGGGCAAAGCATATTGCTCCCATATTGTGGGTGATATCAAATGACTAGGAAGGTAATAGCTAGAAATTGGTCATTTGATTTCAAATTCAGTGCTGTTTACCTATAATTCATGATGTATCCTAAAGAAAATTAGAGCCCACTTTCATATGGACCTTTATATTTGCCTTGTCATATATTATGTATTCAGGCATTGTATATACCCGGTGGCTAAATGTGTTGTGTGAAAAATGCAAATTTACATTTCTTACTGCTTATCCCTTGCTAACTAAATCAAACTCAGTTTTCTTCTTTGTATAAGAATCTCTTGGGAAAAAAGTCAAATTATAGACTTGTCAGCTTGGAAGGATTATAAGAGATCAAGTGCAACATTTAACAATATATGCAACTGAGTTACAGAATCTGTAACAAGTGGGCATTTACTCCATGCTTGAAAAATCCCCAAGGCAGTGAATTGAGTGACCTTTGAAGAAAACTGCTCCATTTGGGGACAACTCTTAAAATATTCAGTTCTTTTCCCCCTTCCTCCTCACACTGAAGCAAAAAAAAAAACAAACTCCCCAGTATCTTTACCCAGTAGGCAATGTTCATCTACGGACAAGCAGAGGAGCTTTAGCCCCTCAAAAGACTGAAAACAGCTATAACACTCAACATTTTCTTTCTTCTCCAGAAAAGATATTAACTTCTTTAACCAAATCCTCACAAACCATAGTTTTAACATCCTTCATGATTCATATTTCTCTCCTCTATATACATTCTTGCCTGTAAATGCCTTTTCTAAAATTTAGCCCCCTGAACTAGCCACAATGTTACAGATATAGTATGATCAAAGATGAAAATTGTGAAGTTAATAACCTCCATACACTCAAGACAATGCTACCATTAACATAGCTTAACATATTCATGGATGCTTTATCAATAGTAACATATAATGGTTTTATGGTGCATTAAAATCCTTAATTAAAAAAAAGAAATTTTTCTAGTCACTTTTCTTTCTGTGCTCTTGTATCTGCTTCTTTTTGTACCCAGTAGAGTGCTTAATTTAATTCTTACCAAATTCTATCAAGGTAACATTAGTTCACCATATGAGCCTCTAAAAATCCTTTTGGAACCCAAGTTAGTCTCCAGAGTATTTGAAAATATTAGTATAATACATCTGTGCTGGTTATTAATACAAAGTTAGAATGAGATTAAATTTTAGTGTCATGGAAAAAGAAAACATACCCATGATAAATATGTATGACAAAATTGATATTTTTAGAAACCTGCTGCACAGTACTTCCATATTTAAAAGTCAGGCTGAACCAAAGTAAAAATATAATTATCAAGTCGAATACAGTTATGGCTGCCCAAGCAGATTAAGTGTTTGAAGAAAATGTTAGAGCAAAAGTTCTAGACACCATAAGATTCATATTTACACCTAAAAGCTGTAAAATGCCCCAGAGTGCCACGTTCTACAAATTGATGTACCCCACTGTGTTTTGAAAAGGTTGACTCTAGAGTTTAGGAAATACACTGTTTTTTATTCTTCATAAACATCGACTCTGGCTGGCAGTGTCTTCAGTAGTGGTGATTTGTGTGATAAGACAGATTGTAAAGGGACACTGTGTAAAGTTTACCACTTACTCTATGGATTCTATGTCTCCTGTCAATGAAAGCTGTATATGTTATGTCTCTCCTCACTTTCTCAGCCAAACTTCTGGAAAAAGTAGTTTTCACAGGTTGCCTGCAATTCCTCTCATCTCATTGCTTTCTAAACCCTCTGAAATCTGGGTAATGATGTCATCATTCAACTGAAACTTCTCTCTCCAGAGTTACCAATGTTCTCATGAAAACCTAATGGCCTTTTGACAGTTTTCATTCTTCTTGACCTTTCTACAAACTTTGTAAGTTTTTATTACCTACTCATTCTGGAAATACTCTTGGAATTTTCATTGCTTTTTGCTTCTCATTCTCCTACCTGTGATATTATTTCTTCTCAATATTCTCTCATTCATCATCCATGTTATATATCAATTGTAAATATATGTTAAGGCTTTGTCCTCAGACATCTTCTCTTTTTTTTGTGATCTCAAGAGTATCCACTAGTTCAATTATAATTACTAAAGCTAATAGTTAATATTTATATAGTGATTCTTGAAAAATATTACCTCATTTATCACTCTTACTTCCATGTAAAAGTCTTGGATCTCTCTATGTAGACTTAATCTTGAACCTGAATTGTGGTTCTATATCACCGACTACCTAATAGACATTCAAACTAGATCACTATAGGTGTCTCAAACAAAATATGTTCAAAAACAGAGTTCATTACATTGTTTCCATACTTATCCATCTTCTGAATGTTTCTGTTACCCTTAAAGCATCATTATCCTTCCAGTCAACTATGATCAAAATACCAATGTCATCCTCGATTACTTTTTAATTTTTTTTAATTGATCAGGGTTAAGTGACTTGTCCAGGGTCACATAGCCAGTAAGTGTCAGAGGTCAGATTTGACTTCAGGTCCTCCTGACCGCATAGTCAGTTGTTCTATCCATTGTTACCCCAGTTTTTGCTCCTTACTATTGCATACCACATGCACCACATATGGTGCCAAATATTGCACCACATTTCTCATGTGTGCTTTCCTCACCTTGCACACAGTGACTTTTTTTTTACTACTTTAATATTCTCCTATGTGATCTCTCAGCCTCAAGTCTCTCTCCATTCTAATATAGTCTCCCCACACTTAATGTACAGTTTTTTTCATATTAAACCTCCTCAATAAAATGCAGTGTCTTCCTATTACCTCCTGTTTGACATTTAAAGCTCTTTACTTCTGTGACCCTTCTTACTTTTCAAGTCTTCTTGTAAATTATGTCCTCCCACACCTTATGCTATCCAGTCATGCTGGCCTACTTGATATTTTCTCCACAAAACTTGCTTCATCTTTGCAATGACTTTCTCCTATCCTGACATGAACTTTTTTTTTTTTACCTCTAACTGTTTGAATCCCTGGTTTTTCTTCAAGGATCTACTTATATCCCACCTTCTATATAATGTCTTTCCTGACCACCCCACTGTCTATCTAGCAACCAGTTCACTCCTTTCTAAACCTAAAATATTATTTTTAATATTATAGATATATATTCTTGTACATATATAAACCTGTGTATATAGGCATTTATTTATGTATATGTACATATATACATACATATGTGTATGAATGACTGTACATATACATGCATGTTTGCTTGTGTGCATATTTCCATAAATATACATATATTTATTTGTGTCAGTGTTTTCTTCCCTGTAAGAATTTAAATCCCTTGAGAACAGAAGTTGTTTCACTTTTACTGGTGTATTCCTATGGTTTAGCCCATTTGCCTGGTACATAGCAAGTACTTTAAAAATGCTTACTGAGTGATGGATTGATTACATACATTGTGACTTTAGGAAAAGTCACTTAATTTTTATTCAATTTCTTCATTTAGGAGAGAAAAATAACTTTTGTACTATAGAGTTATTATGATCATCAAATCATATTATTAATATCAATTACTTTTGTAAAATGATACTATAAACTATCACTGGGCTGCCCTTTATGACAGTAGATGCAAACTTTTCAAGTACCATCAAGTAAGAATGACATCAAGTGCAGGTCTGTTAACAGACTGGGTCTTTTCTGTCTTAAGGAATATCCCTGATCAATTTAGAGAGGCTCATCACTGCCCCAACAATATTTAAGTGCCTCCTAAAGCACTGTGCCTGATATTGAGTATATAAAATAAAAACAATATAAGCCTTATCCTTAAAGAGCTTATTTTGTACTTGGTGAAACTCGGAGGGCAGGATATATACAGATTACTTTATAACTATATCCATAGACAAGTTACATGTTAATGCAAAGTAACTAGGGAAGGACAACACTAAAATCTGGGGAGACTGAGAACATCCTTAAGGAGCAGGTGGACAATTGTCTGAGCCTTGAAGAAAGACAGAAATTAGGCAGGAGTGATTTTTAGGGTTGAGAGCCACACTAAGCAAAGAAGCCAGGAAGTGGGTCACATATTAATGATATTTTTTCTCCCCCAGCACACTCTGAAGAGGAATTTCGAAGATGGGGCTGGGGGAGAGGTTGTTACAACATATCTGCTGCAAAGTGTGGAAGGGAGACAATAACCACGGGTTGATATCACAGATTGCTGAATCATTGCAGTGAATTACTCTTATTACTAACAACAACAACAATATTTTATTAAGGTTTAATTAATGTAATAATAACAACAATAATGAATCAGGTATACTTGAAACTAGGTGAATCTCAGCTGTCACAGAGCTTTGAGGCATTTAAGTTACAGATCTAATACTCATGGATTATTTAGATGGACTGTGTTTCAGATTATTCAAGGTCTTTATGCCCTATGCTCAATTTTCTATATTCTATAGAAATTCTATTCCCAAAGGAATTCTATCATTAGTCTTAAAAAGATCATTAAGATAATGATCTTATCAATAAGATAGGGGAATTTGTAATATATGAGGTTCTATTCAAAATTCTGATACAATGTCGTTTTATTGCTTTTTTTTTGCAATTTTTGATCAGAATGTGATATATCTGGTTTTATGACTGAAGCTTCATATTGTGGCTAAGAGAAAAACAGGATTTTCTCTCTTGAGATTATAGTGACTAGAGATTTATAAGTCATGCTGCATTTACATTAATGTAGCCATCCATCAAGGAGAAGTTCATGGTGAATCTTAAGTTGCTAATAAGCATAGCTAACATATGAATGGCCCTTTGCCATGGAGCACATTGGCAGAATCATCTGACAAAATAAATGCAGGTTTGGGGAAATGTGGATGAGGAAAAGGGGTGAGTTACAGTACATGACAGATTGGCATTACAGCTCATGCAGAAGATTGATCAGCCTATAGATTTTACCTAAAACGTTAATGTACATAGCTACAGGCAGAAAGAGGCATTAAGTTACCAAGATGGATAGGCAGAGAATACTTACTACCCTTGGATCTACTTTCTTGAAGATAAATGTAGTAGTACAGAAGCAAAGAAGGAGCCATAGGTAATGAGCAGGCTGAGGCACTTCTAGATTCCCTCAGATTCTATGCACCTGACTCTATACCCAGACTTCTAAGCTTCTTTTTTCCCTTTTTTCCTTCATCAAATATATGTCCTTGATTGTTCAGTTGCCTTTCCACTGAATGTTTATTTATAAGAATCTTCATTTCATTGAGAATAGTTAGAAAAAAAATATTTTAACTGGGATCATATCTTGAATTTGACAAATTCTTTGGCAAAGATCAAAAAGAATGTGTATTAGAGAGGCTGTTTGTTTTCTTAAGAACTCATTAAAAGTAGAGATTTTGTTAGTATTTGAAGGTTATGGTTCAAGGGATCCTGGCTTTTGAGGAGATACCAGAATAGTAGGAACAGTCAGTATAGAGTGGGATCATGGGGTGGAGCTGCTGTCATTGGACTAGGAAAACCTTGAGCTCCTTACAGAAACTCATTGATGAAAAACACTATTAAATAAACAGTAATCAATATAGAGGAGAATAAATTAACATCCATCTAGTTAGGTAGACAGGATTGGAGCTGAGGTAATGTATGAATAGAAAAGTTTTCATTAAATGATGATTATGGACCAAACATTGTGTTATTCACTGGGGATATAAAAATAAAAACAAGAGTCACTACCCTCAAGAAGCTCATATTCTACAACAGTTCTCTCTTTTATAGATTATTCCTTATGTAAGTTTCCCTCTTATAAGGAATTTTTCTTTCAATTACAAGTAATGTGGAAGGATTCAGTGGTCCTTAATATGCAGCATCAATATGTATGGTCATATTTTCTTTAATGTTATTTCCATTCATAATAGCATATACATACCTGATGTGAATCACTTGACAGTATCGAGGATTTTTATGGTGAGAACTTTATTTTCTGTGTATTTAGTAGCTATAAGTAAGAAATCTGAGGCTGTACATCGCAGAAGTAGTTCCTAGATGAAATCTCTGTAAGGGTAACTCCATGGACAATGGGACAGTGACAACAGGGTGAGAGCTGGAAGCAGAGCTGTAGTCTGTAGCTGGAAGTGCTGTGGCAGTGTTCCTAACACTCTTGGACTTACTTGCCAGTCCTCATTGCTCATTAGTTGTTAGGGACATCACATCCTTTGTACATAAGGATTTTTCTTGTTTTCCTAAATAGAGTTAACACAGTAAAATATTTTCTAAAGTATACTGCAAAATAAATTATAAAATACAGTATAAATGTTCTTGATCTCATTCTGCTCTCACCCATTTCCGTACATTTTAGTAAGTGTATCACTATAATTTGTTTTCTTTGAACCTTCAAAAAGCAACAATTATAACGTGTAGTTACTCTTCTGATTGTGAAAAATATGCATCTTTAATTTCTAAGTATTGTCTTTCTTATCGTAGATTTTGTCTTCCTTTAGTTTTTGTTGTTGTTTATTTTGGAAGGAGGAACAGTATTTATATTTATAATATCTAATACAAATAGAGGTGCTTCAGCCCTGTTCACAAATTGGTTCATTATTGTCCTTCTTTCTCAAAGAGGACCCAAATGACATTACTATGCTAGAGTCAAGTTTCAGTGTATCCATCTGTGACTGATCAGAACAATATGAGCTCAGAATATTCTAACACAAGTTGGGCACAAATATTTCATTTGAACATTGGGGGTGGATTTTCTAAATTTTCACATCTCAGATTTCTTTTGAGCTATTTCAGTTCTGATTTGTTCATAGAGCACAGCATCTTCTCTGATGTGGGCATGCCATGCTAATCAATTCCAAAGTTCTTTGGAGAGACCAAGAGAGTATCTTTGTACTGATTCTTCTAATCACCATGTGAGCCCTAGTCTTGTGTGAATGCTTCATAGAATAGTCTTTATGGCAAGCTCACATTTTGCATTTGAAAAATGAGGCCAGCCCATCATAGTTGCTCTCTCTCAGTAGAGTTTGAATACTTCGCAGTTTAGATCAAAAAAGGACTTCATTGTCTGGTGTCTTATACTTCCAGGTGATCTTCAGAATCTTCCTAATACTGAAAGGAAGGAATTCAATTTCCTGTCATGGTACTGATCAAGGTTTCACAGGCGTACAATGAGGTCAGCACAATGGCCCTGAAGAAGTTCAGTTTGGTAGTCAGTCTAGTAACTCTTCCCTCTCACACTTTTCTTCAGAGTCTCCCCAAAACTGAGCTAGCTCTGAAAATGTGTGACTCAACCTCATTATTACTGTGTACATCCCTGGAAAGTATAAACAACTTATTACCGGGGGGGAGGGGGGACATGACCTTAAAGAGGCACAAAAGTAACTTGCTCTTTTTTCTCCCAACAAGTACAGTCACGAGGTCTAAAACAAAACATACCCTTCAGTACCTAACACTCAGTATGGAACATACCACACAGCATATATCATTGAATTCAGTATATGGCATAGCATGCCCCCCACTTTGTAAATTATTTGGGAGCTAAAATCACACCCTCTGGAGCAGCAAAGAACACAACTCACTCCACCCTCAGGTTCCAGTAGGTTACAATCCCTGCAATGAAAACAGTGTCCAACTCCTGAAAGCGCTCTTGAGTATGTGTCCTTCTTTCTACACTGCAGTGGCAGGTTCCCACCTGGCACTCTCAGGTGCACATATATTCTAACAGGCCAAAGAATCCAAGTCCTATCATCACTCAAGCACCCATCACAAAGTCTGGGGGGTGGCTGGGTGACAAAGCCAACAGGGTAGGTCCCCAGGATTTATGGCACTTCCCCCAGCCCACCATAGGCAATTCAGTCCCCTGGGTCCCAACCCATTCCAGGGGGACATTGCAGGAAACCATGCTTACTGCTCCAGCCTTGCTGCAAAATTTTCAACTTGACTGGGGACTGAGTCCCAAGCTCCAGGACTCTTGCAGGTCCAGAGGATGACCACTCGCTGCTCCTGCCAGGGTCCAGATGCAGGCAGCTCCCTCTTCCTATTGCATTTCTCACTTCATGGACAGGGGGTGGGGGGGAGATCTGTTCCATTCCATGCTCTCCCTGCTCCTGCCTGGGTCCAGATAAAGCAGGCTCCAGGGGCCCCTGCCCCCAGTTTCTGTCTCTGACCCATGCCACCCCAATTCTGAGGAAGTTTGTCCTCCCCCAGACTCACATGGGGAGGGGCCACTCTGGCCTGGGCTCTGGGCACAACACAATTCCAGGGCCTCCACTCCTCTAGCACAGTATGGAGTGGGGCTACTGTACTCAAGCTCTGGCTCTGGCCATGGCCTTGGCTCTGAGAAGTTCAAAAGAAACTTTTCCTCTGCCTCTTTTATCTCTGTAGGAACTGTAACCCTTTCTTATACTGTGGGTTTCTCTTTCAGTGCAGGTAAATTCAAAAGGAACTTCTGTTCCCATTTCTCAAAGGCCTCTGCCTGTGAGGCAGTCTCTAACAATTCTGGGGGGTTTAAGAGGGACTTTTCCCATGTACCTTTTTGCTTCACAACATAACCAAAGTCTTTCTCTGGTTCATCAGGAAACTTTGCCTTGAGCAGAGGGAATAATACACATCTGAGTGCTAAGAATTTGGGTATCTATTTCTAGCATTTCTCAGGCTTTCTCACATGCCTCTTTTTCCTCCCATTCCTGGGAAAAATCAAGTTGAAATTCGGGTAACCAGGCTCCCACTGACAACAATTTTTCTGTATTTTTTTCACACAGTAATTAACTTTAACCAAACTACAACACAGGCTACCATCACTACAAAAATAACACAATAACTGGGAAACAATGGAAAACTATCCCAAACCCACTAAACCGCATATTTTCTTTAGTCTGTGCAAATCCTGCCAACTTCACTAATTGTAGGACCAATAACCCCAGTAGCCAGGATAGCTGCTAGCACAGGTTCACTCTTTTATTTTAAACATTTGATTTTAAAAATTGAATTCCAGATTCTTTCCCTTCTTCCCTGGTCACTCACCCTTACTGGGAAGATAAGCAATTCAATATAGGTTGTACATGTGTAGCTATGCAAAACATTTCCATAGTAGATATAATGTGAAAGACTAACTATATTTCCATACCCCCTATCCCACCTCTCCTATTTTCTACATTGACCCTGTCACTTTTCAAAAGTGTGTGCTTCTAACTACCCTCCCTCCCCCATCTGCCCTCCCTTGTATCATCTCCCCTCTTATGCCCTTCCCCCTACTTTCCTGTAGGGTAAGATACCCAATTTAGTGTGTATGTTATTTCCTCCTTAAGCCAAATTCAATGAGAGTAAACTTGATCCATTCCCTTTTGCCTTCCTGTTCTTTCCCTCGATTGTAACAGTTTTCCTTTGCCTCCTTTATGTGAGATAGTTTACCCTATTCTGTCTCTCCCTATATCGTCTCATTATATTCCTCTCTCACCTGTTAATTTTATTTTTTAAAATATCATCCCTTCCTATTCAGTTGATCCTCTGCCCTCTATGTATACGTGTACACATATATACACACATTCACATATGTATTCATATGCACGTATACCCTCCTATATAGACATATCTATGTATGTATATATACATTTATATTCCCTTCAGCTATCCTCACACTGAAAAAAGTTTCATAAGTTACAATTATCATTTTTTCCATGTAGGAATGTAAATAGTTCAATCTGAACTATTCTTACGCTTTCTTTTCCCTGTTTACTTTCTTATTCTTCTCTTGCTTCTTGTATTTGAATGTCAAACTTTTATTCAACTCTGTTTTTTTCATGAAGAATGCTTGAAATCCCTCCATTTCACTGAATGACCATATTTTCCACTGAAATATTATACTGAGTTTTGCTGGGTAGGTGATTCTTGCTTTTAATCCTAGCTCCTCTGGCCTCCAGAATATCGTATTCCCAGACCTTTGATCCCTTAATGTAGAAGGTGATATATTTTGTGTTGTCCTGATTGTGTTTCCACAATATTCAAATTATTTCTTCTTGGCTGCTTGTAATATTTTCTCCTTGATTCAGGAACTCTGGAACCTGGCTATAATATTCCTAGGAGTTTTCTTTTGGGGATCTTTTTCAAGAGGTGATTGATGGATTCTTTCCATTTCTACTTTGCCCTCTGGTTCCAAAGTATCAAGGCAATTTTCCTTGATAATTTCTTGAAAGACAATTTATAGTTTCTTTTTTTGACCATGGCTTTCAGGTAGTCTGACAATTTTTAAATTATCTCTCCTGGATCTATTTTCCAGGTCTGTGGTTTTTCTAATGAAATATTTCACATTGCCTTCCATTTTTTCATTTTTTTTGGATCTGTTTAATAGTATCATGATTTCTCATAAAGTCATTAGCTTCCATTTTCTCCAATCTAATTCTTAAGGAATTATTCTCTTCAGTGAGCTTTTAAAATTCTTTTTCCATCAGGAAAATTAGGCTTTTTAAGGCATTCTTCTCCTCATTGCCTTTTTGGGCCTCTTTTGCCATTTGACTTAGTCTATTTTTTAAGGTGTTATTTTGTTCAGTCAGGTTGTTTACTCTCTTTTCATGATTTTCTTGCATCATTCTCTTTTCTCTTCCCAATTTTCCTCCACTTCTCTTACTTGATTTTCAAAATCATTCTTGAGCCCATCCATGCCCTGTAACCAATTCATATTTTTTCTTGGAAGCTTTTAGTACAGGAGTTCTGACTTCATTGTCCTCCTCCAATTCCATGCTTTGATCCTTATTGTTCCCCCAAAAAAGGAATCTAAGGTTTGATTTCTGTGCTTGCTTTGTTTCCTCATGTTGCCACTCAATTACTTGACTTTTGAGCTCTTTGCCATAGTAGAAAAGCTCTCTTTCCAGAGAGGAGAGCTATGTCCTAAATTGCTAGGGTTTTCACAGCTGCTGGAGCTCTTAGTTGGGTTCCCTCTCTACATATATTACAATCTCTGGCTCACTACTCACACACCCCAGGACTTCCACCCAAGACAGCAATCCTGATCCAAGCAGGTTAAAGCAAGAACGATTACCCTCTGAATGGTTTCTTGGTCCCCCTATAATCTGCAGGGCAGGAGCTCTGAAGCAGCCATGTGGAGGCATGGCCACACCTCCTCCACCACTTCTCATGCCAGGGGCAGCAGCTGGACCATGTTCCTGCATCCCTTTCCCCCACCCCCTGCAGTTCCAACAGAGTTCCACACTGACCTCTCACTTTGTCTTTGGCATTTATGGCTTAGTAATTCTAGAAACCACCACAGCTGCTGTTGATCCAGTTGCCAAAGTCTGGTCCAGCAACTGCTGGTGGAGGCTGCCCTGGGGCTTACTCTGCATGCTCATGCAGGGCTTGGCTCAGCTCCCAGAACTGATGGACCCTTTCTGTCCACCTTCCGGGCTGCCTTCAGGGGGAGATTTGTTTCTCTCTGTCACTTTGTGGGTTCTTTAGCTCTAAAATTTGTTTAGAATCATATTTTAGAGGTATTTGAGGTGGTTATGGGGGAGCTCAAGGAGTTTTCCTGCTTCTCTGCTGTCATCTTGGTTCTTCCTTGCACAGGTTGTTGATTTGCTTTATAGGAAAGAGAACTTCAAAAGGATTAATGGCCTTACTTTTTTCTATCTACTTTTCTTACAAGGGTTGCTGAGCACCAACTCCTACAGATTTACCTAATCACCCTCTTGTAAGGTGGGGAGGGGGGGCGACAACTCCCTCTGTGTCTCCATGGGACCAATCGAGACAGGCACAACTTGTCTACTCCCTTAAATCCCTTCAAACCTCAGTGGGGACCACTTGAGGCAAACACAGATTTCCCCCCAAGCCTTGACAGGGGCCAGTCAAGGCACATCCAACCCTTAAGGTTCCCCTCCAGGTTTTTCCCTTTTACTAATATCATCTACTTGTTCAGGGGAAAGGTGATCACCTTAAAAGTAAAGAAAATACATCTCCAGACTGAGAGAGTACCAACATTTGGGTTCACATTCACAGTAGGGGTGCCTTAATAATGGCTATTGAAAGTCCCATCTGGGAAATCAAAAAGGTTTCAGGCAAAGTTTTTTTTTTTCTCATGAGTGAACCTCATGGCAAAATATCAGTTTCCCAGATTATATACAATTTCTCAGAGACAGAAGGCATAAAAAGCTTATATGACTCAGGACCTGATTAACTCAATGCCAAAAGGTGTGAAAGCCTATGTGACTCAGCACCTGATGTGCTACAGCATGACCTGGACCAGAATTCAAAGGAGTAAGGCATCCATGATTGATAAGGCAAAATATTGAGAACATAAGACTGTTATGGCCATGGATCTTAGAAATTAAACTCCAAGAAATACTAAATAAAATCCACCTTGCTTATGCTTACACAAGCATAAGTGAACTTATTCACAGAAATCAAAACTTTTACGTTTACTGTTGCCAATATTTCATGTATGGATGATGTTATGGTGGCTGATGTAGTGCCTATGTTTTCTTGCTGTTACTTGTTAGGCCAAAATTAGCACAAGCAGCAGAGAACTGATCCCTATTTTGTTTCATTTCGACTTCAGAGGTTGTGTTGATTGCACAATTATCTGCAAACAGAAAGGCATGCATCAATGTTCCCTCCACTTTCATCTTGGCTTGTGTCCTTTTCAAGTTGAAAAATTTACCACGAGTGGGAAGCTGACCTTGATGCTGTATTTGTCTTCATTAAAAGTATTTGACAACATGGCTGGAAACACCATGTTAAAAAGCATGGGAACAAGCACACAGCCTTGTTCACTCCATTGGTGGCTGTGAAAGCATGAGATCATTGTCTATCATCCAGAATCCAGGCAAGCATGCCATCATGAAATTGATATAAATGCTGATAAACTTTTCTGGGGAAACAAATTTTGACATAATTTCCATAAGACCTCATGGCTGATGGTATCAAAAACCTTGGTTAAATCTACATTTTTCACAGACCTCTGTTCTTCTGTTCTATTCTTCTCTTGGAGTTTTTGGTAAGAAAACAACATATTAACTATTCCTCAGCTCTTTCTGAAGCCACACTGGTTCTTAGGTAGATGACCATCTTCCAGATAAGAGATCAAACAAATAAGGAGGATTCTGGCAGGAATTTTGCTAGTAATGACTAAGAGAAAAAAAAAAAACCCTGTGATTGTCACAGGATAATCTATTTCTTTTACCTTTATAACAATGAACATTGGAGGCATCCTTGATCTCTGGGAAGAAAAACCTTCTCTTGTCATATAATCTGGAAAATTTCAATCAGCTTTTGTATGAGCAATGGATCTGCCCTTATACTTAGGGAGCTTACATTCTAGTAGGATAAATTTTGGCTGCAATAGAATCAGCACCAAGTGCTTTGCCACAGGAAAGGAGCCTAATGGCATTCAAAACCTCCTTTTCAACTGGAACTTTAGCTAGGGAGGATTGAATTCAACCTGAGATAAATAGCCAGTCACTACTGCATTGATTGATGATTGTCTGAGAAGAACACTGTGGAAGTGTTCAGTCCAGCTCTCCAGGATAATGTCTTTGTCAGTAATCATTGTGGCTCCATCAGCTATAAGTACTGTGTTTCCCCGATAATAAGACACTGTCTTATTAATTTTTTGGACAGAAAATCACCAGAGGGCTTATTTTCAGGGGAGGGCTTATTTTAATGAACATTGACAGCAATGACATGTGACTCCTCTACAACTGCTTTCTTATACTCAACAGTATAGCTCTTCCTTTTTGTACTCATGTCTGGGGGTCAAAACAGACAGAATAATAAAATTGTGACCATCAGTCAATCTTTTCACTCCATCATGCCCCCTGAGTTCTTCTTTTTTCCTCCATCATGCCCTTTTTATCCTCCATCATGCCCCCTCACTCCTGCTTACATACCAGGTTTTTATGTTGTCCTGCCTCAGCTCTCCGCCACGGCACTGCTCTCAATGGCGCCAGCAAGCAAATCACTGGGGAAGAACAGGATGACGCGCTCACTGCTGCAGCTCTGATTGGATGCAGCTCGGAGCGTGGCGTGCATTTCACCCGGGGGTGGGGGGGGACGGTGCATACAGAGGGTACCGTAATGTAGCGTGTAGTGCAGGGGATCACCTTCACTACAGTAGCAAGCTCAATAGGGCTTATTTTCAGGGGAGGGGTTATTTTAGAGGAATCTTACACAGTAAGGGCAGGGCTTATTTTCGGGATAGGTCTTATTATCGGGGAAACACGGTAGGTGAGATGTACCATAGATTTTTGGTCCATAAATAGACTTTAGGGTATTGTAATGGAAATGCAAATTTAAAGATCTTCCCTGTACCTAGGCTAAAGTGCACCTGGAGCCTGGGGTGGGAGGCTTGTTTTTCAGTAGATACTTTTTGATTGGGCAGTGAGTCAATAAGGTGTTACATTCTCTGAGCGAGGAGAAGGCTATATAAGCCCTGCTGTGTAGCTTTGTTTTGGGGCTCACTTTGAGAAGTGTTCTGTGATTTGATCAGATGAGACTCTGGGAAGCCGTTGTTGAGAGCTGTGCCCCCCCCCCCCAGATGTTGATCTGGTATGGATGTAATGGTTGGACAGTTTGGAAAACTGTCTACTTGATCTGTTTCTCTGTCTTGATAATTCTGTCTATATACTCTGAGGTTCAGGGTGCTGATCTTTTTCCCCTGTACTAGGTAAACGATACAAGTTTGATTAAAGTAAGCTTGTTAACACATTTTGAGTTGCTTTCCTTTATCAAAACAAATCCAAGAACCTATGCTGGCAGCCACCCTAGGGACTCTGGGGTGCTTGCTGCTACAGGTACCATAAAAGCACTTTGAATTGTTAGTATCAGCATAAAACTTTCATCTACTTATTGAGCCAATAATACTGCATCTTTCTAAGCTTTGCTTGCACTTTACTTTTGATGGAATTTAATGCTACCTTCTTTAAAATGGATGAACTGTCCTTCTGGCAAACCCTGTAGAGGTCTCATTTTAGATTTAGCTGCTTCCGAATTTCCCCACCATTTTCATCAAACCAGTCTTGATGTTTGTGTGTGTTCTGACCCAGAAGAGCAAGTGTGGTGCTATATACCAAACCTCTGAAAGCTGCCCACTCCTTTTCTGCTCCACTGTTGCCAATTGTATGTGGACTCAACTTTCCCTCCAAGTTAGCAAGAAACTTCCTGCTTAGAGAAGAATTCTAATTTTTTTACATTAATGTTTTGTTAAATGCAACTATTTAGCTTGGAGAGGATAAGGCTATTATAAGTCTAGCACTGTACTACACATTGCTTTCATCACTCTCATATCCTGTTTTGCTCTTCACTTTGATAATCACAGCCTACTAAATGCCAATACTTTTTGAGAGGGTGCATCCATGAAGTTTTGTTACGTTTAGGTAAATGGAAAACAGTGTTGGTGATGAGAAGGCCATGAAATGCACAAATCTTCAGTTGTAAATGATCAATGGTGTACTATTTCCAACTTCATTCCTCCCTAGGACACCCTGCCAAGTCTGGTAGTCTGAGCATATTTTAGCATTGAAGTCACCAGAATTATAAGTTTGTCTGTCCTCTTTTGGCACATTGATGATAAAGGGCTCCAAGTCTTCATACAATTTTTCTTTGACCTCATCAGGATTTGCCAGGTTGGTAGCATAAGCACTAATGATGGTGGCATGACATTTCCCTGCAAGTAGCAATCACATTGTCATGAGCCTATCATTCACTCCTTCTGTACGGCATACAAGCATGTTCACTATATCGGTTTCAACTGCAAAACCTAAACTACCTTCATGGCATTCCTCTTTATTGCAGTCACTCCAGGAAAAAAAAAAAAACATTTATCATGCTCTGAATTTAGTAAGCTGGCCTTCAGTTGCCATCGTTGTTTCACTCAGAGCTGCTGTTTGGATGAGATACCTGCTGAGTGCACTCACAAGAACTCTTCATCTTTCGGTATTTTTAGATTTTTTTGTTGTCCAGAAGTGTGCATACATTCCATGTGCCAATGGTGAATGAAATTATCTTTACAGAAATTTCTGTAAATTTTTTTGCATGTGTGTTTTGACCAAAAAGTGGGATTCCCACCTAATGTAATAATTATGCTACAGTTGGTTAAGCAGACAATTTTTAGGGCACATTTTCTAGCCTCTTCCTCACATCAGGGGGTGAGCAGCATGGTCCTTAAAAGGCTTATCAGACACTCAGGAGGCTACCAAATTTCACTGCTGCTTCCAGTGAGGAGACAACCCTATGGCCTGGGTCCCCTGTGTGCAGGGCTGTAACTATGGCTTCCACTGTATCTGCACCTGCTTCTTCATCACTTGCCTGTCACCAGAATACTTTGAGACAGGTAAAAATAGTAAAGTGGTATGGATGATGTCATTTGATTCATGTGTAAATTTGATTTAAGTGGGACTGAGTTGTGCAAAGTCATTAGCCTCACTCTCTCCTCCAGAGTCATCACAGGTCAGTGTCAGGACAGAGTTAACATAACTTGCGATGGCTTGAGATTCAGTGTATGACCTTGGCACATTCAACATCTAACCAAACTCTAAGGGGTCCACCAAGCCTGTTTCAAGTGACTTCATGGCTTTTAGAACAAATTATTCTTATCAACCCATTTTACCAGTGGATATTTTCATATGCTTGGGGTAGACACCCCCTTAACTTATTGAGTGGTTTGAGACTCTTCAGTTACCCTCAAGCTGGTTTAGCCTGTCTGCTGGAATGTTTTATCAGCTTGTGGCTGCTGAACATTTTCTAACTTATTGGAGCCACAAGTGAAAGTTAGGTGGAGCAGGTAGACACTAAAGGTCAAAGGCAGTCCTGAAAAAGGTTTGGCAGTCATCACACCAGAGGTACTAGTCTTCCCTGAACACACCTTTCATCCCTGTTCAAAAAGAGCAAATTAAAGGGCCTATTTATTTTCTCCCTGGAATGTTATTTCCATTAACTTTATATTTGATTTTTTAATCAATGCATATTGTTTTGACACATCAGTCTCATCATACTGACCTGTGCCAATGTGAATTTCGCATAAACAATCAACCACATAATACAGTGATTGTGATTGAAACTATATGTAATTTTCTACTCATACATTAGTTTTTTAATCAAAAACAGGCAAGTATGACTGAAACCATCATTTACCATTATACTTGACCTATATTCTATTGTCTTTTAGTACAGTCATAATTTATATCAATGTAGTCATTTTGGATAATGTTTTAGGGTTCTGTTGTCTTCAAGTTGCATGAGTTCATGAGAGTCTTGTCATGTTATTATTTATTCATATTTGACATTTCTTAAATTTTAGAAACCTGTGAAAGCTAAAACTTTCTGTGAAAGTTTTATTATATTCTGTGAAAGCTAAAACAATTGAAATACACTACGTTTCCAGTCCAAAATAGTTTTTAGACTTAAGTGACTGTCCATTTGAAACAAGAGAATTTTAACTTCAAATACAGTTTGAATAGTTTGTGCTCAAATTTCTGGCAGATTTAAGCCTGACATGCTAAACAAAGTATTATTTATCTTTGATAACTCATAGGTCAGATTAGTTTAGTCATTTTCCAAAATTTAGATGTTTGCTTACAGTGTTTTTGCTAACAGAAATAATGCTACTTTGCCTATTATGGCATCTATAGTAAACTTCTCTCTTTAACCACTGAGAGTTATAAACTTAGTGCTGAATTTTGGATGTGCGTATAAATGTTTTAACTTTTCTTACAAAATTCTGTTTTTTTTCAGAACACTTGGGTCACTTAAAAATCTATCAAAAGGTTATCAGTGTCTCTGTCTTCCCAGAATTTATCCAGTATTTCTATCTTTCCAAAATTGGGGGGTTTTGAAAAGTTATTGCAATTTTCCTTTCCCATATTAATTAGTGATCACTGTTAATAGTTTGCATTTTTCATTTGGAAACTATTTTTCATATTCTTTTAATGCTTTTTGTTTGGGGCTAGATCATGTTCTTGTAAATTTTCTTAAATTTATTTAGCTTTTGGATATCAGAGTTCTCCATAAGATCGTAGATTTTGAATTAGAGATGGACGGAACTATAGAAGTCATGCAGTCCGATACTCTCACTCTACAGATGAGGGAAAAAAGAGAGACAGATAGAAGGAAAGAGACTGAGAAGAGAAGGAGGAAGAAGAGGAGGCGGAATGTAAAATGAGTATGTGTTAGGTGCTTACTAATGCCAAACTCTGTACTAAAGCCTGATGACACAAATAAAAGCATGTAAGATAACCCTTGTACTCAGGGACATTACATTCTAGTAGGATAAAACAATATATAAAGGAGAACTGGAAAGGAGAGAGGTAGAGAACAGCATGCACTGGTGTTAGGTGAAATGGCTCAGAAGTAGTGATTTCCAGCAAGATGAAACGGATATTACCAACAAGAGACCAGGGATTGGTGCCAATAAGTACAAGATTCTTGTGGGCATGGATTGGATGAAGTAATACAAATACAAATAATATTAATGGATACAAAAAATCCTTAGAAATAATTAAAAATTCTTCAATATTAATAGCAATAAATGGAGCTTTTTTTAATATAATCCAAAGTCAAGATTTAGAATTACTTGTTACAGGGAAACATTAAAATTTCTCCCAATAAGATTAGGGGTAAAGAAAGAATAAACTCAATTAAGATGATGACCTTAATGAATGAAGTGGTGCAACTAAGGGTCATAGAGATTCAATGAATTGTTCAGATACCAATTTAGCAAGTTTTAAGAGTCAAGATTTGAACTCAGGTCTTTCAAACTACAAGTTCAACACCCGTTCTACTATGTCATGTCATGTCTTATCTGAGATGCATGAAGCAAAGTTTTTTTTTGCTAAACCTATTAAGTTTTCCATTAGTCTAGGTGCATTGATTTGGTTCATGAAAAGAATAACTTAAATTTACATAATAAGCATAGTAATTGTTTTATTTTATTATTATCAATGTTCATTGAGTGAGAAACATTTTTTATATTTATAATTATAGATTTTATAAATACAGCTTTTTATATACCTTTAATCTTTATGTTGTGACTTCTATATCCAGATAAATCATTCATTTACATTTACTGTGCCTTAATGTATGAAATGCTGATTTAAATCTAACTTTGCAATAATGCTTTCCAGTTTTCACAGAAAGTTATATCAAATTAATGGTTCCTTCCCAGTAGTATTTCGGGATTATTAAAGTGTGAACAAAAACATCATTTTAATAATGAAGTAATACAAATACAAATAATATTAATGGATACAAAAATCTTAGAAATAATTAAAAATTCTTCAATATTAATAGCAATAAATGGAGCTTTCTTTAATATAATCCAAAGTCAAGATTTAGAATTACTTGTTACAGGGAAACATTAAAATTTCTCCCAATAAGATTAGGGGTAAAGAAAGAATAAACTCAAATTGTTTTTAAGGATCAATAATATGATGATTTTATTAGAGAATGAACAAAAAGTTGAGATAATAAATACTATTAAGTTCAAATATTAAAAAAACATAATTAGAGTATTTTCTATATATTAGTAATAAAACTCTGGAGACATAGAAAAAAGTTTTATTTTTAATGCATTATTTATCCAGAAATTAACATACTCAAATCATCATAAATTACAATATGAAATTCCTGTTATAAAACCCAACCTAGTTAAAGTAAAATCTAATATGGATAGAGATAGAGAGAGGTAAAGTTACTTTGATAGTATATTTATATGTATAATGTGAGCATTTATGCTTTGTTATTATTGTTCATTCATTCTTTGGTGTCTGAGTCGCTTTGACACCATGAACTAAATGCAGAACAGGCCTTTCTATCCTTCTCTATCTCCCAAAGTCTATTGAAGCTCATATTCATTGCTTCCAGGACATTATTTATCCACCATATCTACTGCTGTCCCATTCTTCTTTTGCCTTCAATCTTTCCCCAAATCAGGGTTTTTCCTGTGAGTCCTGTCTTCTCATTATGTGACAAAAGTATTTAATCATCAGCTTTTGTATTTGGCCATCCAGTGAATACTCTGAATTAATTTTTTTAAATATTGACTAATTTGATCTTCTTGCTGTCCAAGGGACACTAAAAAGTCTTCTTTTTTGCACCATAATTTGAAAGTATCAATAACTGTCAATTCTGTGGTGATATTTTCTTTTTAGTTCAGCTTTCATAGTCACACATTGCAAATGAAAAAGTAATAGTTTTGATTACACAGATCTCTATAAGTAAGATGGTACCTCTGCATTATAATATGCTATCTAGATCCCCCATAACTTTCTTTCCAAGAAACAAGCATTTTTTTTAATTTCACAGCCATCTCAGGTGATCTTTAAACCCAAGACTACAAAACCTGGAACTACTTCTATTTCATCCTCCTCTATTTGACAGAAAGTGAGAGGACCCGATGCTATGATATTTTTGTTTTGTTTTGTTTTTCTTGATAGCATTTTATTTCCCTCCCCCCAATTAAAACATATTTGAAAATTTGGGTAAGAGCCAAGATGGTGGAGTAAAAGCAGTAACTTGCTTGAGCCTCCATTCCAGCCACTAACAGTAAAATATGACTCTAATAAAATTTGAGAGCTATAGAACCCACAAAGTGACAGAGAGAAACAAATCTTCTGCTGAAGGCAGCCTGTAAGGCAGACAGGAAGGGTCTATCACACTAAGCTGGGAACTAAGCAGAGACCCACATGACCCACCCAAGACCAGACCCAGGATGGCCCCAACCAGCAGCCCATATGGCCAGAACAGACTTCAAGAGGGTGAGTCACTGGCAGCTGTGGTAATTTCCAGTCTTCTCAACCCATCAACACCAAAAAGAAAGTGAAAGGTCAGTGGGGAACTCTATTGGAACTGGGTGACAAAAGAGCATGGTCTGGCCCCTTCCCCCTGGGGCAAGATGTGGCAGCAGCTGTTGAATTGTGCCTGCCTCTGGAGTGCCTGGCCTGCTGATAGTAGAGGAACAAGCAAATGTTCAGGGTGTAATTGCTCTTGCTTCGATCTCCTTGGATCTGTCTCCCTGTCTTAGGAAGTGGTTCTGGGTATATGGCCAGTGTGCCAGAGCTTATTGTGGCTGTAGAGAGAGCACCCTCCTTGTGGCTCTGACAATATTTGTGAAAACCCCAGGATTTGAGACACAGCTCTTTCCACTCTGGAAGCAGATTTCTACCATGGCAAAGAGCTCAGAAGTCAAGTGATTGGCTGGAAAGATGAGCAAGCAGAGGAAGTTCGATCAAACCATAGAATCCTTTCTTGGGGACAAAAACTATCAAAACATGGAATGAGAAGAAGACAATGTTGCCAAAACTCCTGCATCAAAACCTTCCAAGAAAAATGTGAATTGGTTACAGGCAATGGTGGAGCTCAAGAAGACTTTGAAAACCAAGTAAGAGAAGTGGCAAGAGAAATGACAATGATGCAAGAAAAACATGAAAAGTGAGTAAACAGCCTGCTAAAGAAGACACCAAAAATACTGAAGAAAATAAGACCTTAGAAATAGACTAACTCAAATGGCAAAACAAAACAAAACGCCGATGAGAAGAATGCCTTAAAATGTTGAATTGGCCAGCTAGAAAAGGAATTTCAAAAACTCACTGAAGAAAATATTTCCTTTAAAATTATATTGGAGCATATGGAAGCTAATAACTTCATGGGAAATTGAGACTAGAGGGACTTAAGATCACCAGCACCCGTGGTGGTTTCCAGAATTATCAACACATAGATACTAAGGACAAAGTGAGAGATCAGTGCAATGTGGACTTTGGGAACAGGGAGTTCAGGACTGTGGTCTGGTCTTTATCCCCTGGAGGGAGAAGCAGTTGAGGCACTATGGTGGTGCCATGAGGCAGCTTCAGCTCCTGGCCTGAAGATTGTAGGGGGAAGAACTGACCAGTCTGTGGGGTAATCACTCTTGCTTAAACCAGAATGGATCTGGATTTTAGTCTAGAGTGGAGGTCCTAGGGTGACCCATTTGCCAGAGCATGTAGAGGCTTCAGAGAGGGCACCCAACTAAGAGTTCCAGCAGTTGCAAAAAACCCAGTGATTGGGACAAAGCTCCACTCTCTTGTAGCAGAGTTCTACTATGGCAAAAAGCTCAAAAGTCATGTAATTGAGTGGCAACGTGAGCAAGAAAAGAAACCAAAGCAAGCAAAGCAATCTGACATTAGATTTTGGGGACAAAAAGGATGAAAGCATGGAACAGGAGCAACACAAAGAAGTCATAACTCCCTCACCAAAAGCTTCCAAGAAAAATATGAACTGCTTACAAGCCATAGAGGAAGTTAAGAAGGATTTTGAAAACCACATAAGAGAAGGGGAGGAAAAATTGGGAAGAGAAATGAGAACTATGCAAGAAAACTATGAAATGGGAGTCAACAACCTGACTGAAGAAAATAACACCTTACAAAATAGACTAATTAAAATGGCAAGAGGCTCAAAAAGCCAATGAATAGAAGAATGCCTTAAAAGACCAAATTTTTAGATGGAAAAAGAATCTCAAAATCTCCTTGAAGAAAATCATTCCTTCAGAATTAGATTGGAGCAAATGGAAGCTAGAGACTTTATGAGAAATCAAGATACTATAAAACAGATCCTAACAAATGAAAAAAATAGAAGGCAATATAAAATATCTCATTGGAACAACCACCTGGAAAATAGATCCAGGAGAGAAAATTTAAAAATTATTGGGCTACCTGAAAGCCATAATCAAAAAAAGAACCTAGAAATCATTGTTCAAGAAATTCTCAAGGAAAATTGTGCTGATATTTAAAAACCAGAAGACAAATAGAGGTTGAAAGAATTCACTGATCACTTCCTGAGAAATATCACAAAAAGAAAACTCCTAGGAACATTATAGCCAGGTTCTGGAGTTCCCAGATGAAGGAGAAAACATTACAAGCAGCCAGGAAGAAACAATTTCAATATTCTCAAAACACAATCAGGATAACACAGGATCTGGCTGCTTCTACACTGATGGAATGAATGTCTTGGAATATGATATTGTGGAGGTCAAAGTAGCTGGGATTAAAACCAAAAATCACCCACCCAGAAAAACTGAGTATCAAGTTTCAGGAGAAAATATGGTCATTCCATGGAATAGAGGACTTTCAAGCATTTTTGCTGAAAAAAACAGAGTTGAATAGAAAATTTGACACTCAGATACAAGAAGCAAGAGAAGCATGAGAAGGTAAACAGGGAAAATAAATCATAAGGAACTTATCAAAGTTAAACTATACACATCCCTATATGGAAAAATGATAATTGTAACTTAAGAAACTTTTCTTAGAATGAGAATAATTGAAGGGAGGGGAAGAACAGTAAGGCAAAATGGAATGAGTCAACCTTATTCTCATTGAATCTGGCTTAGGGAGGGAATGGCATATGCATTAAATAGGGTATCTCACCCTATAGGAGAGTAGGGGGGAAGGGGATGAGAGGGGAATGATGTAAGGGAGGGCAAGCTCAGGGGAGGGAAGTTGGAAGCACCCACTTTTGAAAAGGGACAGGATCAAAATAGAGAATAGAACCATTGGGGAGTGGGATAAGATGGAGGGGAATATAGTCACTCTTTCACAATATATCCACTATGGAAATGTTTTGCATAGCTACACTTGTACAACCTACATTAAACTGCTTATCTTCCCAGTAAGGGTGGGTGATGAGGGAGGAAGGGCAAGAATCTGGAATTCAATGTTTTAAAAGTAAATGTTTAAAACATATATATATATATATAATTATGATTATTATTTTACATGTAACTGGGAAATAAGATATACAGGAACTGGGGCATAGAGATCCATCATGCCCTCCTGGAAAGTTGGAGGGGCAATGAGGGAATATATGAGAGAGAGCAGATTGGGGGTGGCGATATTCAGTGGCATCGCAGGTTTGGGATGGTGGGTAGAGGAACAATGGGGAGAAAATTTGTAACTCAAAATCCTGTAGAAATGAATGATGTAAACTAAAAAATAAAAAAGAGAAAAAATAAAAATAAAACGTTCTTGAAAAAAAGAATTTGTATGATATACTACTTTCTGCCTACATGTATAGTATTGATATTTTTCTTTTTTTATGAATTCTTTGAGCAATAAGTAGTTTCCTTCATTATCTCTTTTAGTTAGCTGTATTTTTGCTTTAGCTTTGTCTGAGGTCATGATTCCTACCCCACTTTTTAAATTCCAATTAAAGAATAATTGATCTTGCTCCAACCCCTTATTAAACTCTGTTTGTATATTTTTTCTTCAAATGTGTTTCTTGTAAACAACGTATGGTAGGATTCTGCTGTCTTATCTGCTCTGCTATCTGCTTCTGTTTTATGGGAGATTTCATCCCATTAACTTACAATTATATTCGACAGTTATGATTATCTCTTTCCTGCTTTTCCTCCTTTTTGTCCTCTCCCTCCTTTTGTCCTTTCCCTACTCACAAGGTTTTGCTTCTATTTACTGCCTACCCCAGGATGCCCTCCCTTCTGTCAACACACCCTCCCTGACCCTTGGCTTAATATCTCTCCCTCCTTATTCCTTGTCAGGTAAGATAGATATTTTAACTGGTTCTGTATATTATTTCCTCTGATCCAATATTGATAAGAGTAAGGTTGAAGGGTCCATCACCCATCTTCTCATCTTTCCCTCTACTGTAATAGTTTTTTAAATGAATTTTCATGGGAAATAACTTACCCTACTCTACCATTCTCTTCCTTCTGTAGTCAGTGTACTTCACTTTCTCATACTTTCACTTTTTTAATGTCATTCCTTCAAATTAGTCTTATAACTTTAACCTTTGTGTATGCATATTCCTTCTTGCTATAGTATTAGTGGTAAAATTTTTTAAGAATTACAAGTATCATCTTCTCATACTGGGATGTAAATAGTCCAGCTCCATTAAATCCCTTATGTTTACTTTTTCCCTTTTATTCCCCCTTTTAAAGTCTTTTCTTTAGTCTTGATATTAGATTTTTTATTCTTATCTTTTCCTTGTGAAATTTTGAAATCCTTCTATTTCATTGAATGACGATTTTTTCCCTTGAAATATGATGCTTAATTTTTCTGGGTAGGTAATTCTTGGTTGTAGTCCCAGCTCCTTTGACTTTCAGAATATCATGTTCCATGGCATTAGATCATTTAATGTTGCAACTGCTAAGTCCTGTGTAATCCTGATGGTGTTCCCCTCCAATAATTTAAATATTTCTTTCTGATAACTTGTACATTTTTTCCTTGACCTATAGTTCATAAATTTAGCTATGATGCTCCTCAGAGTTTTTGATCTTTTTCCTGAGGGGTTTGGTGGATTATTTTAATGTTTATTTTGCCCACTGTTGCCAGGATATAAGAGCAGTTTTCCTTGATAATTTCTTGAAAGATGTCATCTAGGACCTACATTTGATTATGGCTTTCATGTAGCTTAATGATTCTGACATTGTCTCTCTTGGATATATTTCCCAGATAAGTTGTTTTTCTCATAAGGTACTTTACAATTTATTCCTTTTTTCATTCTTTTGAATTTATTTGATTGTTTCTTGGTGTCTCATAAAGTCATTACCTTCCACTTGTTCAATTCTATCTTTTTTATTAATTATTTTGAGTTGACATTCATTTCCACAAGATTCTGAGTTTCACCTTTTCTCCCCATCTCTCCCCTCCCACCCATCCCAAGATGGTGTGCATTATCATTACCCCTTTCCCCATCCAGCCCTACCTTCTATCATGCTGCCCATCTTGTCCCCTTCCCCCTGATTTTCTTGTAGGGCAATATATATTTTCTACCCCATTGCCTGTATATCTTATTTCATAGATGCATTCAAAAACAAATTCTTTTGCATTTCTATTTAAAACTTTTAGTTTCCTCCCCACCCACCCTCATTGAGAAAGCAAATAATTGCATATAGGTTCTACATGTGTAATTATGCAAAACACTTCTGTAATAGTAATGCTGCAAAAGACTAACTATATTTCCCTCCATCCTATCCTGCCACCAATTTATTCTATTTTCTCCTTTGACCCTGTCCATTTTCAAAAGTGTTTGCTTCTGACCACCACTCCTCCAATCTACTCTGCCTTCTATCATCCCACACCCCTTATCACATTCCTCCTTACTTTCTTGTAAGGTAAGATACCCAACTGAGTGTGTATGTTATTCCCTCCTTAAACAAAATACAATGAGAGTAAATTTCACTCATTCCTTCTCACCTCCCCCCTCTTCCCCTGCATTGTGAAACTTTTCTTTTGTCTTTTTTTATGTGAGATAATTTACCACTTTCTGTCTCTCCCTTTCTCCTCCTTTCTCTCAATCTTTAATTTTATTTTCAGATATCATACCATCATATTCAACTCACTCTGTCATCTTCCTTCCTTCCTTCCTTCCTTCCTTCCTTCCTTCCTTCCTTCCTT
>NW_027186325.1:3998065-4026778 GCF_028583685.1 Petaurus breviceps papuanus
CTTCCTTCCTTCCTTCCTTCCTTCCTTCCTTCCTTCCTTCCTTCCTTTCTTGCTTTCTTGCTTTTTTTCTCTTTTCTATCTATTTCTTCCAACTGCCCTAATACTGCGAAAGGTCTCATGAGTTACAAATATCTTTCCATGTAGGAATATAAACAGTTCAACTTTTAAAAGTACATTATGATTTCTCTTTCCTGTTTGACTTTTCTTGTGTCTCTTGATTCTTGTATCTGAAAGTCAAATTTACTATTCCTGTCTGGTCTTTTCATAAAGAGTGCTTGAAAGTTCTGTATTTCATTGAATATCCATTTTTCCCCTGAATTATTATACTGAATTTTGCTGGGTAGGGTGTTCTTGGTTTTAATCCTAGATCTCCTGACCTCCAGAATATCATATCCCAAGCCCTTCAGTCCAGTAACGTAGAAGCTTCTAGGTCTTGTGTTATCCTGATTGTCTTTCCACAATACTCTAATTGTTTCTTTCTGGCTCATTGCAATATTTTCTCTGACCTGGGAACTCTGGAATTTGGCTACAATATTGTTAGGAGTTTTGCTTTTGGGATCTTTTTCAAGAGGTGTTCGGTGGATTCTTCAATTTCTATTTTACCCCAGGTTCTAGAATATTACAGCAGTTTTCCTTGATAATTTCTTAAAAGATGACGTCTAGGCTCTTTTTTATCATGGCTTTCAGTTAGTGCAACAATTTTTAAATGATCTCTCTTAGATCTATATTCCAGGTGAGTTTTTTTTTTACAATGAGATATTTCACACTGTCTTCTATTTTTTTCATTTGTTTGGTTCTATTTTATAATTTCTTGATTTCCCATAAAGTCATTAGCTTCATTTATTCCATTCTAATTTGGAAGGAATTATTTTTTTTCAGTCATCTTTTGGACCTTGTCCATTTGTCCAGTTCTGCTTTTTAAGGCATTCTTCTCCTCAATGTTTTTTTGGGTCTCTTTTACCATTTAGCTTTTTTATCTCTTTTGTCATTTTGGGTCTATTTTTAAGGTGTTATTTTCTTCAGTATTTTGGAGGCCCCTTTTAGCAAGCTGCTGACTCATTTTTCATGATTTTCTGGCATAACTTTCATTTCTCTTCCAAATTTTTCCTCTACTTCTGTTATTTGATTTTCAAAATCCTTTTTGAGCTCTTCTATGGCCTTTAACCAATTCATATTTTTCTTGGAGACTTTGAATGTGGGAACTTTGACTTTATTGTCTTCTTCTGGTTATGTTTTGATTTTCTTTATCATCAAAGTAAGATTCTATTGCCTGACTTTTTTATGTTGTTTGATCATCTTCCCAGCTAAGTACTTGACTTTCTACCTTTTCGTCAGGGTAGGACTCTACTTCCAGTGGGGGTAGGGATAGGGGTGTGTGTACTGTTCCAGGTTCAGGAGTTTTTTATCAGTCCCTTGATCCCACTCTGTGGGCCCAGAGCCCTGCTGCTGCTGGCACTTCTACTACCTTGGGGCTATGGTAGGGCTTTAGCTGGACCATGCTCAACTTTCACCCAGGTACCACAGTTTTTCCACTGACTGTCTTTCACATTTGTGGGTTGAGAAACCTGGAAACCACCACAGCTACAGTGATTCAGTCCTATGAGGCCAACTATGGCCCTGCCTATGCAAGCATGGCCCATGCTGGACTGTGCTCCTCTCTCTCTCTCTCTCTCTCTCTCTCTCTCTCTCTCTCTCTCTGCCCAGTGAGATATACAATTCATGTCATCCTTCTAGGTTCTCTTGGGTTGAAGATTTGCTTCAGTCTGAAATTTTATAGGTTCTGCAACTCTAGAATTGGTTTAGAGTGATTTCTACAGGTATTTGGAGGGGTTTGGGGGAGATCTCCAGCAAGTCCTTGCTCTTACTCAACCATCTTTGCTCCACAACCCAATTCAGTCTTTAAAAAGAGTTGTTTTCCTCAATTAGCTTTTGTATTTCCATTGAGTTACTTGTACTTTTTAAGGAGTTTTTTCCTTTTTCCAATGTGTTGACTTTTTTCATTATTCTTTTGTATCACTCTCATTTCTTTTCCCCATTTTCCTTTTACCTCTCTTAAAACAATTTTCAAATTTCTTTTTGAACTCTTCCATAAGTTCTATCTGGCCTTGAGACCATCCTTAGGTTTTCTTTGGCATTTCCCCCATAATTTTGTTGACGTTGTTATTCTTTTCTGAGTTTGAGTCTGATCTCTGTCACCAGGATATCTTTCTATGATCAGATTTTTGTTGTTATTCTTGTTGTTCTTCAGATTTTTATCCTTTTTCTTTTCTTTTAAGTTTGAGATCTGCTCCTGGGGTTGAAGAGGTATTGTCCCAGCCTTTTTATGCCAGGGGCTGCAGGCCCTGGCTGTTTACCTGATGCTGTTTACCTTATGTTTCACTGAGGCCCATAGGGGACTCTCAAATGTGGTCCTGAGCTGAGGCAGAGTTCCACTGAAGTAGATGGTTGTCTGGCTGCTCAAGGCTGCCCATTTGCCTGGGTCTACATTGAAGCATTTAAAGCATGAGTGGGAAGCTTACAACATTGAGGCCACATGTGGCCCTAAGAGGATTTGTTCTATGAAGTTGGATTCAGTTAAAGAGTCACATTTGTGTGCTTATAGGGATATGTCCTCTGAGTTCTCTGAGCTGGAGCCTGCTCATTCCCCTGACAATTTGCCTGCTTCACTGCACTGTGTCTCAGAATCTCCTTTTGATTGGCTGAGGTGGGGCATGATTCTGGTGTGCCTGGATTTTTCCTGTCCAGGACTCTATAACCCTTTTACCTGAGTGAGACAGACTCTTGCCAATCTTGTAAGTTTCTTGGGTTAAGAGGCTAGGTGTTTTTACTGGTTCTGTTGTTTCAGGATTTGTTTAGGGGAGCTTCTTGTGGTTGTTGGTTGTTTAGAGGTAAATATTGTAGACTTATGGTGATTTACTGCTTATTCTCACATCTTGGCTGCCTGGAAGTGCTATTTTTTTATATTAATCTATAACCTAGCATTTATGCTTTCCTCTTTCACTCTCATCAGAAGGCTCCTTAATTCTTCTTTACTTTCTACCATCATAGTGGTACTCTCTGTATATCTGAGATTGTTGATTTTTCTCCCAGAAACCTTAATTCTAATGTTTAATTCAAGCATGTCTGGCATTTCATATGATATACTCTGCATATAAGTTAAATAAATAAGTTGACAATAGAAAGTCTTGTTGTAGTCCTCTTGTAATTGTTCAGTTCTAGCTGTTGCTTCTTGATTTGAATATAGGTTTCTCAGCAGATAAGTAAGATATTCTAGTGTTCCTATCTTTTTGAGGACTTGTCACATTTTGTAGTGATTCACATTATCAAAGTCTTTAATGAAGTCAATAAAATTTAAGATGCTTTGCTATATGTCTCTTGCCTTATCCATAATCCAGTAAATAATGGCAGTTAGGTTTCTAGTTCTTTTAACTCTTTGAAAACCAATTTGTTCTTCTGATAATTCTTGGTTCACATAGTTGTGAAGCCTACCTTGCAGAGCCTTACTCATAACTTTGTTGGCATGTGAAATGAGTGCAATTCTTGGGTAATTTGAACATTCTTTGTCATTGCCCTTATTTAGGACTAGATCATAAACTTATCTTTTCCAATCCGGTGGTCACTTTTGAGTTTTCCCCATTCATTGCCATATTGATTGCAGTACTTTGACAGCATCATCTTTTAGAATTTTAAATACTTCTGCTGTAATTCTTCCACCTCCACTAATCTTGTTACCAATGCTTCCTAAGTATAGCTTCTATTTAAGACACTTAGTATTCCCCTTCCTTATTCCAACCCAATGCCCCATAAATTTTAATATTTTTCTATTTAATATTTTAGAATAGAAACAAAAAACAATCTCCTTTCTAAATAGATAATTGTATGGTTCATGAAATTTCCCTTCCTCTTTATAGTATATCTATGTCCCGATGGCTTTCACCCTGTCTTGTACTAATTTTTATAAATCTTAAGTCTCTAACTCTTTATCTTCTCACAATCAATCAGATATTTATTATTACCAAACAAAATTTGATCTTTTCTATGGTAGTTGTTGTTATATGTATTTTTCAGTAGTCTTTATGCAAGAATGGACTGCCAAGGGAGAAGTCTTGTCTGTCTGTCTTTCAATATCTAATACCTGGATTATCAACATTTCCATGTGAAGTATTCACACTTAACTGATGCCTCTAAAATTCAAAGACTCTGCCAGACTTGTTACAAAAAGAATAATCCAAAGACACACATATTGAGAATTGTTCAAAATTATTTATAAATTTAAGTTGAGATTTTAAAGATACATTATCTTTGAGTAGAATATATGTTTTTTTTTTATTTTTTGACATAACATGTACTAAAATTTTTTTCTTTTCCATTTCTTATAAGTAGTCTTTTGTTATTTAAACTGTAGTTACTTCCTTGCTACTTTTAGGAATTTCTTTTTAATCTGGTAACTCTGGAGTTTAGTATACACATTTCTAGATGTATAAACCTTCAAGTTTATCTTTGAAAGCATCCTCTTTGATAATCTATGCCACGTCTTCTGATCCAAAGTTCCTGGGCTTGGGTGAAATACCTAAAAAGAAATTAAAAATGGGAAGACTTTGAAAGGTGAGGTGCATGTTCCTAGTGTTTGATGAGTGTAAAGACTTAAGTTTGGGGGAAAAGAATTCACTATTTGGTAAAAAACATGTTGGGAAAGCTGGAAATTATTCTGTTATAAATTGGATAAATACCATTATCTTATACCATTTACTAGGATAAAGTCAAAATAAATGCATGGCCTAGGTAAAAAGAGAGATATGAGAAGAAAATTTGAAGAACATGTAACATATTACCTATCAAACTTATGGATAAATGAACAGTTAATGAACAAAGAAGAGATAGTGTTGTGAGATATAAAATGGATATTTTTGATTACATTAAATTGGAAAAGGTTTTGTACTAATAAAACAAAAGTCAACAAGATCAGAAGAAAAGTAGGAAACTGGGGCATATTTTAGATAGTTTCTTAGATAAAAGTCTCATCTCACATATATTAAGAATTTTGTCACATATATAAGAATTCAATTAATTTCCCAATGATCAAAGGATATGAACAGGCAGTTCTCTGAAGAAGAAAACAAAATAATGTTTACTCATGTGAAAAAATCTCTAAATAATTATTTATTAGAGAAATGTAAATTAAAAGAACCTTGAGATATCATGTTATACCTATCAGATTGGCTAAAATTGCTAGGGGGAAAATGACAAATGTTGGAGGAGATGTGGAAAAATTGGGACATTAAATTATTTTTGTGTATCAATGAGCTGATCCAACAATTTTGGAGAGAGAATTGGAATTATGCACAAACAGTTATTAAACTACCTATACTCTTTGACTAAGCCATGCCACTATTAGGTTTATTCTCAAGAAAATTAGGGAAAAAGAAAAAGAATCCACATATACTAAAATATAATAGCTCTCTTTGTGGTGACAAAAGGCCAGAAACTGTGGGGATGTTGATCAATTGGGTAATGGATAAACAAAATGTGTTATGTTTTCATGATTGAATATTGTTCTGCTATAAGAAATTATGAGCTCAATGATTCTAGAAAAAATGTGGAGAGATGTCGAGAAAATAATAAAGAACTAAATGAACAAAACCAAAATGACATTGCCTGCACTGACAACAGTACAGTTTTAACAGCAATTTTGAGCTACCACGTCATTCTGACTATTATAAATAACCAAATGAACTTCAAGGATTTTATGAAGGAAGATTCTCCATGAATCCAGAAAGGAATATTGCTGTTGTGTGGAATATTATAAGCTGTTTGATTTAGAAAAACATGGGAAAATTGGGCTTAGAGAAGAAGATGTGATCCACATTCAGTGAAAGAGAGGATAGGAAGAATTAAGCAAAGTGTGATCTTAAATATATGTTTTTGAGTGAATATGTGCATATATGTCTATGTTTATAGATATCTATGCATATATATTCATTTCCAAACTTAATTGTTGTTTAGGAAGAAGGAGAAAAGTAAATTAAAAGGTACATAGCAAAGAACGAAAGAAAATCAACAAACAAGCAAAGAAAAGTTGAGGAGTTTAGAAAACAATGTGTAGCATTTTTATATAGGTTTTCTTGAAATTAAAATTTGTTGTTTTATATGGAATCTTCTTTTATGGTATGCTGTGTACATTAAATGTTTTTTTTTTGTTTCTCATTTTTTATTTAAGTGTAAAATTTTAAAAACTGAAAAATTAAAAGTTGCAGAATTTGGAAAAAACCAAATAAAATTTTTAAAAATTAAGGTGCATGAATCTTTGCTTTAAAATACTTATAGGGCTCTCATAGGGAATAAGAATTAGAAATACTTTATTTGTTCCAAGAAGGTAGAAGTAGGAGCAGAAGGTAGAATTTGGAAAGACAGCCTTATATCTAGGAAAAACAACAATAACAAAACATTATAATTGGAACTGTCCAAAAATAGAATGAATGTTGTGGTTTTCCATCACATTAGAGATCTACAAGCAGAGTTTAGATAAGTATTCTCTAGGTAAGTGATAATGTACTGAACCTTTCTTTGAGGCATAAGTTGGGCTAGATGGTCCCTAAAGTACTGCTCAAATTTAAAATTCCATAATTCTTTACTTAGATTTTTGTATCTTGTTTTCCAGGTCATTTGAGGGGAAAAAAAAAGTTGTTGTAGAGACCTCAGCTATTCTTCTAATCTTCCTCTTATAGCATCATTCAAATAGGACTACAAGGGACTTCAAAGCCGATGTTATTCAAAATCATCCATTTTATTAAAAAAGGAAATGGGGTTCAAGAAAGACAATTTTTAAAAAGACAAATAATTTACATAAAATGATTGCAGATAGCAGCTTTTACTATTATTTGATAAATATAGTGTAATCCTTAATTCTTTGAGCTGTCTTCTTCATTTTTAAGAATGCTGACTATTTTGCTGAGATTTTCTGTCTTATGTTCCAAATCATCAATTATCTTTTTGAGGTTTTTTTTTTTAAGAGCTCTTCTTTCATTCCTTTCCCCTTCCTTCAAAACTTTTTGTAGGACTTTCAACTATATTTTTTATCATCCCTTTGTCTTTTTATGATGTTCTAGTTACATTTTTTCTGCCTTTTTTCTGAAAAAAATAGTTTTTTTGTCATTTTCTTTTCTATGTAATTCATTAAAATTCCTCAGAAATTGTAGCAGGAGAAATGAGGAACTACACAAAGAAAAGCTCCTAATACAATGGAGAAATGCTGTTAGTAATGGAAATACAAAAATCTCCTAACTGAGCTCTTTTAAAAGTTGTGTTACTTTTTAAAAAATCATGTGAATTTCTACATGTTCAAAGCTAATTCATAGTCTCATTCAACCATTTTGCCATGAAGTACCTCTGTGAATTTCACCAGTTGCCTTCCATTCTTAGCATGCTCACCTTGCACAGCTCTGTTTGTTTAACTTTGTCTTTATTGTTTATCCAGTTAGATGAATTCATTCCATAAAGATATCACTGGTATCCTAATCTATATGTAATAGAGATTGGAGAACTTTTAAAATTCTCAAATTTTATAGTTCAGAAAAACAAGCTTTCCCTCTTAACTCTGAGAAGAGGTAAGTACTGTAGAGGTATTTGACCCAAGAGGTAGACAAGAATCACTATAAAAAGTTTTAGAAAGACAGACAGGTCTGTAAGAGATAAAATTGACCAAAAGGAACTGGAACTGCATGAACTGATCATCATTGGGAGTCAAGGCGTTGACATTATCCCCTCTGGATATAAATCTAATGATTTAATGAGCTATACTGGAGGGAGAGGTGGTAGCCATAGGGAAAATGGAGGAGTGTTCAGATAGAAAGAGACAGAGAAACAGAAACAGAGTTAGAGGGGAAGGAAAGGTCAATATAGATAGAGAAAAAGAAATACCCACAGACAGAGATAGATAGTTGAACTATGACAGAAAAGATATAGATTGTGGTGGAGTATTGGTTCCTGCAGGCATCTTTGAACAAAGAAAGTGTTCTTTCTTTGAACAAAGAAAGTTATACTTCCATAATATTGACCTATTCAAAGACTATAGGAAAATATGGGAATTTCACTCTTCCACAGCTTCCTCTGCCAGTGACTGACTAGTATCAAACTGTATTATATACATATATACATATACACACAACTACACATATGTGAGTACATGTACATAAATATATATTTTGTTGTTGTTGTTTATTCTAAGTTTCTTCCTTTAAATTGATTTGCTTTATATAACAATCTGTTGTCTCTCATCAAATATTGTATATCAGTATATTCTTTGCGTTGATAAAAGTATGGTGAAAGAAGACAGGAGTTAGATGCAAATGCACAAAATTTAAAATTGGGATAGAGGGCTAAAATTCTGTTCAAATATTAGGGATTTTTAAAATTGAGATATAATTATTTCATTTATAACTTTCTTTTGTTAGAAATAATGTAAAAGCACAGAGGAACATTCAAGATACTTCTAGTCAATCCATGCATTAATTAATAGATTCAAAATATAATTATAAAATATTAAATATAAGGGTGGTAACATGTGAATCTCTTTTATTATGTAAACAAGGCTTCACTTAAGTAGGAAGCTTTTCCAATTATTTTGACTGTGAAAAGGAGTGGAGATAAATGATGATATCTTAAGGGAATATCAGAGTTACCTGAAAATAATTCAGGAAAGAACCTTCTGGATAGGGTAGATCACAATAGAGGAGAAAATAAAAGGTGTTCACCTGAGTTCTCCTCAATTCCCTTCCCAATACATTTAAAATAATCCCTTAAAACAAATTCTGAAGGAGGAGAACCCACAAAAGAATGGTGGGAAATACTTTTCCTGCCCAAAAGAACTTGGAAGGTCAGCAGGAACAGTTTTTCTGGATGGCAGTGAAAGTAGAGCACAGTACAGTGAAGGCTGTGCCAGTGCAGAACGGGCCCCAGAAACTAGAAGCAGCCCTTGGGAACTGCTAAATCATCAGAAGTAGCAATTTCTTCCAGAGCTATGAGCTCACAGATGGTAAGGGGTAGGAAAACTGGTTAGAAGGAAATTATAAAGATGTCTTTGCTGGCACTGAGAGTAGGACTCTGCTACATTGCCTATATCATATTCAGGTCTCAGACCTGGATGTTAATCCCAGGAAAAAGAGAACCACTAGCACAGCAGAGCTTGTGGCTGCAGGGTAACAGGGACACTGGTCACAGTTCCAGGGGAGAAAAGAGTGCTTGGGTCATTCACAGACCCAAGAACAGGCTTAAAAATGTAGTAAATATAACTCTCCTTACATTATGCAACCTTGGAAAAACTGAAAGCTTACAGAGCACCAAAGCTAGCCCTGAAAAGTTACAGAAAGAAAAAAAGTTACAGAAGCTCAGGAAAGTGTGTGCTCCACCCCAGAAGCAGAAGTCGTCTTTAGCATAGAGTTAAAAATCAAGGAATGGGCTGGAAAAAAATTATCAAAGAGAAATGAGAGTGAAAGAATATAATCATGAAAAAAAGTCAACATGTTGGCAGAGGAGGCATAAAAAGGCTGAAGAAGATAATACCTTAAAAAAACAGAATGGACCAAATTGTAAAAGATACAAGAAGTCAATCAGAAAAGTACATTTCAAAGCACAGTTGCCCAAATAGTAAAAGAAGCTACAAACTCTCACTTAAGAAAATAATTACTTAAAAATTAGAATTAGGGAAATATAAACTAATGACTTCATAAGACATTAGGAAACAATAGCACACAATCAAAGCAAAGAAAATAATATAAGAAAATGTGAAATATCTCAAAGGAAAAACAACTGACATGAAAATAGATCCAGAAGAGTCCATTTAAAATTTATTGGACTACCTAAAAACCATGATTTAAAAAAAAACCTACACATCATCTTTCAAGTAATTATCAAAGAAAACTGCACTGATATTCTAGAGCCAGAGGGTAAAATACAAATTGAAAGAGTCCACATGTCACCTCCTAAAAGAGATCCCAAAATGGAAACTTCCAGGAATATTAGAGCCAAATTCCAGAGATCTCAGATCAAGGAGAAATATTGCAAGTGTTCAAAAAAGAAAAAAAAATTTCAAACATGGTGCCATTGTCAGGATAACACAGAATTTATTACTGCCTACACTGATGGCTCAAAGGGCTTGGAATATGATCTTGTGGAGGACAAAAGAGCCAGGATTACAACCAATAATCACTTTACCCATCAGAACAGCACATAATCCTTCAGGGAGAAACATGGACATTCATGAAAATAGGAGAATTTTAAGCATTCTTGATGAAAAGACCAGAGCTCGACAGAAATTTTGACTTTCAAATATACAACTCAAGAGGAACATAAAAGGGTAAACAGGAAAGAGAAATAATAAGAGTTTCAATAAAAATGAACTGTTTACATTCCTACATGGAAAATGATACTTGTGGGATGGAGCCAAGATGGCAGAATAAAAGCAGGAACTTCCTTAAGGTCCCACTCCAGCCCCCTCCAATACCTGTAAAAAATGACTCTACATATTTTAGAGCTACAGAATCCACAAAGTGATAGAGAGAGACAAATGTCTCACTTAAGGCATCCTTGAAGGGTCTATTGCATTGGGCTGGGGACTTAGCAGTCCTGCGTGAGTTGTGTGGGTGCTGGGGCAGCCCTGATCAGTGCCCCAAACTTTCTGGAGCAGACTTCAGGTGAGTGAAGGCAGCTATTTGGGGGCTTTCCAGAGATACCAAAGAGAAAGTGAAAGGTCAGTGGGGAACTTAGCAGCTACAGCTAAGTGACTGCCTCTGGAACTCCTGGCCTACAGATAGTAGGGGGAACAAGCAACCATTCAAAGGGTAATTGCCCTTGCTTTGACATTTATGGATCTGGGATGCAATCTTGGGTAGTGGTCCTGGCGTGTCTGACCAGCATGGCAAAACTTGTGGTAGCTGTAGAGAGGGCATCATCCTCATAGCTTGGACAACAGCTCTAAAAATAATTTTGAAAACCCCAGTGATTTGATACACAGCTCTTTCAACTCTGGAAGCAGAGTTCTGCCATGGCAAAGAGCTCAAAAGTCAAGTAATTGGCTGGCAAGATGAGCAAGCAGAGGAAGTTCAATCAGAGCATAAGATCCTCTTTTGGGGACAAAAAAGAAAACATGGAATGAGAAGAAGACAATGTAGCCAAAACTCCTGCATCAAAAGCTTCCATGAAAAATATGAACTGGTTACAGGCCATGGGGGAGCTGAAGAAGGACTTTGAAAACCAATTAAGAGAAGTGGAGGACAAACTGGCAAGAGAAATGAGAATGATGCAAGAAAATCATGAAAAGCGAGTCAATAGCCTGCTAAAGGAGACCCCCCAAAATACTGAAGAAAATAAAACCTTAAAAATAGACTAACTCAAATGGCAAAAGGGGCCCAAAAGCCATTGAAGAGGAGAATACCTTAAAAAGATGAATTAGTCAAATGGAAAAGGAATTTCAAAAGTTCACTGAGAAAATAACTCCTTCAAAATTATATTGGAACAAATGGAAGCTAGTGCCTTTGTGAGAAATCATGATGCTATAAAACAAATCCAAACAAATGAAAAAAATAGAAGGCAATGTGAAATATCTCATTGGAAAAACCACTGACCTAGAAAATAGATTCAGGAGAGATAACTTAAAAATTATGGGACTACCTGAAAGCCATGATCAAAAAAGAGCCTAGACATCATCTTTCAAGAAATTCCCAAGGAAAATTGCCCTGATATTCTAGAACCAGAGGGCAAAATAGAAATGGAAAGAATTCACTGATCACCACTTGAAAAAAATCCCAAAAAGAATACTCCTGTGTATATTATAGCCAAATTCCAGAGTTCCCATGTCAAGGAGAAAATACTGTATTCAGTCAGGATGAAACAATTTGTGTATTTTGGAAACACAATCAGGATAACACAAAATCTAGCATCTTTTACATTAAGTTATCTAATGTCTTTGAATGTGATATTCTGGAGGTCAAAAATGCTAGGATTATAAGCAAGAATCACCTACCCAGCAAAACTGAGTATAATACTTTAGGGGAAAATGTGGTTATTCAGTGAAATAAAGTATTTTCAAGCATTCTTGATGAAAAAAAAAACAGCTGAACAGAAAATGTGACTTTCAAATACGAGAAGTATGAGAAGGTAAACAGGAAAAAGAAATCATAAGGAATTTATTAAAGTTGAATTTTTTAAATTCCTACGTAGAAAAATGATAATTTTAACTCATGAGACTTTTCTCAGTATGAGGATAGTTGAAGGGAATATATATGTGTATGCATATAAATATATATATGTAAATATCTATAAGATGGCATATGTGTGTATAAATATATATTGAGTGTGTATATGTGTATACATATATGCTTAGATAGAGGGAACAGCATGAATTGAATATGAAGGGATGAAATTTAAAAAATAAAATTAAAGGGTGAGAGAGGATTATATTGGGAGAAGGAGAAAGGGAGAGATAGAATAGTGCAAATCATCTTATATAAAAGAGGCAAGAAACAAGTGTTGCAATGGAGGGAAAGGGCAGGAAGGTGAAAGTCAATTAATATATTGACCTTTCTCTTATTAAATTTTGCTTAAGGAGGTGATAACATAAATACTCAATTGGGAACTTACCCTAAAGGAAAATGGAGGGAAGGGAATAAGAAGGGGTATACTAGAAGGGAGAACAGATTGGGGAGAGGGTAGTTAGAAGCCAACACTTTTGAAAGGGGACAGGGTAAAAGGAGAAAATAGAATAAGTGGGGGCCAGGATAGGATGGAGGGAAATATAGTTAGTCTATATTAGGAAATTAGGAGAAGGGAATAAGAGAAAGTGGGGAGGGGAGTGTTGATAGTAAAGATGGAAGATTGGGATAGGTAAAAGACAGAAGCAAAAAACTATTAAGGATGGACAGTGTGAAAGGAGAGAGAGTAGGATAAACATGGGGGAAATAGGGTGGCAGGAAACCATTACTGTGGAAAAAAATACAGAAAGTATCTCTGATTCAGACCTCATTTCTCAAATATGTAGAGAACTGAGTTAAATTTATAAAAATAAGAGCCATTCCTCAATAGATAAATGGTGTAAGAATAAAAACAGTTTTCAGAAAATGTAATTAAAGTTGTTTATAATCATGAAAAAAAATGCTCTAAACCTCTATTGATTAAAGAAAGGCAAATCAAAACAACTGTGAGCTACCATCACATATCTATCAGATTGATTTATATAACAGAAAAGAAAAAAAAAGACATTTTATAGTCAATATGGAAAAATTGAGACACTAATGCACTATTGGTGAAATAAAATACAGATTTAACCATTTGTAGTGGCAAGCTAAATTTTCCTTAGCTCTTTGTTATTCAAGTGTCTTTAAGCCTCACCTGTGATGATATCAAGTCTTTGTTAGAAACAGAACCTGTGAAACCCATAGTGGGAGGAACTTGCCAAAGACCAGAATAGGAAGGATATAAGAAAGAGGAGGATGGAACAGTAAGGATCTCATGATATAAAAGCTCGAGCACAGCTGGGACTGAGCAAAACTAAGAGGCAGAAAACTTGTGGTGTCCAGCACTCTGTTTATCCGTTCTATCTGGGTTGATTTGTGTTTCTGTTACTTTGTCAGAGAGAAGCATTTTGCCTGCTGATTGTGTTACTTTGTCAGATAGAAGGATTCTTTTTTTTTAAAGCAATTTGGGTTAAGTAACTTTCTCAAGTTTACATTACCAGTTATTTTGTGTGAGGGCTAAGTATCTGAGGCCAGAATCTCCCAATTCCAGCCGATGCTCTCACTGTGCCACCTGGGCACCCCTCAGATAGAAGGATTCTATCTGTAGATTGTGTTACTTTGTCAAACAGAAGAACCCTGTCTGTTGACTTGTGTCGATTCCACAGACAGAAAGTGAATTGAGATGATAGTGCTGGCAATGTGTGTTAGTATTGTTGTAACTCTACTAAGTTTGGTGTGTGGACCTGGACCAGGAGCTTGGAGCTGCCTACCTGGGAATCCAAGTGACAGTTGGATGAATTCAGGAAAGATTTGGGAGCATGGAAGAACCATGGAGTTTGGAAGTTAGTCTCCAATAAAGATGAAAGGACTTTTACTTGGGTACTTAGTGCTGGCTGACAACGTTAAGACAATGGGACCTAGGGATGGGAAACCTTTGTACTTTGTACCCCTTAAGGATGATTTATCCTTAAGGATGATTGAGTTAAGGATGACTGGAAGTCAATCTCCAATCAGTATGAAAGAAGACTTTAGAGGGGTACTTTATTTTAATTGATTCAGACTATGACTTACTGAATGATATCTTTTGTTTAAGAATATGTGTCCACTTTAGTAATAAGTTGCTATGTTATATCATTATGAATGTTGAACTTTGGTTTCTGTGAGTGTTTAGCTTTAGTTTATTGCTGATTAAATAGAGAGTTCAATACACTATGTGATCAGAACTTTAAAGCTATTCATAGCAGCAGTCCTCAGGAAAGCTGTTCATGCTTGGCTTTACACCATTCTGTAGTACAATTTGGAACTATGACCAAGGGGCTAGAAAGCCTCTTTAACAAAGAAATACCACTATTAGGTCTATATCCCAAAGATATTTTTTAAAGAAAAAACATCAAGGATGTATATGTACAGAAAAAAAAAAACTATAACAGTTCTTTTAATAGCATCAAAGAAATGGAAATTGAAGGGATGTCTATCAACTGGGGAATGACTGAACATGTTATTATATATGATTTTGGTGAAATACTTTTGTGTTATATGAAGTGATGAGCAGGATGCACTCGAATAAAAAGAACTGGAAAGACTTATATGAACTGAAGCAGAATAAAATGAGTAGAATCAGGAGAAATGTGTACATAGTAACAACAATATTGTATGATGATCCACTGTAAATGACTCATCTGTTCTTAGCAATACAATGATTCAAGAAAATTCTGAAGGATTTTTGAGGAAAAAATGTTATCCACTTTCAGAGGAAGAAGTAATGGACTATGAGTACAAATCTAAGTATACTTCTTATTTACTTGATGTTTTTCCTGTATTTTTTTGGGGGGCGGGAGTGATTTCTGTGTTTTCTTTCATGACATGACTGACATGGAAATATGTTTTGCACATGTATAACCTATATCATATTTCTTGCCTTCTCAGTGAGGAAGGAAGGGAGAGAAAATGGAGCTCTAAAAATAATGTTTAAATTGTTTTTACATGTGATTGGTTAAAATAAAATATTAAATCAAGCAAAAAAAAGAGAAGAGAAAAGATGTTATCTATAAAAAGACATTCAAGATTAAAAAATGATAAGGAATAGATAGTTAAAGGGGCAAGTACTTTGAATATATTAGAGTATAATAGATTTAGAGGATAGCAAAATCAAGTGAGTTGTTATTATTACTGCTGCTGCTGTTTTTATTGTTTCTTTTTTTTTTTTTGGCTAGAATGGAATTTACCTGGTTGATGAGGTAAACTGTCAGAAAATATTCAATAGTTATGAAAGAGCCTGAAGATGGGAGGGAAGGGTAATAACCTATTTGCCAAAATTTTGCAGGAGACAAGAAGATATAGGATAGTGGGCATAAGTAGAGTCATTTTCTGTAGCAAAGAAAAGGGACATATTTTTCAATAATAACAATGTATCTGGAATTTCATCTAGTCAGTCTGATTCCCTCATTCAGATAGCATTAGGCCTATTCCTCAGGTTTTAATCCTCCAATATATTTAGACCGTGTGACTAAAGAAATATAATAAACTCTGTCTCTGTCTGTCTATCTCTGTCTCTTGTTCTCTCTTTCTATCTCTCCTTATTTCACATACACAAATCTTGTTTTATATCACAGGATTATTCAGGAAAATTATCTCTGTGGTTACATCTATCAAAAATCTTGCATGATTTTCACATATGCTAGTAATACAGCTAATTAGAAGAAAGTTCCAGAAGCTGTTTTGTTATGTCAAGTCAAATTCTCCATTATAATCACAAACAAAATATAGAACAGATTATATTCTTTTAAGTATTCTTCTGTCAGTCATGTGACTTTTAAAGATGTGTTCTCTTAAAGAAGATCATGTTCAAAAGTCTGTCTGTTTCTTCATCACATTTCAAAAATACACTCCTCATAAAGATTTTATAGAGATGAAAAGTGTATCCACTTTCCTCTGTACTTTCTGATGTCTTCCATTTTCCCCTTTCTGGTAATGATACTGCCCACAATCTTTGAATTTTTTGGAATTTTCAATTCTTTTCAAAATCTTGAAAATAAATCACAGTGCCTTTACACTTATATCACTTCCAATATGAATTTCTTCAGCATTCATTCTTTTTATGCTCTAATTACTTTTCATGACCTTGTTTTCTGGAATAGAATTTCTACCTCCACAGATAGCATATTGCATGCATTAATGAGAATATATCACCATAGAAGAAATAGCAAATATATCCCTTTTCATTTTAATGTGTTGTTCTATTTCCAGTTTGATCTTTAAGTCCTCATGATAAAATAGCTCAGTCAGGCCTCATGCCAAGCTCTCTTCAGAATCCCTTTTCCCCTACATTATTTTTCACTGTTTTGTGATGTGATAATGCTCAAAGTCTTCCATCCTCCAACTCCATATTTTTCCCCCATTAACATTAGCAAACATTTCTTTGGAGCAATAGTGTGTCACCAGTTTTTCATTGATGCTTCATTTTAATTTTCCTATCATTTCTCAATGACTACCTTGCCTACCAAATAGACACCTTCTTTGAAGAAAAGATGTGCAGATTATCAAAACAAACCAATATGATGGCCATGTTTGACAATACATGCTTCATTTAGTACCTTTAGTCTTCTCTGTCAAGAGTCCTGCTTCACAGTAAATTCATGAGAAATTATTGGACATTAATCAGGGCTTGATTTCCTTCAGTTCTGTTTATCTTTGTATTGCTATCATTATGTACATGTTCCCCCAGTTCTGCTTAATTTGCTGTGTGTCAGTTTATATGCCTTAGTATCTGTGAATTACTCCATATATTTTGTGTTCCACTTAATACAATATATGTCATCAGTCTTTGATTAATTGTTTCTCAGGTTTCTAAAGGAACTTTTTGATAGAATAACTGAAAAATTGTAGAAATCTTTGAATGATCCTGGCAAAAGATTAAGTTGCAAATATCCGATTTCAAAAAAAAAAAGGTGGGAGGAGAAGAAAGTAAATACGTCACTAGATAGGCTCATAAGCCTGCCATGATTTCTGGTAAAATTTTAGTCTTTATTATTAAGTGGATGATTTGTGAGCACTTAGAAAGGAAGAATTTATTCACTAAGAGACCTATGGGTTAATTAAGTCTAAGTCATTCCACATTCGCTTCATTTCACCTTTTATGTTAAAGTGGTTGTTTTGAGAAATGCTATTGATATAGAATATATAAATTATAGCCAGATATTTGACATTCAATCATGTTATTTTGTGGCAAAAATGGAGAGATGCAGATAGGATAATATTATAGTTAGATAAGTTGAAAAATGGTTAATAAAAAGGGCCTAAAAGAGTGTTGAATAATATATTAAACATAGTGGGATATCTCTAATTGATGCTGTTGTTCAGTCATTTCAGTCATGTCCAACTCTGTGAAAGCATTTGGAGTTTTCTTGGTAAAGATATTGAAGCGGTTTGCCATTTCCTTCTCTAGTTCATTTTACAAATGAAGAAACTGAGGAAAACAATATTAAGTTTGTCATACATCTAGTAGACATCTGAAGTCAGATTTGAACTGAGGTCTTCCAGATTCCAGACTTGGTGCTCTACCTGCTTTGGCACCCTAAGATCTATAGTAGAATGTCATAAAACTCTGTCTTTTCCCCTGTAGTGTTAAATTTTTTCATCAGTTATTTGGATAAAAGTAAAAATGACATAATTATAAAATGTTGGGATAAAACAAAACTGAGATGGATAGATAATGCATTAAGAAATAGAATTTGGATATTAACAAGCCAGATTAATGCATTCAAGTTATCTAAGAGGAATAAATATGTTTCTGTACTTGGGTTTTAAAAAGAAAATGCAGAAGTATAGGATAAAAGAGATATAACTAGGAAACTTCACGTGGGAGGAAAATGATTGAGGAGTGTTGGTAGCCTGAAAGCTCAATCTGTGTGAACAGTGTGACATGGGAAGATTAAAAGGTAATTCTAATACGTGGCTGCATTAAGAGAAGTATGGGTCCTCAGTTAGGAAGATGGTACTATTATACAACTCTGTCCTAGTTAGTTCACAACTGGTGTACAATGTCCATTTCTGGGCAGTACATTTTAGAAAAAACCTGTAAGGGGATGGCTAGGTCACCCAGTGAATAGAGCACCAGCCCTGGAGTCAGGAGGATCTGAGGTCAAATCTGACCTCAGACACTTACTAACCATGTAACCTTGAACACGTCACTTAACCCCAACTGCCCTGCTCTCCCCCCTTCAAAAAGAAAAAAAAAGACAGTAAGAAGGGACTCAGAGAAAGCTTGTCACAAACTTATAGTGATTTAAAAACATGTTGATTGGTAAAATTCATGTTTACTCTGAAGAAAAGAAGAAAATAAGAAATTAATAAAAATTTAGTAGTTCCTCATTTGGTAGAAGAATTTAAGAGTAGTAATAATACTACTTTCTTAAATTACATATATATATATGATTCTTCAAATACTACACACACACATGCACACACACATATAAATATATAACATATATTCGTAAATATATCTGATTTAACTTTCCTGCACAAACTTCTCTTATTCTTGGTATGTTTTTATTAATCATTAAATTCTCACCAAAACAAAATTTTTTTAAATGAGGGATGATTTGTTCTTTTGACCCCAAAAGGAGGCATGACCAAAAACTGTAGCAATATGTTGGAGGAAGGTAGATTTCAGCTCAAGACAATGAACAAAATCAAACAAAATGCTTAACAATGAGAACATTCCTAAAATGGAAGAGACTGCTTTGGAGGGTTCTCCTTGCTCTGTCCTTAGAAGTGTTTAAGCAAAAGGTGGGTCTAATTTTTAGAAAGGTTATTGAGGGGTCATGACTCAGGTAAAGTGTGAACAAAATAGCTTCTAATATTCCTTTTAACTCTAATTGTTTTAATGCCAGTTGATACATTTGTGGAAATATATAGTATATTACAAAATAATAATGATTATTGATAATAATGATTATACTAAAATTTATTCTTCAAAATCATCATTTATATAATGCTTTAAGATTTGTAAAGTGCTTTACAAGTATTATCTCATTTTTTCCTTACACCAAGCATGGGAGGTAGGTACCATTAGTATCTCTATTTTACAGATGTGAAAACTGAGGTAGGTAGTGATTAAGTGACTTGTCCAGGATCACATAGCCAGTAAGCTTCTAAAGAGATAAGATTTATCATGGCTCTGTATGTTTGGGAGAGGAAGGGAACTTCAATTATTGAGACAGCTTGAAGTTTCTCTCTGGTAAAGAAGAGTATATGTTTTCTTGCACAGGCAATAATTTCATATTTTGAAAGGTAAGAATAAGTGATAGAGAACCCATATCCCCAAAACTACTTTTACCAATATAGAAGACCTTTATTGCAAAGAAGGATTATGGTTTTGGAAAGAAATCAGCCATGCCACCTTGTATGCCAAGAAAGCTAAGAACAGTATATTGGGCATTGAATTTAGGGAAATGAATTTCTCAAATTCAAAGAAAACAGTTGTTATCTTATAGTCCAAAACTGAAGGAGAAATTTGATCTCAAGATGCATAAGAAAACTCAAGAATAAGCTGCTAGTGAAAACAAAAAAAGACAAATAATACCAGTGAGGAAAACCAATCAATGAGCAATGAGAAATGCAAAAACTGTTCTTGTTAACTGTTTGCCGTCTATTTATGCACAGAGAAGATGGTTCCTTAGTGGGAAGAATAACCCCTTTGCTTCATAGGATACAAACATCTGTGTTGCACTTCTTTCTTTGAAATCCACTTGGAATAATACTTTACCCTGTTGCTGAATTCCATGTGGCTGAGTGGGTAACGAATGGATAAGCAGTAAGCTGGGGCCATTGGGGTTTGCAACTGTCAGCCTGGAGATAAGCTAGTGCTTTATCATCAGAAACTAAAGAGTACTTAAATGATACTGGCTCCAGTTGTGGTCATAATTTATGGGCCTCAAGTGACTACTTGCCTGGTGCTCTTTCCTCCTTTCCTCTAGGTTTCTGTTTTGCTGTAGTCTGCACTATAAAACTTCAGTCATCCTCCTGCAAAGAATCTTTATCTCCCTAACTTTGGAAAAGGCAAAGAAGAACACTTAGCTAGGAATTGTTGAGACAAATATTGCAGCAAAAGTTAATACAAATTAAATACCAGAAGAAAAAGTTGGGAACAGATGATGCTAATCATGTATATAGGAAACTGAACTGGAACCCCCATTTGGAATGGGGGAGCCATCTTGTTTTGGCAAAAGATAGTAAGTGTAAGTCTCTAGATAACTTTTGACAAAAGGAATTGGTGAAAATGTCCTTGCTATAAATGAAGCATCAATTGCCCTCAGATTTCACTAATCAATATTTTGAAATTTTCTGGGGTGTTGTTTATTTTGGGTCACCTTAGTAATGGGTGTGTGTGATGTGTATCTGAAATGAGAGGTATTTTTTTAATGCTGACCTTGTCTTCCTTATTTTTAGTAAAATATGTCCTATACTGTGAATAATTAACACTAATGATTTTGAGAACATTTCTTTTCATAAAAAGAGATATTCCTATTGTACCTCATGAAAAGCTGAGGATTTCATCATAACTAATTCTCAAATACAACTTACCTACAAATCCAACCTGATGCTTTTTGCTATCTTATTCATTGAATAATAATGTCTCAATTATGATCAAGAAGTAAAATACCTGCCAAAACTATAAGATATGAGTTTGATACATTTCATGTATTGGCTATTATTGCCCCAGTCTTCCTTACCCATAACATCCCCTTACACAGTATTGGAAAGAACATCTAAAATGTGTGGATAAAAAAAAAGGATTGTAGGCATTACTGTGTGAATTTGGTACAAAATAATGCAATAACATAGTTTAATGGCACATGATTCCTCATTTTTTTTCAATGAATTTAACACTCATAAAAATCAATGATTATTAGCAGGCTCCTGAGGGAGGAAATGAACACAGTTTTGTGAAGGTTTAGCTATCAGGTTTCAAGGCTTGAGAGGTAACAAAATGCAGCAGAAAGAGTTCCAGACTTGGAGTCATGCAGACATGTTCAAATTCACTCTTTGAAATTTTCCAGCTTTATGATCATCACTTAACCTCTCAGTTCTAGTTTATTTATATGTAAAATGAATAAGTTACTATTTGTAGTACCTACCCCTCAGGGTTGTTGGTTGAATAAAATGATGTACAAATCATGTCATATAAATTGCAGTTATGATTTCTAACTTCCCTTCAATATACTTTCTCAGGTTTTTCAGTACTAAATGGAGGAGAGCAAGGAAAGAGAAAAGGAGAGAGGGAGACAGAGAAATACACACAGAAACAGAAAGACAGGAAGACAAAGCCACAGACAGAGACAAAAAGAGAGACAGATAGAGACAGAGACAAAAACAAAATGGAGAGACAGAGATGGAAAAAATACTCCAACAAGATCAATTCATATGTTTAACAGTAAATTATATATTATTTTGGAATCTGGGTATTAGCTAAGCTAGTAATTTCAGAGGAAGAAAGAGAACACTTTAAGTGATGAAAACAAACAAGCTACATATAGGACTGGTTCACATTATTCTTGTAAATATGACTTGATTGGTTTTCTTAATAGAATAATGTCTCAATTATCTCATTTTTTTTGCTAATTTGGATGTCATTTTTTAAATACTGTAATTTCTTTGAGGATTCTGTGCAGATCAGTAAAAGAAGGAATCAATATCTATCTTCCCCACCCTCCATTCTACTCCCAATCCAGTTTCCAAACCCTCTCTATTTTATTGTCTATTATATAGAAATCTCTTCTCTGTTTCAGATAACTACATCTATCTATAGTTATATTTGTAACTCATTACTAAGAACCTTGTAACTGAAAATGTTGAGTTTCTTTATTGGAAGATGATGAATTGAAGACTCATCAGGTATCAAAAATGCACAGCTTGTCGACTTGCCTCTCTTCTTTTTTGTCTTTGTAATGTGCAGATTATTTCCAGTTCCATTCTGAGAGGCAAGTGGGGAAGGGGAGATTGCCCTATCAACCACCCAGTATCCATCTAGCTATAATATGTAACCACATTTACTATTTTTTATTTATGTGTGCAGAATTGGAGGTGAATCTGAAAATTTGAAATGCTGAGCACAATAGGGAAGGTATAAATAACAGAGTAACATAACATGACATCTCAATCATCAGATCAACTCCAAATATCTCTGAATAAATATTATAAGTCAAAGGAAATTAAAGCAATTTCTGATCATTCAATAAGCCCTTTGGGTTCCTAAGAAAGTGTCAAACCTCTGAAGGATGTTCTCTATTCCCCTTGTCCATTCCAACATGCCCCATGCCAATTTTTATTTATCTCACTCTCACCATCCACTTTCTCTACTCCTACCCCTAGCTTTTGGAGGAATTCATATGACTTTTCTGACTGCATTTAACACAAATATTATTACCTAAACTTAACTGGCCCTTTATTGACACACATATTTTTTTTCATATTTGTCTCTTTTCCACTGGCTAATCTAAGCCTCTCTTTTCTCTTCAGACTCCCCCTATCAAACTTTTCCTCTTATTCACAACGTAAGATGTTACCTTCTAATTTACTGAGAAACCAATCTCATTTGAAATGAGTTCCATCATATCTATTACTCCATACTTCAAATGCCCTTCATCATAACCCCTTCCATAACAGGGATCTTGCCTCTTTGACCACCTCCTCATATTTTGTATTTCCATCTACTCACTTCTTTCTTTCTGACCATACATCTGTTTAGGCCTTCTCCATGCTTAACAAGTCAAATGTTCACATCATTCCCTCAGATTACCATATATCTTCTCTAAACTCATTGCTTCTACTTACTTATCTCCTACTCCCTTCTCAAACCCTTCCAATCTTTCTCCAGTGATAAACACTCTAAAGAGAATGTTTTCTCCAATAACCAAAGTTTTTTTAGCTGATAAAGAGAACTGAAAAATCCAATTTGTTAATTCTCTTTATCTTTGACTTCTTTATTGTTTTTGACATCATCTGTTCCCCAAACTGAATACAGATAGTTCTCCCTTTACATCAGACCTCTTTGTAAAGCAATTTTTACATGTTGCAAATTTGTTCCTACACACCCACTTCACTTAGCCTATATGACAAAACATATTCAAAGTAATACCTTTAGGGGTGGCCAGGTGGTGCAGTGAGTAAGAGCACCGGCCCCAGAGTCGGGAGACCTGGGGTTGGTTCTGGGCTCAGATACTTAACACCCACATGAAATAACTGGCCGTGCAACTTGAGCAAGTTACTTAACCCCAGTTGCTTAGGGGCAGCCAGGTGATGCAGTGAATAAGAGTGCAGGCATCAGTGTCGGGACAACTGGGATCGGTTTCGGCCTCAGATACCTGGCACCCACATAAAAATAACTGGCCATGTAACTTTGAGCAAGTTACTTAAACTCGTTTGCTTTACAAAAAAAAGTAATACCTTAAGGCAAATAATGAAATGTACTAAAATACAGACATATTAAGTATTTATCATGATAATAAACAGTATTATGAGATGAAAGAGGAACTTAATGTTAAAGTATGCACAGTACTCTAGCAGTAAAGTTAACTTAATGGTGTAGCATGCTGTCCCTTCCCAATCCACTACACCTAGCTTTTATCTCAGGTGGCTGACTGCAACATTTTTTATGAACCTATCAAAAGATGCTTGAAGAGTAGCTTTCCTTTTTTCCTTGGATATCTGATAATAAGAAACAACACTATCCTCATTTTTGAACTTTTAAAAATCTTGAAGTATTTGGATAAATCTTTTAAAAGAAATTTTAAAAATTCATTATAGTAGAGGTAAAGGAGGTCTAAAGAGGAGCACTTTATGAAATTTACTCTCATTGGTTTGGGTTCAAGGAGGGAGTAATATACTCTGTTAAGTATAACAATCTATTGTGCCCTATAGGCAGTAGGAGGGGAAAGGGGGAAAAAAAGAGGGTGTTTAGAAGGAAGGGAAATAGTAGGAAGGGGGAAGGGTAGGTAAAAGGAGGGAGGTGCATAGGGAGGGAATACTGAGGGAGATGGTGATCAAAAGGAAAACTCTTAAGGAGGGGAAGGGAGAAGGAAGAAATAAAAACATAAACAGGTGAGGGAATAGCATGGACAGAAAGACACAGATAATAATCATAACTGTGAATGTGAATGGGATGAACTCTCCAATAAAGCAGAGGTGGAGAGCAGAATGAATTAAAAATGATAATCCTGGGGAGCCAAGATGGTGGCATATAAGCAGGAAAACTCCTTGAACTTCCCTCATAACCACCTCAAATGCCTATAAAAATGACTTTAAACAAACTTTAGAGATACTGAACCCATAAAGTGAGGTATCCCTTAAGCCAGCTGGAAGGGTCAATCACAGCATACTGACAGCAGCACCCAGCCCTACCTGAGCATGTGGTTTTAGCCTCAGGGCACCCTGATAAGCCATTGCTGGAGGGACTTTGGGAGAGAGGATCCCAAGCATCTTTGGCAATTTCCAGAATTATCAATCCATAAATGCCAAAGAGAAAGTGAGAGGTCAATGTGGATTTTGGAAAGAGTGGGTTCTGAGTTTGGTCCAGTCTCTGTCCCTAGAGGGAAAAGTGGCTGAGGAGTGGCAGGAGCTCCTCCAGACATTTCTTCAGGAGCTCTATGCCCTCCTCACGCGTGATACTTGGTTTGTATTAACGATCTAGGATGCTGAGGGTCAAGAAGGCACCATACCCATGGGCTGCAAATGGAGCTTTGGCCAGGGCTGCCAGGTAGTCCATATAGTACAATGCGGGTCCTTCATGCTCATCATATTCGGCCAACAGGAGGTTGACGTGGTATAGAGTCCAACTCCGGAGGTAGACAGCCAGATTTCCACTTGTGAAGTTAGCTGCTGCTGTGGGAGACAATTCATATCCATTGCTCATCTTGCACAGCAAACTAATTGCAAACTAATAATTTAATCCTAAAGAATGAGTGGGTCAAACAGGCAATTATAGAACCAATCACTAACTTCATTCAAGAGAATGACAATAATGAGACAACATGCCAAAACTTGTGGGATGCAGCAAAAGCAGTTCTTGGGTAAAGTTTTATATTCCTGAATGCATACATGAATAAAATAGAGAAAATCAAGATCAATACATTGGACATTCAACAGAAAAAGCTAGAAAAAAAGAACAAATTGAAAACCCCCAATTAAATATTAAATTAGAAATAATGAAAACCAAACGACAGATTAATAAAATTGAAATAAAGGAAGTTATTGAATAAATAAAACTAAGAGCTAGTTTTATTTAAAAAAAAACAATAAAATTGAGAGACCTTTAGTCAATAATATAAAAACAATCAAATTATGAGTATCAAAAAGAAAAAAGTGAATCTACCTCAAACGAAGAGGAAATTATAACAATGAACAGGAATCATTTTTGTCCAATTGTATGGACATAAATTTGACAATCTTAGTGAAATGGATGACTATTAACAAAAAATATAAGTTGTCCAGATTGACTGAAGAGGAAGTAAATTATGTAAATAACTCCATCTCAGAGAAAAGAAATTGAACTCCCTGGGAAAAAATCTCCAGGACCAGATGGATTTACTAGTGAATATATCAATCATTTAAAGAACGATTGATTCCAATACTTTTCAAACTATTTGGGAAAATTGGAGGAGTCCTACCAAATTCTTTTTATGACACAAACATGGTAGTGATACCTAAATATGGAAGAGACAAAATGAAAGAAAATTGTACACGGATTTTCCTCATGAATATTGTGCAAAAATGTTAAATAAAGGGGCAGCTAGGTAGTACAGTGAAGAGAGCACTGGCCCTGGAGTCAGGAGGATCTGAGTTCAAATCCGACCTCAGACACTTAACACAAAATCTAGCCATGTGACCTTGGGCAAGTCACTCAACACCAATTGCCCTCCAAAAAGCAAAAAATTAAAATTAAATTACTTATTAGCAAAAGTCTACAGCAATTTATCACAAGAATAAAACACTTTGATTAGGTAGGATTTATTTGAGGAATGCAAGGATGATTCACTATTAGGGAAACTATCAGTATAATTGATCATTTCAATAATAAAATTAGCAGAAACCATATGGTTATTTCAATAGATAAAGAAAAGACTTTTGACAATATACATACAACACCCATTCCTATTAAAAACACTGGAAATTATAGGAATAAATGGAGTGTCCTTTAAAATAATAAGTAGCATCTATCTAAAACCACAAGCAAGTTTTATATGTAATGCAGATGAGCTAGAAGCATTTCCAATAAGAACAGGGGTGAAACAAAGATGTCCACCATCACTCTTATTCAGTTTGGTACTAGAAAGGTTAGCAGGAGCAATAAGAGAACAAAAAGAAATTGAAGGAATCAAATTAGGCAAATTAATCAAATGAGACTAAGCTATAACTCTTTGCAGATGATTTGATGATATACTTAGAGAATCCTAGAAAATCAAGTAAAGAACTACTTGAGATAATAAACAAATTTGGCAACGTTTCAGGATATAAAATAAACCCACATAAATCCTCAGCATTCCCGTGTATTTCTAATGAAATCCAACAGCAAGAGATAGAAAGATAAATTCCATTTAAAGTTAGTGTAGACATTATAAAATATTTGGGAATATACCCCCCAAAATAAAACCAAGACCTATATGACCACAATTACAAAACACTTTTCACACAAATAAAGTCAGATCTAACTAATTGGAAATGGATCAGTTGCTCATGGCCAGGGTGAGCTAATATAAGAAGAATGACAATTTTATCTAAATTAAATTATCAAAATTATTTAGTGTCATACCAATCAATCTACCAAAAAATTGCATTGTAGAGCTGGGAAAAATAGTAACATATTCATTTGGAAGAACAAAATATCCAGAATACTCAGGGAATTAATGAAAAAAAAATGTTAGGTAAAGTGGCCTAACCATACCAGATTTTAATCTGTATTATAAAGCAGCAGTCATCAAAACTACTTGGTACTGGTTGAGTAATAGAATAGTGGATCAATGGAATAGATTGGGTATATGACACTCAGCACTCAATGACTATAGTAATCTACTGTTTGATAAACTCAAAGATGCCAATTTTGGGGATAAGGATTTACTATTTGACAAAAATTTCTGGGAAAACTGGAATATAATATGGCAGAAACTGGGGATAGACCGGTATCTAACACCATATACCAAAATCAGTTCTAAATGGGTGCATGATATAGGCATAAAGGCTCATACTCTAAGCAATCTGGGAGAGCAAGTAATAGTTTACCTGTCAGATTTATGGAGAAGGGAAGATTTTATGACCAAATAAGAGTGAGTTAGAGAGCATAAAAAATGTAAAATGGATACTTTTGATTACATTACATTGAAAAGTTCTGTACAAATAAAACCAATATAACCAAGACTAAAAGGGAAGTAGAAAATTGGGAAAGAATTTTTACAACTAGTGTCTCTGATTAAGGCCTCATTTCTAAAATATATAGAGAATTGAGTCAAATCTATAAGAATACAAGTCATCCTCCAATGATAAATGGTCAATTAATATGAACAGGCAGTTCTCAGAGGAAGAAATTAAAGATATCTATAAGCATATGAAAAAATGATCTAAATCAGGGGTGGCCAGGTGGCTCAGTGAGTAAGAACACTGGCTTCAGTGTCGGGATGACCTGGGCATAGTATCCAGGCTCCGACACTTAGCAATACACACAGAAATAACTGGCCATGTAACCTTGAGCAAGTTGCTTAACCCCAATTGCTCATTTAAAAAAATTTTCTCTAAATCACAACTGATTAGAGAGATGCAAAGCAAAACAACTCTGAGGTAACACATCTCACTGGTCGGATTGGCTAAGATGACAAAACAGGAAAATGATAAATGCTGGACAGGATGTGGAAAAATTGGAACACTTTTGCATTGTTGGTGGAGTTGTGAACTTATCCAAAAATTCTGGAGAGCAATCTGGAACTGTGCCCAAAGGGGTGTAAATAGGTGTATAAACTTTGACCCAGCAATACCACTTCTAGGGTTGTATCTCAATGAGATCATAGAAGTAGAAAGAGGACCTATATGTACCAAGATATTTACAGCAGCACTTTTTGTGGTGGCAAAGAACTGGAAATCGAGTGGATGCCCATCGATTGGGGAATGGCTGAGAAAGTTGTGGTATATGAATGTATTGCAATATTATTGCGCTATAAGAAATGAGGAGCAGACTGACTTCAAAATAATCTGGAGAGACTTAAATAAACTGATGTTCAGTGAGAAGAGTATAGCCAGGAGAAATTTGTACACAATTACAGACACAACATATATGTGATGACGAACTTTGATAGACTAAGCTTTTCTCTGAAATGTAAGGTTATAAGAGCTCCAAAAGACTCACGATGCAAAGAGATTTCCACATCCAGAGAAAGAGCTACAGTCTGAATGCAGATTGAAACAAAGTACTTGCTCTCTTTCTTTTCTTGTTTTTTTTTTTTTT
>NW_027186325.1:4027178-4041559 GCF_028583685.1 Petaurus breviceps papuanus
CGACACTTAGCAATACACACAGAAATAACTGGTCATGTAACCTTGAGCAAGTTACTTAACCCCAATTGCTCATTTAAAAAAATTTTCTCTAAATCACAACTGATTAGAGAGATGCAAAGCAAAACAACTCTGAGGTAACATCTCACTGGTCGGATTGGCTAAGATGACAAAACAGGAAAATGATAAATGCTGGACAGGATGTGGAAAAATTGGAACACTTTTGCATTGTTGGTGGAGTTGTGAACTTATCCAAAAATTCTGGAGAGCAATCTGGAACTGTGCCCAAAGGGGTGTAAATAGGTGTATAAACTTTGACCCAGCAATACCACTTCTAGGGTTGTATCTCAATGAGATCATAGAAGTAGAAAGAGGACCTATATGTACCAAGATATTTACAGCAGCACTTTTTGTGGTGGCAAAGAACTGGAAATCGAGTGGATGCCCATCGATTGGGGAATGGCTGAGAAAGTTGTGGTATATGAATGTAATGCAATATTATTGCGCTATAAGAAATGAGGAGCAGACTGACTTCAAAATAATCTGGAGAGACTTAAATAAACTGATGTTCAGTGAGAAGAGTATAGCCAGGAGAAATTTGTACACAATTACAGACACAACATATATGTGATGACGAACTTTGATAGACTAAGCTTTTCTCTGAAATGTAAGGTTATAAGAGCTCCAAAAGACTCACGATGCAAAGAGATTTCCACATCCAGAGAAAGAGCTACAGTCTGAATGCAGATTGAAACAAAGTACTTGCTCTCTTTCTTTTCTTGTTTTTTTTTTTTTTTGTTTCCTCTTTCTCATCGTTCATTCCATTGGTTATAATCCTACTTTACAACCTGACTAATATTTAATGGGAAGGTATTTGTAGATCCTATATTAGGTTGAATTCTGTCATGGTGGGGGGGGGCGGGAGAAGATGGGGAGAAATTTTGAAACTCAAGGGATGGTGGAACTGAATGTTGTAAACTAAAAGTAAATAAATAAATAATTTTTAAAAAGAAAATAAAATACTAAAAACAATCTTTCAAATTGCTGCTTCTGCCAACTGTTTTATTTTGAAACATTTTGTTGGCTCTCAGGTTCTGAAGCTTCCCCTTCTTCTTCTGCAATATTTGCAGCTAACAGCTCAGTTAGATCTTCATAACACAGTTCTTCTCCATGAGACTCAATCACTTCCTCCACACAATTCTCATCCATTTCTATCTCCAATTCTTGTGCTAGTTTTATTCTTGCTATTCACTTCTTCACACATTTCATATTTGTCAAATCCATAAATTGCTGTCACACTTTTTTTCTAAACTCTCTTCATACATGTTTCTGTTACATCTTCTCATTCCTTAACAATATTCTGGATTGCATGGAAAATATGGGATTTCTAGAAGTCTCGCAAAGTCAAGTTTTTATCTGCCTCATAATCTACAATTGCCTGGGCAAATGTGGTGCATAGAAGTATGCCTTGAAAGTTCTAATCACACTCTCTGATTCATGGGTTATAAAAATGAGGTTCTGTTAGGAGTAAGGTAGACCACTTCTACATTTTTATCAAAATCATCCCAAAGAGGAGAGTGACTTGGGGCATTATCTAAAATAAGTAGAATCTTTATTTACTTTTAGTTTACAACATCATCATTATAAAAATTCTCATTTTTCAAGAAGGAAATATTACATAACTAGTTATTCAAACATGATAAGGACTATCCATGCCATAAGGGTAATGAAATAACGCACAGGTATTGTTGCTTTGCTGATTGCTTTTAATGCTCTGGGATCTTCTAAGTGGAGCAAGAACAGATTTTAATTTTCATTTCCCAGATGAATTCCATTGAAGCAGAATAGTGGCTCTATTCTGAAAGCTGTAAGCCTCAGCATAACATTCTTTGATTTAACAAAGGCCATTTGTGTTTACATTAAGAGACAGCTAAGTAACACAGTGGAAAGAGCACTGGGTCTGGAGTCAGGAAGATGAGTCCAAATCCATTCTCAAGTACTTACTAGATATGTGACCCTGGGAAAGTTACAACTTTCCTTTGCTTCAATCACTGTAGAAGGAGACCAATAGCCACAACAATATCTTTGCCAAGAAAAACCTGTGGACAGCGTTGGGATGGTGCATGGGGTCACAAAGAGTGGTCACAAAGAGAGGTCACAAGATTAAACAACAGCAAATTCATCTACACTAAAGATTTTCTCTAGCAATTTAGGAACCTTCATCTATTATTTTTTTTGCAGGAACAATGGAAACATTTTGCTGCTTCAATATCTGCACAAGCAACTTCTCCTGACACTGGTACATTATATAGTTCTACAAAATATTTAAATGTTGCAAACGAACCACTGTTACTTCAGGGTTCTTTAATTTTAAATCTTCAAAGAGACATAAAGACTTCCCTTGAATTGTCATGAAGCTTAAAGGAATAACCTACTAAGAATGCTCTTCTATTCACATAGTTAATAGTTTCCCCATCTCTAGAATAACTCCTCTTTATTTCAACTGAAAAGTCTACTTGGGGGAAGTATATACAAATCTTAGATATTTACCTTTTAGATGCTATTCAACTATTTAAAAATAACATTAATAAATATGAGGGAAGGCTGAGAAAAATTGAACTCAATTCTCTAGTCTCTGGGTCGGGCATGGACGTCACATAAATTTACAGTCAAGGGACTATTCCTCCCTGCATAGTAAAGGGAGGAAAAAGAGTATGATTATCATATTGAATGTATGAGTAAAGTAATATTGGTTTTGACTGATCATGTTTCATTACATCTGTGTTTGTAGACAAAATGGAGGAAGACTAGTTTTTTGTGTGCCCATAATTAGGGGGAAACAACCAGAAGGAATAGGCACTTTAGAAATGTATAGGCCAATGTCTAGAAACATTTTCATGGCATACAGTAGCAAAATTAATATTATGTTTTCAGTCTCTATCAAATCAGTTTTACCATTAGAAATGAGTTATTGGTCTAATTTAATGTTCCATCCTCTAAAGAAAACAAACAATATCATAGGCAAGGTAGATGAGACATGCTAAAAAATAAGTCACTGACATAAATTTTGAAGTTCACATTTCTTATGCTATATTGATTTAACTTCAATTTATGATGTGTATGTTTGCACACGTGTAACTAAAACTAAAAAAAAAAATCTACCCACTTGTCTCACCTAGCAGACAATTGCCTACATGCAGATTATTAAAATAGCAACCAAAGAGATGCAAAGGTAATGATATGAATGTCTTACATGAGTTGGGTAATCCTAGAATTAGTGTTGGGATTAACTCCAGCATCACAAATAGTCATTGGAAAAAATATGGATTCATGACAATCTACAAGCCTGGCCCTTGGAATTAGACACCCGTGGAGGCTGGAAACAAAATCATACTGTTCAGTTACATTATTTTCTTACCCTGTTATTGATGGAGGGTCACTAGATGACTCAGTGGATAGAGGACCAAGCTTGGAGTCAAGAAGACACAAGTTCATATTTGTCCTGAGACATAGACCTGCCAAAAGGAGTCATAAAGTACATACACAATTGAAAATTATTTTTAAAAATTATATATGGACATCAAAGTTACTCTTTTTTTTCCCTTAAAACCTTCTAGTATGATGTTTCTATCTACCTATTGCTCTATCTAGCTGTCATCAATCTACTCATAAATTTGTATTGTTGTTTAGCCATTTTCAGTTATGTCTGACTCTTTGTGAACCTTCTGGGATTTTCTTGGCAAAAATAATGGTTTGTCATTTCTTTCTTCAGCTCATTTTACAGATGAAGAAGCTGAGGCAAATAGGGATAAGTGACATGCCCAGGGTTATATGACTAGTAAGTATCTGAGGCCAAATTTTAACTTAGACCTTCCTGATTCTAGCCCCAGGACTCTATCCAATGTGTGTGTATGTGTGGGTGGTACATGTGTGTATTTGTGTGTATATATGTATATGAATATATGTGCATGTATAGCATAATTGTGTGTATGTTTGTGTGTGCATATGTATGTGTTCTGCGTATTCGTTTGTGTGTGTACATGCATGCATGCATACCAAACAGGGAAGAGGATGGCTAGACTTGCAGTTTCATTGCTATAGGAAGCTCCATGGATGAAGAAACTCCTTGTACCAATACAAGTCAATAATTCTGCAACTTATACTCTTAGGAAGTTATCTATAACAGAGAGATATTGATTACCAGGCCAACAGTTACACAACTAGTTGTTGTTGTGTTTGTCTTTGGTTTTCAAAGAGGACCATGGCATCAAGGAAACGATGATATGACTTGAAGTTGATTTGATTAGAGTGAGGGAGGACTATGCAAGGTCACCAGTCTCACTTTCTCCTCCAGAAACATCTGGGTCCAGTGACTAGATATTCATCAGGATGACTGGATGACTCAGGATGGAATGGGAGACCCTGGCCCTTTTAGGCTAAGACCTTTTCAAGTATCAAAGCCAGTATATGTCAGGAATAAGGCTTGAATCCAGTTAGCTTATTGTTTTTTTTTCTTACTATAATGCCAGTTCTCCAGGTCATGGCATGATGCATGTATCATGTATGTGTGTATATGCAGTCATGTATATATTGTATGATGTGTGCAAGCAACCATATGTGCTATATTCATGTGCACCTATATATACATAACCACACATTAATACATGCATGATACATACAAAATTATAGAGGTACTTTCCAAATTGGTAGAAAGCATTTTCTCATCCATGGACTTTCCTTTATCAATAAAGTTGCAGATCTAGTCACCCTTATTCCTCTCTTCCTCTCCTATAAATGTGGTATATAGAGATATAAAAACATACATAGACATATGCACAGATGTATACATGATATATGTAGCTAGATATATCTGGATTATATTATACACATGCTTATACAGGTGTCTGTATGTATGTGTGTGCATATACATTAGCACTCTGCGTGCATATACATACATATGTATGCAAACATTTACTCAAACATACATATATATAAGAGAGGGAGAGATGTATATTATTGGTTAGATAAATGCATTGGCCAGTGTCTAAATATACTTTTGTTTAATAATGGTACTTTATAGTGACAGGATGAAAATTCGTCAGTCAAATCTTTAAACACACAGTAACTAAGTAAAGATTGACTATTCATTATAATTTACCACTGAAATTATTGTATTGAGTATAACATAAAATATTATGAGCAACAAGAAAAAATAAATACATATAGTGGCACCACAATTAGAATCACACAAGACCTAGCAGTGGCTACAACAAAAGACCACAGATCTGGGGAGACTATATATTGAATAGCCAATATATTGAATAGCCAAAGGACTGGAGTTGCAGCTAAAAATATCACATCCAGAAAAGTTAAGCATAATCCTGAAAGAAAAAAAAAAGGATTTGTAATGAACTGTTGACTTTCAATATTTTGTTAAAAAAAACTGAACTTAATAGAAGATTTAATATATAAGATACAAGAGAAATATAAGGTACATATCAAAGACTAATTACAAGGGACTCAATAAAGACAGTGCTTACCTTTTTAATAAGGAAATATATAACATATGTCTAACAGTATTATTAGTAATTGGTTAGTTCATAAGAAACATTGGGTAGAGCTGAGTATGAGGTGATTTTAAAAAGTGAAACTATTTAGGTACAGTTAAAAAGAGTAATTATTTTATACAAATGAGGTCCGAGAAGAAGAAATGACACAGAGGAATTAGATGGAGGAGGAAGTGCTGGTAGTTCTGGAAACCAACGTTCATTGGGAATGAATTTAAGGGGATACAAAGGTTCAAATGTCTTGTAAATTCAGAAAGAAATAAAAGGCTAAGGAGATAGGGTGGGCAGAGAGAATAAGGGAGTTATTTCTAGAGGGGAGGGTGAGGGATTAGGATAAGGAGGGGAAATAGAATAATGTTTTAGGTCATTGGGAATGAGAGGATGAGAGGCATCCTTGGAGAAGAGTAGGTTAAGTAATAGTAGGGCAAGATAACAGACAGAAGTAAAGTAGAGGAGTTGAGAGGGATAGGAAATAAGAGATGCATATAAACAAAAAATAATGAGCAGGAGTAGAATTTATTAAGGAAAAAGGGCAGGTAGAGTAGTCATGACTTAAGACAAAATTAAAGCTAAAATAGATTTAATCTATGAGAAAAATAGGGAATTTGCCTATAATATTAGTCAATATTATTTTATTTAAAAATAATAGGTAGTATAAGGATGGAATATTGCTGTATTGGAGGAAATGACGAATTGGTTGACTTAGAAAAAAATAGGAAAAGACTCATACTTATGAAGGAAGAGGTTATACACCGTCAGAGAAAGAGGACAAAAAAGTATAATATGGCCTTACATAGATGTATTTGAATGTATATGTCTATATATGAGTATGATTGTATATATGTATATGTATATGTACGTACATATCCATATATGCACATGTATATATTTGTGTGTATATTTGTATTATATATGTATATATGTGTAAGTATGTGTAGATGTAAATATGTCTGTGCTTCATTGTACCTTCTTGGTGGGGGGAAAAAAGGGGGAAGACTAAAGTAAAAAGTGCACAGCAGAAAACAAAGTTTACAAGGAAGCAAAGAAAAGTTGGACAGCTCTGAACACAAAAAGTTCTATCTATTGCATAGGCCTTCTTGAAATAGAAATTTATTGCAGTATATTTTGAATCCTCCTTTAAGCTCTGCTGTGCATATAGCAATGCTTTTCTTTTCTTATTTTATATTTGTTTTAATATGTAAGTTTATAATATATTTCTATCTTATTGTATATTTAAATTTAAAATAAATTAATAAAAAGTATCCCCTATTTTTTAAATATTGTCTAAACCGTGGAGAGGAAAGGTGTCCACACACTGTTAGAAGATATGTGTTTATAGGCAGGAAATTATTAGCTAAAGAATTTAGACTTGAATCGGTATAGTCCATTTGGAGTTAAAATGAAGCTTACCAGATTTCCCATAGGGACTTACATCCAAAGAGAATATCTAATGTAATAAAAGATGGAAGATAAAATACATGGCTTCTTCTGCTCTGCATAAACATTGTCAATTCTCAGCACACATGTGCATCTGTTCAGATAAAAGGAATTATGCAGATTATTCTAGGATAAACAAAGAGGATTAGAACATTCCCACATATCATTCTGATTATGACAAGAATCTTATGGGGTTTTTCCTTAGTCAGCATGCTATGGCCAGTATATTGACTTCTTGAAAAATGACAACAGCTCTCTGGAGTCTTATAGGTTTGCTAAAGTTCAGCCTTCATTTCCATACGTTGCATTGTTATTTAAATTCCATTTAGATACAGTAGACATATAAAAATATCACTATGAGAGTGAGTAACTTACTGTAGCACATTGGTTATTTTGTTTATTAGTCCGGATAAAGAAATTAATAGAGTTCTTGATGTCCTTACTCCCTTTTATATATTCATTAAAAATGACATACATATTTATATAAAATATACATGAATATTTAACAGCATGTGTTGAATATGTATGCCAAAGCACGCATGCTCAAAGTTTATGTATGTCTCTCCATGAATCTCTTTGTATAATTTCCCAGTCTCATGGATTTAGACACAGAAGGAAAAATTTACTTTGAATTACTAATCCTTTTGGTTTTGCATGCCATTGTGACGGATATCCAACTTGACAAATTAACTCTCAAGATTATCTGCCAACAAAGACAGAAACTTGTGGCTCCTAAGATGTACTGGGAAATACTAGGTGTGAAATGAAGTTACCCTAATTTCAGAAACACTAGGTGTGAAGTGAAGATACCTCGATTTCAAATTGTATTTTTCTAAGTGCCAGGGTCAGCCTCTGTTTTTCTCTTTAATCACAAATCCTGTCCTAGGCTGCTGAAAAGGAGGTCATCATCAGCATTGCTTAGTGAAGGAAGCTTAGCACTGTCAGCCATTTTATCTGGGCTGTTACATGGGCAATAGCTTTTATCTGTGAGTGTACACATTAAAATGGGACTAATCCTACTTTAGTTTTTGTAGCAGATTTTCAACCACAAATGAGAAAGGAAGAACTCTTCTGGCTAAAGGAGGAATATTTACATATAGATCATATGCATAATATGTACATACATGTATACTATCGAGTCCTAATTGAAGTTGGAGAGCGTGAAAAAATAGAGAAATTTAAGCCAATTAGGGGGAAATAATGAGCAGAACTCAACACTTTCTTAAATTACAGAGGTCACATTTAAATGTACTGCACATAGTCAATAGACTTGGCCTGGTTCTTCCTATCCCACCTTATTACAATCCAGAAGAATATTATTACCTTGTTTCTACACTGTGGTCCCTTACATCTTGTGGCTCATTATGCCAGACAATAAAGTCGCAGTGAATTTTTTTAAGGGTTCTGTACACAATAGCACTTCCAACCCTCATTTTAAGCATAGAAATGACAAAGAGAAGAATAATGCTTACAAGTGTTATGAAATCTTAAAAGTCATAGCATATAAATAGTTTTTTTTATCTTAGTTTCTGAAGTAGATAGAGCCAAAGTTTCTTATAGCTTCTGGCCAAAGCTTCTGCTGTTACTGCATCATAATGAAAGGTTGTTATTTATTTATTTTTTATTAAGAGTGTTTAATGGAACAGAAAAGAATGAAATCTCATGCAGGTATTAAAGAACTTTTCCAGCAATGTAAAGTGGAAGGAAAAAAAAACACAGAAATACACACATGCAATTTTGTCAAATGAAAAGGTGTTAGATATTTTCTAGCCTAACCCACTTAAGCTACAGATAAGAAAGCTGAGGTGCAGATATATTAAAGGGCTTGCCCTAACAAGTAACAAGAAATAGAGCCAGAAATACTGTTCAGAATCCCTCATTCTGGGACCATCACATTTTCTGCTGCATTATGTTAGCTCACCATTAACTGAAATTACTCTCTCCAAAGTCATCAATGAACTTTTGATTGCCAAATTGAATGGACTTTTTCTTTTCAATATTCATCCTTTTTGACCTCTCCAAAGCCTTTGACATTGTCAATCACCCTCTTCTTCCCGATATCTTTTTGTTCTCTAGATTTCCAAGACACTACTCTGTCCTGGTTCTTTTCTCATCTGTCTGAGGACTTCTCAATTTCCTATGCCAACTCACACTTTCTAAAAGTGGGTGTCCCACAGGGAACTTTCCTGGAACCTCCTCTCTTCTTTCTCTATACTATTTCATGCGATTACCTCATTAGCTACCATGATTTCAACAATTATCTCTATGATAATGAATTCCAGATATACTTATCTAGCAATAACCTCTCTTTTAACCTCAAGGTTCACATTGCTAACTATTTGACTTCTCTGACTTGATATTCCATAGATATCTTAAGCTCATCATGTCCAAAACTGAAATCATTATCTTTCCCTGCCCCATGACCCTCCCCTCTTCTGAACTTTCCTATTACTGTCAAAAAGAACACCATTCTCCCTGTCATCCAGGCTCTCAAACTAAGTGTCATACTCAATTCCTCACTCTGTCTTGTCCCCCTCTCCCACATGTTCAATCATTTGTCAAGTCTTGTCATTTCTATCTTTATAGCACCTCTTGCATATATCTTCACTTCTGTGACACTGACACCACCTTGCTATAGGCTCTCATCACTTCATACCTGAACTATTACTATATCCTGCCATTTGGTATCCCTACAACAAATCTGTTCTATTTGCAATCCAACATCTAGTTTCCTGTAAAACTAATACCATTAAAGCATAGATCTGATAATGAACATTGTGCTCCCATTCAATAAATTCTTCTGATTCCCTCTCACTTTTAGCATCAAATATAAAATCCTTTGTTTGACATGTAAAGTTCATTATAACCTGCTCCCCTCTCTCTTTCCAGTTTTTTTACACTCTTTGACAAATGAAATAAATATTTTGTTTCTTATCCCTTTACTAGATGTTGTGGCTTGTGCCTTATCTAAAATTTGTATTTCCCTAAGCACTCAGCATAATGAATGTTCCAGACATAGTTGGAATGTATTGTTTGTTGATAAGTGAATGAATGAGAGAATGAATCAGATATCTATTTGCTTGCTCTATAAAGACATATTATCTGAATTATTTCACAAAATATACAATACTTGATAAATCAGGACCCCTATTATTTTAAGTTAAACAATGTTTCACTTATTAAAATGGTATATGTTTATTTAATTTGTATGACTTAAATGTGTATAAATAAATATTTTTATCAATTCACCTGAGTTAAATGAAATAATTGCAATTATGATCATACTCTTTTGGGAAAAAAACTATAGCACAAATTCCTACACAAACTTACCTATGTGTTTTACTTTTTAAAATCCTCATTAGTCTATTTGCTCATTTCCTTGACTTTTAATCATTTCTTCAGTAACCTCTGGAGAGAAATTAATGTAAGGGGAAAGATACAATTTTATCAGTTGAATATTTATTAACATTAATCTAGGAAGAAATTATTGAAATGGAAAAAAATCATAGAAACAGTTTTTAGTATAGAGTGGAGAAAAAAAAGGCTTATCCCAAATTGATAATTGGAATGCTTACCTAATCTCTGCTATAAAGATAATCACCATAAACCTTATTGACTTAAAATATTAATGAAGTTTTATAAGTCACTGAACTCTATTTTCCCATATGAATGCTGAAGGGCATTAATAAATATCCTCTGGACAAAGGGGAGAAATTGTTAGGCATTTAAAAACTCTACCTGGCTGAAGAGGAAAATGTTGGCATCCCTAGCAGGAAACTCAACCCAGAAAGTTTCTTCAATTCTCTAAAAAGTAAGGTTTGAAATTGACTACTAAAAGCTCTCCCAGATTAAAATAATTCATAAATATTATGAATTCAACAGTTTAAGTTACTCTTCTGAGTGATACAGATCAAAAAAATGACCTTAAATAAGTTTTTGCACTCAAGAAACTTATTAACATCAGGAATAAGGCATAAAAGAATATAAATTAAAAAGTTGATAAAGGCAATGGACATAAAATAGGTAAACTTCATATAGGGCTTTAAGATTTGCAAAGCACTTTACAAATATATCATTTTATTCTCACAACAGCCTTTGGGGTCACTATTAATATCTTATTTTAGAGATACAGAAACTGAGGCAGACAGAGGTTAAATGACTTTTGCCCAAGGTCATTTAGCTAGGAATTATTTGAGATGGAATTTTAACTAAGATTTTCTGGATCCCAGGATACACACTTTATCCTCTGTGTCACTCACTAAAATTGATATTTATATGCATGGTGTTTATGTATTGTATGTATGTACATGTACGTGTATCTGTGTGTTTGTGCATTGGATATTTTCTAAAAAGAACAGAAAGCTAGAGCATTCAACTAGTGAATGGTCTTCCTCAAATCAACAACAACCCATTAACTGTTGTTCTTTTGGGGTTCAGTGATTCCAAACAGTTCTTAAGAGTGCCTAACTGACAACTAATCTATATCTTTCCATATTGTCCTCACTATGTCTTGTAGTTAATAGTTAGTTAATAAATTCCAAGTCATGGTAGATAGATAAATATACAGATGGTTTATAAAGTGTATACAGATAGATAGATGATAGATAGATAAAAATCACTAAATAGCACTATATCACACATATATGTTTATATATTTGAGAGAGAGAGAGAGAATCTTCTGATGACAAGAGAGACTCAAAGTTATTTATTACATTGGAAAATTAGAATCTTAGGGTCTAATCTACTCTCCTTTATGTCTACTTTCCTAATGACTTACAGAAATTGGACAAAACTAGGAAATTAAAAAAAATGAGATAAAGAAGTTCTCAGACTGGCCAAAACTAAAAATCACTTGTAGTATAGTATCACAATTTTGAAAAAAAAATGAAACAAAACAAAATAAATTGCCACCACAGAAAGCTTTCCATACCTGAAGTTCAAGAGCAAACTATTTGGGAATGAAAAAAAAAAAGAAAGAAAAATAAAAAACGTTTAATTTAATAGCTGTGGTAATTAGGAATTTATTTGTTTTGGTGTGCACCAGAGTTATCTTCTTACATTTTTTTAAATAGTTACTATAGAGTTATGGAAAAAATGTGATACTGTATTTGGAGCTGGAAGACAAGCTATTTACTAGCTATGTGACTTTGGGCTGGTTTTGATCAAAACGATCCATACATTCTTTTCCTGGGAGATTCTAATGCCCAGTCCAGAGGACTAGTTTTATTTGTTCCATAGGTAGCCATATCCAGAGAATCTATCAACACCGATTAAACCAATGACGATCTAGGTGATTGCCCCATAGGCCAATCTTCAAATAGCACGCATTATTCTTTAATGGAGGGTATATTAAGTTAATCTAGAGTCTGTAAAATTCTGCAAGAACTTGTGTTTCCACAGGCATAGTCAGGAGAATGTGGTAGAAACCCTACATTGCCATGATTAGACATGATAAAGCTATGACATTAAAGAAGAACTTTTAGGGGTGGCCAGGTAGCACAACGAGTAAGGGCACCGGCTCCACTGTCGGGATGACCTGGAGATTGAATCCCGGGCTCAGACACTTAGCACCCTCCCAGAAACACCTGGCTGTGTAACCTTGAGCAAGTTACTTAACCCTGATTGCTAAAAAAAATAAAATAAAATAAAACTTTTGTCAGTGAATGCTTGTTAGATTGAATTAAAGATTTTTTTTAAGTAAAGAGGTATTGACAAGCTAATGTGAAATTTTAATGGAAGTTGGATATATTCATTTCTGATAGGAAGATACATCTTATAGCATTGATTTTTGGCTACTTTAATTTTTTTTAAATAGTTCATTTAATCTACCTTTTATTTTTTGTCCATTCCCAACTTTTATCTCATCATCTGAAGGTTCTAAAGAAATTAGAGGAACTGTTCTATAGTCTAGAGTAGAGGTTCTTAGCCTGTTTTGTATCATGAGCCATCTACCTTTGTCACTCTGCTGAAGTTTATGGAATTCTTTATGAAATAATCTTTTTTTAAAACCTAGATTATAGGTTTTAAATAAATTTATTTAAAATAAATAATTTTATTTAAAATAAATAAAATACATAAAATCACAAAGAAAAGCAATTATTTAAAAAGTTATCAATTTAAAAAATCATGGATTTTATTTTAAGAAACTTAGTGAAGGGGAGTCCAGGTAGCACAGCGAGTAAGAGCACCTGCCCCAATGTCGGGATGATCTGGGGATCGAATCCCGGCTCAGATACTTAGCACCACAGGCAGAAAAAACTGGCGGTGTAACCTTGAGCAAATTACTTAACCCCAATTCCTTTAATTAAAAGAAAAAGAAAGAAACAGTGTGAATGACAAACTCTTGGGGGAGTTATGTACTGGTCTAGTCATTCTGGAATGAAAATTGGAACTATACTCCAAAACTATGCCCTTGCTGAATCGTGCATACCTTTTGACCTAGCAGTATTAATACAACAACTCAAAGAGATCTATGAAAGAGGGAAAGATAGATACAGATATAGATTAGATATGTATGGGTACATTTTTACAAGTTATTGTATATGAAATGTAGTGTAATAAATTTGTGCTCCAAGAATTGATGAAGGAATTAGTTTCAAAAAAATTTAACAATGCTTTATGAATTGATAAAGAGTGAAGTGAGTAGAATAATTAGACTAATTTATTCAATAACAACAGCATTGTAAAGATAAACAATTTTGAAAGACTCAAGAATTCTGATCAATATAACAAGCAAACACATTTCCAAAAAAATTCATGATGAAATATACTATTCACTTTACAGACAGATGATGGACTCAGAATGAAGATTGAAACATTGTTTTTAGTTTTATTTTTTTTAACAGGGACAATTGCAATGGTAAGGGAATTTGAAGAGCTTCTCTGCCCCCGAATGGGTCTCACTCAGAGCTCAAAAAGAGAAACTTACTTAGTTAAGGCTTGTTTTTAGGAAGGTCCACACTTGTTACTTTGTACTTAGACAGTGGGTCATGAAGGTTGTGATGTTTGTGTATATATACATATATATACATATATATGTATATATATACAGAGAGAGAGAGAGAGAGAGTTGCTTTCCTTTACAAAAGCAGATCAAAGAACATGTTCTAGCAGTCATCCTGGATATTCTAGGGTGCTTGCTTTTCCACAATGCAGGAATTTGTCATGCCTGAGTAAACTTAATTGTAATGATTTTTTTTAGAAATTTTCTTTCTTTCTCAAGGAGAGGTGAGGCAAATAAAAACTTAATTAAGAAAATAAAGTACATGATAGAAGAAGAAGGAGGAGGAGAAGGAGAAGATGGAGGAGGTGGAGGAGAAGAAGAAAAAGAAGGAGAAGAAGAAGAAGAAGAAGAAGAAGAAGAAGAAGAAGAAGAAGAAG
>NW_027186325.1:4041569-4058709 GCF_028583685.1 Petaurus breviceps papuanus
AAGAAGAAGAAGAAGAAGAAGAAGAAGAAGAAGAAGAAGAAGAAGAAAGAGAAGGAGGAGGGGGAGAAGGAGGAGAAGGAGGAGAAGAAGAAGAGGAAGAGGAAGAAGAAGATGAAGAAGAAGGAGGAGGAGAAGGAGTAGAAGAAGAAGAGATATAAAGGCTTGTTCTAGAGGGGGAAATGTTTATTCCTCTTCTCTCTAATCCTTAACTCCTTTTTATTAGTCTGATGGCCTAGAGGATAGAATGATGAATTTAAAGCAGAAAGACCTGAATTTGAATACTGTATCAATCAATCAAATTGAAGTACCTAATAATTACCTGGCACTGTGCTGAGTGCTTAGGATACAAAGAAAGGTCCAAAAAATGTCCCTGTTCTCAAGGAGCTCACAGTCTAATGGGGGATACAACATGGAAACATATAAACACGTGTATACAGCATAAAACAGGGGAAGAGGGTAATCTCACTAAGAATAAGCTCAACTGGAAAGGGCTTCTTGCAGTAGATGCGATGCTTACTAGTTGTCTGACATGAGACAAGTTACCTAATCTTCCTCTTGGACTCAGTCTTTTCATTTATAGAAAGAGGATAGCACCTGTCCCCCAAAGCTGTTTGGAGGATCAGTTAGACAACCTATTTTAAGTGTTTTTGGACAGAGATACGTACTAGACCGGTGATTTCATTGATATAAGGAATTCCTGGGTGAAGAAATTTCTGCTACCAATTCATATCAGCATATTCTCTTCAACTTGTAGTCTTGTTGTTTAGAGTATTAAGAGATTAGCTGACTTGCTTAGGGCCACGTTGTGTTCACATCGCTGGAATTTATGGCACAGAGAAAAAGTAGCAGTCAGATGAGGTTCCTGACTTTACTTCTAAGTCTAAGGAGAATCATACCTGATTTGGGGTGGAGAGGGGAAGAATTATAACCATATTCCTAAAGATTTTCTTATTAATTCACTTTTTTTCTCTTTCAGAAATTCAACAATTAAATGGCTTATTGAATTTTAACTTTTTCTTTTTTTTAATGCTTATGTAATAAGTGTTTCCAATGCCTCCCTGTAGTTTTGAGGAAATAGATCAGTAAGGCAAAAAAAAGTAGGGAAGGTATTTGTAAGCCTGCATTGGCATTACTCTGACCATGAAATGAGAGATATTTCCAAAGAATTCACCAGTACCGACATTGTGGGAATGGGATTTGGGAAACAAGTTCACAGAGTCTTCTGGAAGAAGGACAATAGAAGTAAACAAACCGATGGTAGACATGAAATTCAGAGTTTATGCTACATGTTGGTGCTTTATGGCATTTTTTTCACTCAGACCCTAATTTTATCCTTTTTCTTCTTCCTTATGGAGACTTTAAGGGATGTTATGACTTCAAAGTTAAATGTGCATTTGGTACATCTGAGAAAGACTCAAACCAGGGATACTATGTTGATTGGCTCCAGTTTGGTGAGATAACTCCAACTGCCCTTTAGAGATAATACCTCTTTCATGAGATTACAACTGGAGAAGCTATGGACTATCTCTGCATGAGTAGAAGTTTAGAGTAGCCAGTTTCTTACTGCAGGTGGCAACACCTATGTTCATTCCCTACATTAGCGTATTCATCCCTTCCCTCCTACCCACACTCTTCAGATGTTTCATTCTCTCCATTGATACATAAAGAGAATATCAGCTGAATAAGCCTCATTTTATAATTAATTGCCTACAATAATGGTAATTGAGAGGAAAGAGAAATATGAGAAAAGTGGAAAATACATTTAGCATAAACAAGGGAAATGAGATAAAATAATGATTTCCATACCTCCTCTTCCCATTTTCCACCCCTATTACAAACCACTGAAGTAAACTTGGGTATAATTCAGTCATCTCTGAGTTGATTCCTAAGAAAGATTATAGTCTCAGAGAGATTGATAACTTGAATAAAATCATACCCTAAACAGAAAGATAAAGACCTTAGGGCAGTCTAGAGTTAACTCAGGATGAGGAAAGAAAAGGGGGACACTTTCCATGTGTATCAGTTGGGTCCCTTTTTGGAACCTTTTATTAGTGTATATTTTGTTCCTCCTACATCTATATCAATCTCCTGAGTACCTTATTTGTGTATAAGAATTTTACATCCCATTTCCTACCAGGCTATACTAATTTTGCTCTTCTTTGCTGCCCCCAACTCTGCCCTATAACTGAGGACTTTCTGTCCCTTCTCTTTCTCCTGCTTTTCAGTTTTCTTTATGTATGTTGTTATTAGATTGTAAACTCCATGAGGGCAGGGACTATCTTTTTAGTTAATATTTGTTACTCCACCAGTTAACAAAGTGCCTGTCACTGATGGAGTACAAGCTCTGGAAATGTCCCTGACCTTTCCTTGAATTTTCCTACTTAATGAAGTGTCTTACATTTGGCTGAGGCTTCTACCCATTCCAGTAATCCTCTCAACTGGCTTTTCACTGTGGCCTATACCCAATCTCCCAATTCTCTGTTCCCAGACTTCCATTGTCTATTACCTCCTGATTGTTCCCTCCTTCTTCCTACCCTTGATCCTATCTGGACTCCATTCCCTTGGTCCAGGCATTTGACCTCCAATCACCCCAGCCTACTGCCCACTTCCATCAAGCCCCTGCTCAGACCCCTCCTCCAGTCACCCCAGACTACTTGGTCACTCCTAGATCCTTCCCACAGTATTTCTGTATATAAGACACATTTTGTCTCCATGAAAGTGCTCAGATTCAATCTGGCTTGCTTCTATTAGTGATATAAATGTTCAAATTCCTTAAGGATCTGGCCAATATGACAAATTTTTAGAATCACCCTATATAACTGTTTTAATAAACCTTGTTTCTCTATGGCTAAAAGAAAGGTTGGGTTGAATTCATTCAGAAAGGACTTATTTGTTGCTATTTCAGAGTCCCAGTACCACTAAACCTTAACATTACATAGTAGGAATTTAAATGCTTATAGATTACTATTGACTACAGGAGACCTCGCGACTTTTCTAAGCTCCACCTCAAACACCAACTTTAAAACAACTTGTACATAACTTGTCCAAAGAGTCCTTATGAATGTGTGAAGCTTGCCCAGTTGATGCAATGGCCATGTAGATTTGAATATGATCAACATTGTTTCTGACCTGTTTACCACATGAAAAAGGGATGCTATTTGACTGACAATTGACCTGGAATCAGGAATGCATTCAATTAACTTTTTACATCCCATTGTGTGTGGGATGTAAGGTCTAAGGGCTTTTCCTCTGACATGCCTGGCCCAGGACCAGCATAAAGGCCATGATTATGGCTCTCTATTCTTTAATTTTTTTATATTTGATCTTTTCTTTTTCTTTTATTTAGAGAAGTATTGAAGACAAATACGACTTTACAAAAATTTGGAATGGAGGACCATAAGAAATCCAGGATATGGACTCTAGGCTCCAATAGAGACTCTGATTAATGACTTGCAGGTTCTAGCCCAAAATAGAATTCAGACCAGACAGTCAAGAATTTTTTTTTTCTGGGGCCAGCCTTGTCTATAAGTCTATGCTGCATTTGGAAGAGAATTTGCTAATGCTTTGTTGAAAACCTTTTAAGTTTGAACCCTCTATCCTCCTTAACTGAAAAGATATAGGAGAGAATGTGCTCTCTCCCTGTTTTCTTTTGTTTTGTTTCTTCCTGGGATGGAGAGACACTTATACTTCTGTTCTTACTATGCCGACCTTACAAGGTATTGCAAGGGGAAAAAATGAGATATTTGTAGTGTTTTGTAAACCTAAAAGTTCTATATTTATTATTGACATTACTGTTATTGGTATTGTAATAAAATCTTACAAAAACACTGAACCTGTAGGTAAGGGTTCAGTGGTTTCTGCACATAATGCCCCAGGTCTTCATCCTCACTGTCACCTCCACCTGACTTTTTTCACTCCAGCTTCTTTGTGTGCATTTAGAAAGTAATTTTTGGGGTGGCTAGGTGGCACAGTGAATAGAGCACCAGCCTTGGAGTCAGGAAGAACTGAGTTCAAATCTAGCCTCAGATTTTAATCTATATTATAAAGCAGCAGTCATCAAAACTACTTTGTACTGGCTGAGGAATAGAGTAGTGGATCAATGGAATAGACCTAGTACACAGGACTCAGCAGCAAATGACTATAGTAATTTACTGTTTGATAAACCTAAAGATCTCAGTTTTGGGGGTAAAAACTCACTCTCTGACAAAAATTGCTAGGAAAACTGGAATAGAGTTTGGCAGAAACTGGGCATAGACCATTATCTAACAATGTATGCCAAAATCAAGTCTAAATGGGTGAATGATCTAGGTATAAAGACTGATACTGTAAGCAATCTGGGAAAGCAAGGAATAGTTCACCTATCAGATTTATGGAGAGGGGAAGACTTTGTGACTGAACAAGAATTAGAGAGTATTATAAAATGCAAAATGGATAATTTTGATAAAATTTAATTAAAAAGTTTCTATACAAATAAAGCCAATGCAACCAAAATTAAAAAGGAAGCAGAAAACTGAGAAAAATTTTTACAAACATGTCTCTGATAAAGCCCTCATTTCTAAAATATACAGAGAATTGATTCAAATGTATAAGGATACAAGTCATCGCCAATTGATAAATGGTCAAAGGATATGAACAGGCAGTTTAAGAGGAAAAAAATAAAGATATCTATAAGCATATGAAAAAATGTTCTAAATCTCTATTGATTAGAGAAATGCAAATCAAAACAACTCTGAGGTACCACATGCCAGTGGTCAGATTGGTTAAGATGACAAAACAGGAAAATGATAAATGCTAGAGAGGATATGGAAAAATTGGAACACTTATGCATTGTTGATGGAGTTGTGAACTGATTTAACCATTCTAGAGAGCAATCTGGAACTATGGCCAAAGGGGTATAAATAGGTGCATGCCCTTTTTACCCAACAAACAAGAACTATGTGCCAAGCACTGTACTAAGTTGTTGGGTTTTTTTTAATAATTATTATCTTATTGGATACAACCTAGAGAGGTAGATGTTCTTATCCCAATTTCTCAGATGAGGAAACTGAGGCAGGTAAGTGACTTGCTAGGGTTACATAGCTGATAAGAGTCTAAGACTGGAGTCTTAGTGAGTGAGAGTGTTGGTGCCGGAGAAGGGAGGACCCGGGATTGGTTCTGGTCTCAGGTACGTAACACACAAACACACATGAAATAACTGGCCATGTAACCTTGGGCAACTTAACCCCAATTGCTTAAAAAAAAGAGTCTAAGACTGGATTTGAACTTATAGCTTGACTTGATACCCAACACTTAATCTACTGCACCACCTAGTAAGGAAGCCCCTCTGCCAGCAGTGGCAGTGGGAGGGGTTACTGAATGAGCTCAGTAGAGAAACCAATTCAAGTTTCTTGTTTTTGTTTTTTGTTTTACATTTTTAACCTTCTTTTGGGACCTGGGTGTCCTAGATCATAGAAACTGTTGAAGTTGTTTTATCTCTGGTGTATAATTTTTTATTTGAGAGGTGTGAGAAGTCATGGAGATAAGGAAAAGTCTAGTCCTCCATCTTGTTTGTCAGTAACACAGAAGTCAGAAATATAATAAATACCTTTTAAAAAGGACCAATTTTGTCTACTGTTCTATTTGAAGTAAACAGCTGAAGACTCGAATATTATAATGTTTGGCCCTAGTGTTATATATATATATCTTTGGAATTATATTTGTGTTGACTTGATTAGCCTTGCTTTGAAAAGACCTCATAGCTTATCTATTCATCTTGTTTACTCTGACAGATTATAAACCCCTTGAGGGCAAGAATAATTCATTTTGTTTTTAAACTTTATCCCCAACACTATTATGGTACATGACAATGTTTTACAATACAGGCATCTGTTTTTTCTTAAGCTTTTGGGTTGCATCTATAATTATAAGGAATAGTCTCTATAAACAGATTTAAATTCCATTTAGAGTAATAAAAGGAAACAGGGTATTTCATGGTTAAAGCAATGCACAGGAGTGTTTTATGAAACCATTTTAATTTCAATAAAATCAACTAGGGACTAACCTTTCCCCAGGAGAATTGAATTTTTAATTAATGTTTCATGAAATAACACAGGAACATAAAGTGCACATTACAACACCACAACGCTAATCACAGAGGCAGATTTAGGTTTGATGTGAGAGGAAAAAAAAGCTAAAACTTCCTTAGAGAAATATCCACCAGTGGAATGAGCTGCATTAGAAAGTAGAGGGCTCAGGGGTGGCCAGGTGGCCCAGTGAGTAAGAGCACCGGCCCCAGAGTCAGGATGACCTGGGATTGAATATGGGCTCAGATACTTACCACCACACCCAGAAATAACTGGCTGTGTAACCTTGAGCAAGTTACTTAACCCCAATTACTTAAAAAAGAAGAAAAGAAAAATAAATAAAGTAGAGGGCTCTCAAGCAAAGGTTTCATGACTTTAGAGTGTAATGCGAAAATGACTCTTTTTCAGCTATCAGATAAGAAAGATGCTTAGTTTATTCCTATTATGAAATGATTTTATTCTGTGATTCAGGAAACTTCAATTAAATATACTTTTTCTTTGTCCAAAGTGTTAAAAAAAACTTAATTTTCATGTTCAATTTTTAAGCCATTGAAATTTTCATTATATGTGTACATATAAATACATACATATACACATATATCCTCAGTTCAACTATGGTCACATGTGTGTGTATAATTTGAATAATATATATTAATTTTAATAATATATAAATACTATAAATATAATTCCAAATTTAAAACTATGTTATAACATAGCGATATATTTTTCATCTATTTGTATAGGTCTGTGTGTGTCTGTGTGCATGTGTACCTGTGTGTATATATTTCTATCTTCAAAGCAATACTTTTAGGGCATAGGGAAAGAGAACACTATCTTCCTCATGACAGGATGACATGAGGAAGGATCACCTTTATATCTCTTATGTTAGTTACTACCTTTACACACTGTAAGAAAAGACTATACTGTTTATAATTTATTCCTCTTTGGGGGAAAAACACAATTTATAATGTATTTAATGAAACTAAATAAAAATTGTTTATATTTCACACAAAGTATGAGTAAAGTGATAAGAAGACGTAGGTTCAGGAAGTTAGATGAAGTTATATACCAGGGTAATTAAATTTTGGCATTTTAATGTAGCCCTGAACTCCACATATCCTCATACAACATTTAGATCTCTTAATATTCTCCAAGATTTTTGTAGTTTAGTGGTCATCAACCATCTAAAACCTTGGCCTGAATGCCTAGATAAAAGAAGTCTGAATCCAAGAAGCAAAAGGTATTTAATTAGGAAAGACTAACAAATTGAATAACAGTAAAATAAAGGGGAGGCATATAGAATAATAGATAAGTAATAAGAGATAATAATGGATAATACAAAATAAAAATGCTAGCCCTTAGGGCCAGACAGTCTAACACCCTTATTTTATAAATGAAGAAATTGAAGGCCAGAAAAGAAAAATGACTTACCTAATGTCACACAAATAGTTAGAAGCAGAGTCAGAATCTGGACACAAATCCTCTGGCTTCAAATTTCATTCTCTTTTCTATTCTACTTAGTTACTTCAGTTAACAAGCATCCTCTTTACTTAAATATAAAATGAATGCCACCTCCAGGAAGAATAGATTCAGTTCAAACACATAGAGTTGGTGTTGAAGCTTAGTATTCCATTATCATATGCCTCTTGAATTTCTTTCCATCCAAGCTAAATGAGATAGCCTGGACCCAATTCAAACACCTAGAAGTAACACAAATTTCCTCTTGTTGCAGCTCTGAAATTGGCAAGTTATTACCAGGTCATGGCAATGTGACCATCTCCTGTTCTTTTCATACCTACTGCTCCCTTTTCTTGTCTTCTAATGCTCACAACCCTTTTGCTGATCAGTTTCTATTTCTTTCTACTTTTTCTATATTTTTATTCTCTTACATATTTGTGATAAATATTATCTAATTGCTGCTCTGTAGATGCTCTACTCTTCTTCATTCAATATGCCAACATTACCTTTCATATGCTTCTCTCTCCAACTGACATGGTTATTTCTTCCCAAAGTTCACCCATCTGGTAAAATCCCATGTTCCAGTGAAAAGTATGTGAAGAATTTTGTATTCATAGGCTTTCTCCAGTGAATGACACCACTGCCCATGTCACTCCTCTATTCAACTATCAGCAATCAGAAGCTGTGCTAGATACCATACATTAAGGGACAGTGACCAATTTGAAACATATTATACATTTATTAATCTAATTTTTGTCACTAACCTATGATCTCTATGAGATCAGAGGCAATGTTTAATTCTCTCTTTCTCTTACATCCCTTACAATTAATAAACAATCAATCAATATTTATTTAATTGGAAGAAGTACCCCACAAACAAATTTCTAAGCTTATTAAGTTCCTGTAAAGCCATGTATTCACACCTTTCCAGAAGACTGCTACTGTGAACAGCTTTCAAGGTTCTGATTACATAGTATCAGTGAACACTCTATTTATTCAATAACAAATCAGAACAAAACATTCAAAGTAAATCAAGGTACAGCATTCACAATGTTACAACTTATCAAAGAAAAACAAAATACAACATTCACAATGACTTATCACTAAAATGGCCACCTACTTTTCACCACAGTGGTCACATAGATTTAAACAAAGTACAATCATTTAGTCAATCACTTAGTTATTCAATCAAGTCAATCATTCAATCATCCAAGGAGGCTTGCCTCCTTAAGGGTCACAAAATAAAAAAAGAGTCAAAGTACTCCACCCCTGGATAGTTTATTCGTTTAGTCAATCACAGAGACCATAATTCAATCACAAAATACAATCATAAATAAATTACAACTCCATCAGTTACTACTCAATATAAAATAACACAATTTAGCAAACAGGGCTTCCAGCTGTCTGACCATTACAGCCATACCTAGTTATTTACCAGAGAGGGAAACACCAATATATGGATTTTCAAAACTGGGGGAAAAAGGGGGTGGCAATGGCTGCCCAGAGTCTCTTCTAGCCAAATTATACAACTCTTCCCAAAGTGAGTCCTAAAGCAAAACCTCACATCAGGGTCAGTCACTACTCAGACAATTTCATCAGTCACTACTCAGTATTCACAGAGAGGTCTTTTCATCTTTACTCAAAGCAGGATTTTAGCTTCCCTGGATCCCCTTCCATGGTCCCAGCTCCTATCTGAACTCACCAAACTGTCACCTGGGTTCAAAGCAGACAGCTCCCAGTTACTTGTCCAGCTCTCTGTGCTGTTCCTGTTCCACCCTGATGCCCACAGTGTCCAGTCCACCTTAAATGCTTCACAGTCTCTGTTCCTGGGAAGTCAAGGCTTAACAAAGTCACAAACAGATGAAGTAACAACACCACAGTCATGTTAGATCTGGCTGGAACTGGGAAGTCTTCAGCAGAAGTTTCAGCTGGTTCCCAGAATCAAAATCACTTCATTCAGGTTCTCAAAATAAAAATCATTGTCTCTAGCCTGGGCCTCTCTTCCTCAGCCTCCAGAACCTAGCTCCAAGAAGATCTGAAATTTGAGCTAGGACTTCTCCTAATATACATATTAGCTCCTACCTGTTCTGCCCCCTTCCTGTTACATCAGCAACTTCCTGTTATGTCAGCAACAGGGCTTCATACCTTTTTTGCTTAACAGACGATTGATCTAATTAATTTCACACTAGGTGCTAATAACCTGTTAGCTTTGCCAATACAAAGGGATCAAATTACATTACTATTACAGTTCTCAGTGCCTTTGATGCTTGACTGTACCTTATCTATAACAATCTTTAATTTTTTTTCTTATTTTCTCCATCTTATCTGCTCTAGCCTAGAAAAAAAGATAGCCAAATCCATTTAAACATACATGCAGAGGCTTTCCGTCTGAAAACTCTATCCACTGCTCACAGGGCTGTTATATTTATATCCAGATTGAAAGCTACTTTGTAGAGATTTTAACTTAATATGATTCTAAGCTCCAAATAGTTAGGTTGTTTACTAGAAATTAAATAGTCTCACATATCATTTTGTATGCTAATGCTATAACTGCTTATAGACTGTTAAATTCCTTTTTTAAAGCTTAGTTTAACTAAGATACCATTCAGAATTTGACATGAGATATATAGATATTCCAAGAGAAGCACACCATATACATTGACTTCTTTTTTTTTCTTTTTGCAAGGAAATTGGGGTTAAGTGACTTGCCCAAGGTCACATGGCTAGTTTTTGTGTTAAGTGTCTGAGGCCAGATTTGAAATAAGGAACACCTGACTCCAGGGCCCGTACTCTATTCACTGCGTCACCTAGCCACCCCTATATACATTGACTTCTAAGTTGCATTAATCACCATATTTTGTTTTTGAAAATCGCACCCTTGGAAATATTGTCTCACTTCCAGCTGTTCTGGCAGTTCAAGTGACTTAAATGATAATATGCCCTATACCTAAGACCACATATACTCACAACTTTTAAAGGAGTATAGAGAAATTTGTTTAAATCCACAAATGGTAGATCCACACAGTAAGTAAACTCAACATGAAACATCCATGGATTCATAGAAAGTTAATATTTTCGTTTATGAGCACAAATGGAATGGCTCTTTCGAGCTATTCTATATGGGGCTACCATTTGAATTTAGTCAAACAGCTGGTTAACTGAGTCACAAAGGTTTATTTTTCAATGAAAATAACCAGATGCTCAGCTGATTTGGTTGGATGTGCTGTTCATTGTGTTATGATTTAGTACCACTCTGTACTAGCTCTACTGGTTCATTCCTGAAGGCCTAGCCCTAGTGGGGTGCAAATCTAGAGCTAGGAACAATCTCTCATTTTCTATAGCATTCTCTTCATGATGTTTGGTGCTCTTGGTGCCCAACAGCTCTCTGAGCTCAAGCAAGGAAACAAAAATTTTCTGTGACAGAAATAAACAGATACAAAAACAGAAGGGAAAGATTTTAAATTCTTTCTTGAACCTCAGTTTGTTGAAACAAAAATGAATTGTGATAAACTATTAAATGGAAAAAAACCTATTAAGATAAAATAATATGAACATAAAAAGTTCAAGGCTAATAAGAACAAAATGAAAAAATTGAAAATTAATTACAAACCTGAACCTACTTAAGAGTCTTCAGTGGTTTACTATTGACCATAAAATCAAATTAAAAGCCAGTCTGGTACAGTATTAAAAGATCTCAAAAATTTGCTTTCATCTCCTTTTCCGACCTTATTTCATGGACATTTCTTTCACATATACTTAAAGCTAGCTGTAATGAAAAAAGTAATCTTGTGTGACTTGGGGTGCAATTTGCTTGCCTGACTTAATTATCCCATTTTTAGGTAAGACTTATAGTTATCTTACTTGTTTTCCTTTGATTGATAGGGAAGATAGATCTAGTAAACTGGATGATTATTAATACTGGTATGTTGTCAAACTCTGACACTCAAGCTGGAGGTTTTCTGTTTGTTTGAGAGGGACCCTGTGTTTACCAAAAAGGTAAATAAGATACACCCACAATTGGTGGGTGGATAAATCCTAACATCTTGAGGAATAGGGACAGTCAACACTGAAAAGGCATGGGGAGGAGGGAGAGAGAGAAAGTGTTGGATAAAAGCTAGCCTTGGGGAACTTGTTTAGGACATTTAAGGGTTACCTAATCTGAGACTAGACAGATTCCACATGTTCACACTTTTAATTATCTTACCCTGTTAAGATATTTCTGAGTGTGTATAGCATTTGTTCCTTTGAAAATATTTTCTGGAAAATTCATTGTTGTCATCTGGAGGATGAAGCCACAAGAACAAGTAGGGAAACAAGGAAAGAGACGCTGGTGGTATACTGTTAGCAAGAGGACAAAAAGGAGAGAGGTAATTAAATTTGGAACACTACAGAGCTCTGAACTTAGTCAAACAGACTCAGGGGCTTAGAAGGTGTGGTTCAGTTCTCAAAATTTTAATATAGGGATCAAATACAAGCACAGAATATACTGAAAAATAAAAGTCCTAGAAACAAGGACTAAGTTATTGTTTTTTGTTTGTTTGTTTGTTTTACCTTTTAAAGAAATGCCTCGTTTATTTTTGCATAAGCTGCTCTACTTGGTTTCAGCTCCAAGGAATAAGATGCTTTTCCCAGGATGAGCTCACTATCATTCTGCTAACTCAAGTCTTGGTTGACATCACCTTCTTCAGTCTCCATCTCCTCTCATTGGAGGGCTCGAGGGTGAACCCCAAACTCTTCCCAATACCTTTCTTTATAGAAGGCAGAAACAAATCTCAGACTCTTTGGGTCTGATATTCTGCTGCATTTCAACTCCACAGAAAAGATGGTCCCTCATATCTCCCCACCCCTGTGCCATTTTTCTGCCTCTTTTTTGGTGTTTTCTTCCTCCTTACATTATAAGCTCCTTGAAGGCAAAGACTTTCTTTTTATTAATTTTGTACCCAGTGCCAGACACATAGTAGGAAGTTAATAAATATTCATTAGATTAGTGGAAAATCCTATAAAGGTCTTCAACTACTAGAAAGGCTTAACAACCACATTTGAATCCTTTCCAGAAAGCAAAATAGGGTGTTTACCCATTTCTGCATGTGCCTCAAGGTTTCCTGCCTCCATGCTTCTGCTTCTGCTACTGGACTATAATGGCCTTTCCTTCATTATCTCCTATTGATATTCTTCAAGGCGCATCTTGAATGTCACCTCTTCCATAAAACCTTCTTTAATTCTCCCAGCCTAAAGAAATTCCCCTCTCAAAAATCCTTTGTTCCTATGCACTTTCCTGTGCATTAAAAATATTTTATTTTTTAATTACAAGCTTTCCTGGCTATATCATTTCATTGAAGATGATGTCAAGTCCTTGTGGCCAGAGACCAAGTTTTATTCATCTTTCTAGCTTATATAAAATGCCTTCCATACAACTACTTAAAAATGTTTGTAGAATGAATGAATGTATAGGATGTGGAGGAAGAAGAGGAGGAAAATAAGGCAGGTAAAAGGCAACTTGATATAGTAGATAGAGAGTCATCTTTGAAGCTAGGAAAAATTGGTTTCAGGTCCTATTTTTGGCACATACTTACTCTGTGACCCAGGGCAAGACATTAAACTCTCTGTTCTGTGGAGTAGACTTAATTTGACTTCTAGTCAAATTTGGTCCTTTGCAAATTTTAAATATTGCTGCCATTTCTGGCTTCTAGAATCAAACAAATTGAGTTGTATTCATAAAATGGAATTTCCTCACCTGGAAGTTTCCTTTACCAATTAAATGGAAATTACAGTCCTGATCTATAATAAAAACTCTTTATATTTTACAAAGTACTTTGCATACATTATCTTATTCTGATGTCAGCAATAACTGTAAATAACAAACCCCTCCTCTAGGCCACCCCTAAATCTTCTCACAATCTTTCTGTATATAAGGTCCATCTTGCTTCCATGAAGGGGCTGAGATTAATCTAATGCACACTCACTCTGTGTCAGATTATTCTGGCCCACTTGTCCAATACAAGTATCACAAATACTTAGGCTCCTTAAGAGTCTACCCATTATAGCAAATCTTTAGTAAACTTTGCTTTGCTTTTTCTGAGAGAAAACTTGAGTCAAATTCATTTGGCAGGACTTCATGTTGGTATTTGGGGTTCTCACACACCCCTAAACCTCAATATTATCTGGCCAGAGTTTATGGCTGTTTATTTTTTCAGATGAGGAAACTGACAGTCAGGTTACACAGGAAGTAAGTGGTAGTTGTAGAATTCAAGCCCAGTTCCTCTGACCCCAAACCCAGTGTCTTTTTTCACTGTACCATGCTATGTACCTTCCACATGAAAAGATCTGCCCATTTTGTTAAAAAAAAAAAAGAAAAGAAAAACCACCCTCCACTACAAGAGCTCTATAGAAGTAATCATTGTCACAACTCTTGCTTTCGTGTATTAGCCTCTCTCACGGAATCAGAATGGAGTAGGTTGTCCCATTGTGCTCCCTGACTTCTGCCCTGCTCTTTTGCCCTAAAGACTTCTGCAGGTTTTGCAGTCTTATTTCAGAATGCCCACACTGAATACTGCAGCTGCCCCAGAAATAAAAAGGCTAAAAACTCATTTGTCTGCATTTATCATGTTACTAACATGCTCAAAGGAAGGTCATGGGCAATGGAATTTGTATATTTGTGTCATGGGTCCCTGGAGAACAATACTGCATACTCTAAAGGACCCAGATGGGCTATGGGAAAATTCCATGGGAGGTCTTCAGGAACCTGAAAAGGAAGGAAGTGGGTGGGAGCTGGTCTTCAAAACATGAACTTACCCAATCATTTAATAGTGGGGTAACAGACCAAAATTTCAAGCGCATTTTCCTTGGCACCTGAAGTAGAGTATTCAGCAATCACTTGCCCCTGCTATGGGTCACTGCTCTTCCTTTCCACCATCTGTGTATTACTCTTCTTAAAGTCCTTATTTACACTTGTAATTCTTTTCTTTTTTGTAATTTGGATTCTGTTTTCCTTTTTTTTTTTAACTTCTCTTGTGCTTTTTGTGAATCCCAACAGGGCATTTTGACAGTCATCCAATTCACTTGCTTCCTCTTTTTAATTTATGCCATTGTTATTGGCATTATTTGAAAAAGATGGAGAGAGGAGAGGAAGTCAGTGACCATTTTTCTTCCTGTGCCAGCCTCAAGGGGCTAGTGAAATTAAAAAAAAAAACTATTTTTTTTTGTTAATGGATTCTCCTAAAAAAATCATCATAAATAGCTCTCTTGTTAAAATTAAATGTTTGTTCCCTTTTCCTTTCTTTAACTCTATTCTGTCTACATTTACTTAGGAAAATTCAGAGTTGGAAGGGACCTGAGAGGACATTTAATCAAATTAATACTTGAAAAAGAATGTCCTGTACAACATACCTAAGTGGTCAACCAGCCTTTGCTTGAAGATACCTCGATGTGTACCAACTGTCTCCAAAGTTGACCCATTCCATTGTGGAGTTTTATTGACATTTAGCCTAATTCAATCCTATGTAACTTAGATATTTGTTTCTCATTCTGATTTGTGGGAATAATGAAGACAAACCTAAACCCTCTTCTGGTGTGATTTGAGGAGGGGATATATATGAATACAGGCTTTCAGCTGGCAAAATTCCACTATATTTTGACTCCTTTTATAAGAATTTCATTTAGGATATTTGTTAAGTATTGAATAATGATCTAATAAGACAAAGTTATAGGATACACTTTACAAACCTTAAGGAATTATGTAAAAATGAGTTATTATTGTCTAAAAGTGCATTGACAAATTTTCCCTAGTAAGTAGTATTATTTATTTTTTATCTAATTTAATTTATTTTCTTACATTTTAAGTTCCAAGTTGTCTCCTGCCCTCCCCACTCTGCATTAAAGAAGGCCACCATTTCACATACACACACGTAGATGTAATACGTAAACCCATACTATGCATACTTCTATCAGTTCTTTCTCTGGAGGTGGATAGCCTCATCCTTCATAGTTCCCTTTGTAATTAATTTCAATGTTTACAATACTTAAAGTATCTTAGTCATTCTGTTATTCTTCAAATAATATTGCTGTTAGTATATCCATTGTTCTTTTGTTTCTGCTCATTTCACTCCATTATTTTACGTGTCTTCCATATTTTTTTTCTTTTTTTGGTTTTTGAGGGAAATTGGGGTTGACTTGCCCAAGGTCACATGGTTGTTTTTGTGTTAAGTGTCTGAGGTCGAACTTGAACCCAGGTCCTCCTGACTCCAGGGCCAATGCTCTATTCACCGCACCAGCTAGCCACCCCTCCATATTTTTCTAAAATCAATCTGTTTATCATTTCTTACAGCACAGTCACAATCTTATACCATAATTTCTTTAGCCATTCCCCAACTGATGAACATTCACTAAATTTCGTGTTTTGTTTTGTTTTCTTTTATTTGCTACCATGAAGAGAGCTATAAATATTTTGGAACTTATAAATTATTTTATAACACTCAGATACAAGAAACAAGAGAAGCATGAGAAGGTAAACAGGGAAAAGAAATCATAAGGAACTTTTCAAAGTTGAACTATTTACATGCCTATACAGAAAAACCATAATTTAAACTTGTGAAACTTTTCTCAGTATTAGAATCGTTGAAGGGAATATAAATGTATGTTTGTGTGTATGTGTACATACACATATATGTCTATATAGGAGGGTATATGGGCATATGAATACATATGTGAGTGTGTGTACATATGTGTACAGGTATACATCGACAGAGGGCACAGGACCAATTAAATAGGAAAGGATGATACTTAAAGGTGAAATTGAGAGTTGAGAGAGGAATATAATTAGAGGAGATGGGGAGAGACCGAATCGGGTAAATTATCTCATATAGAAGAAGCAAGGGAAAACTGTTACAATGGAGAGTAGAACAGGAAGGCAAAGGGAATGGATCAAGCTTATTCTCCTTGAATTTGTCTTAGGGAGGGAGTGACAATAAATAGGGTATCTCACACTACAGGAGAGTAAGAGGGAAGGGGGTAAGAGGGGCAATGATGGAAGAGTTAGGGTGAGGTTGGGGAGCAGGGTAGTTAAAAGCATACACTTTTGAAAAGGGACATGGTCAAAGTAGAGAATAGAATAAGTGAGGGTGGGATAAGATGGAGGGAAATATAGTCAGTCTTTCACAATATATCCATTATGGAAATATTTTATGTAGCTACTTATGTACAATCTATTGAATTATTTATCTTCCCAGTAAGGATGGGTGATGAGGGAGGAAGGGAAAGAATCTGGAATTCAAAATTTTAAAATCAAATGTTTAAAAATATATATTGTTATTTTTTTTTTACATGCAACTGGGAAATAAGATATACAGGCACAGGGGTACAGAGATCCTTGTTACCCTACGGAAAGTAAGAGGGGGGATGGGGGAAGATATAGGAGAGAGCAGATTGGGTGAGGAGTTATAAAGTGGGATCACTCTTTTGGGGTGGTGGGTAGGGGAAATATAGGGAGAAAATATGTAACTCAAAATCTTGTGGAAAAGAATGATGTAAATGAAAAATACATATAAAATTTAATTTAAAATGTTATATGTTTAGATATTTCTTTCTTTCTTTCTTTCTTTCTTTCTTTCTTTCTTTCTTTCTTT
>NW_027186325.1:4059109-4110198 GCF_028583685.1 Petaurus breviceps papuanus
TCTTTCTTTCTTTCTTTCTTTCTTTCTTTCTTTCTTTCTTTCTTTCTTTCTTTCTTTCTTTCTTTCTTTCTTTCCTTCTTTCCTTTTTGGATAGTGTAGGGCAGGGCAATTGGGGTTAAGTACCTTGCCCAAGGTAACATGACTAGTAAGTGTTAAGTGTTTGGAGCCCAATTTGAACTCAGGTCCTCCTGACTCCAGGGCTGGTGCTCTATTCACTGTGCCACCTAGATGCCCTATATCTCTCTCAGTTTTATACTTATGTTTTGGTTTCCTTCTCATTTATTAAAAATCATATTAACCAGTGGTTTATCTATTTTACTCTTTTTGTAAAACCAACTTGTAGCTTCTTTTATTTCTATTTTTTTATTCAGTTTTATTAATCTCACCTTTAATTTTTAGAGTTACCAATTCTGAGTTTAAAAATTGGGGATTTTTAATTCACCCTTTTTTCTATTTCTTACTTTATTGATCTCCTCTTTCTTTACTTTTCTGATATAAGCATTTAAAGATATAAATTTTTCCTTGACTCTGATCACTCCTTTTGCTGCACATCATAGGTTTTAGTATGTTATATTCTTTTTATCATTCTCTTTAATAAAGTTACATATATATATATATATATATATATATATATAACCCACTCATCCTTCAACATTGGTTTATTTAGTGTTAAATTAATTTTAATCTGTTTTCATAATTCCTATTAAATATTGCATTGTGAGCCAAAAAGATGCATGTAATATCTCTGCCTTTCTGTATTTAGCTATAAAATTTTTATACCCTAATATACAGTCAATTTTTGTAAAGGTGTCATGTATAAGTGAGAAAAAAATATGTATTCCTTTCTCTTCCCATTCACTTCTTCCTAGATACCTATCATATCTAGATTATCTAAGATTCTATTTATCTTCTTGATTTTTTTCTTTTTTATACCTTTACTTAGATTTTTCTACCTCTGAAAAGGAAAAGTTGAAATACTCCACTATTATAGTTTTTCAATTTCTACCTATAAATCATTAAACATTTTTTCTTTAAAAATTTGGATGCTATAGCATGTGGTGAATATGGGTATAGTATTGGTGTTACTTTGTTATCTATGTTAACTTTTAATATAATGTAGTTTCACTATTTATCTCTCTTAATTAAATATGTTTTAACTTTGTATGAGATCATGATTGCTTTTTTTTGAGTCAACTAAAACATTATAAATTCTACTCCAGCCCTTTTTACTCTCTCTGTGTCTCTTATTTTTAAATGTGTTTTTTTTTTGTAAAAAATATATTATCAAATTCTGGTTTTTGATCTGACTAGCATTAATTTTTATAAGATACTACATTTTAATGACATTTTGGTTAACATAAAACATCTATGAACTCATACAGGATACATAGGTTTATAAGAATATAGAGGAGATCGTGCTATTATACCATATACATATGCATAGTTTAAGATTTTGCATACATTATACTTTTGAGTGTTTATGAAGGAAATAATAATTTTAAGATCAAATTTCAATGCAATTAGAATTCTATGGAACTATATTATTAACACAATGGAATATACATTTGGAATGTGAGTCAGAGATCTCTAAGTACAAAAATTAGCATAACAATTGCTAACATTCATAAAATGATGGATTCTTCATCACTTGGTCACCACAACAACCTTATGAAATATACGTTGACCCCATTTGGCAAAAGATTGGCAGAGGCTAAGTAATTTGCCTATAATTACATCTGATTGAATGGTTCATTTCAGACTGTCATTTAAGGAGATTGCCCTGGACAATCATGTATTCATTTCATGCTAGGCTTCACTACAGATTTCTCCATCATGTGTTATTTCAAAATTACTCCCACTCCACGCACTTTCAGCGTCCTTTTATTTGTTTATTTGTTGACTTTTGCTTTAGAATGCAAGGTCCCTCAGGTTCCAAATCTTTTTGCTGGTGTGTGTATTCCCACCTCTCTAAAACTATTTCCTTACCTATACATTTATTAGATTGGACTAGATAAAATCTTATTTCTCTAAAATCTGCTATTATTGCTGTTCATTAGATTTTAGTGGTGAAATATTATCAACCTGCTAGTCAACCTGTTCAATTTTGGACAGGTCGCAAAAGATATCCTACTAATAAGCTAGTTTCCATTAGATGTGTTTCTAAACTTACAATCTTCAGGGCCACTTTATATACTATTCTTTTAAGATAATATATACATTGTTATCTTAGTATCCTTAACAAATGTAGGTGTTTCTAATAGAGAATAAATTAATAATAACACTTATCTATATAACATTTTAAAGTTTATAATATGCTTTTCTGGGAACCAGGCAATTCATTAATACCCACATGTTATATATGAACTTGGGGAAGTAAATGATTTCTGTCACTTAGCTAATAAGTGAAAAAGACAGGATTAGAATACGGGTTCTTTGATTTTAAATTCAGAGTTCTTTCTATTTCAACACGTAGCTTACCTAATTAGCTTAGATATTAGAGAAAAAATGAGATACAGTAGCAGGACATTTGGGAAATATTAAGTATGGGTTAGCATAACAATGTGGGATCATTTTGTTCATGTTTGGGTAATTATGAAAAAAATGTCCACATACTACAGAGGAAAAATAAGTGGAGAGGGAATTGCTTTCTTCTGTGTGATGGCAAGACAAGGAGGAATCCATCACATCAGTTTGCTAATATTTTAAAAATAAATTCTGCAGCTTGTTCAGGTAAGTTTCAATGTGAATAGATGAAAATATCTGCTGGTGAAAGCAGCTTATTTGAATTTTGAAACCTGAAGTTGTACAAGGTCTACCACCATCATCCGTTTTCTATTTCCCATACAAGGGTCTAAAGGACAGAAGGTCAATCAAATCTAAATCTCTTAAAACCTTGGGCCAAATTAGTCCTCTGTAAAGTGTTACTTGGAGACCCTCTAAACCCTATGCATCTGTAATCAGCAATAGTTTCAAAAATGCAAAGACTTAAAAGGGAGCATATTTTGAGATTTTGTGTATTTAAATTCTGCAGTTTGGCTAAGCACACATAATTATCTTCTTTGGTGAAATTGTAAAACTCAGAACAATTCCCAGCCTCATTTGGACTGAAAATAAAAATTCTACAAAATTGTACCTGCACAACAGAAAGAAATGTGTTAAAAGATAATTTTGTCTCTAAGTATAACTGAAAAGTCCATGACATTTAAACAATCATATGTGTCTTGTTGGAATAAGGGGGGTAGGGTATTGGAAGAAGGTATGATATAATCATGATAACATATAAGTATCAACAGATGAAATTATATCCCCAAAGCAAAGATTCTTAACCTAGCATCTGTGAACCTTCAATGAATATTGAAGGGGGTCCTTGGTTAGAAAAAAAAAAAGATCTTTATTTTCAATAATTTCTCTTTTAAAAATGTATTAGGTTTTATTTATTTTGAACTTTTTTGTTTATTTTTAAGTTGCAATCTCTCTCCCTCCCTCTTTTCCCTTCCCCACCTACCCACTCACTGAGAAGGCAAGTCATATCATATCAATTGTACAAGTATTTTCATTAACTTTTGTATAGTCAATCACAAGCAGTTCTCCTAAGGACTCCTGCTGTGAATATCTTTAAAAATCTAATTTCATAGTGTAGTGAATTATATTTATTTAACAATAAACTAAAATAAAACATTCAAGAAACTAAAGCACAACATTCACAAGAACATCACCTAACAACTTATTACCAAGGTATCTACATAGTCTTAAATAAAATATATCATTCAATAAGTCACAATCTCCTCAATCAATATAAAAGTACTGTAATGTAATGCCAAGGAAAGGCAACTTCCCAGGTTCAAAATACCAGCATAGGTGCTCTCTATTTTATTCAGTGACAAACCAAGAACAGAGAAGATCAAAACATGACATCATTCAAAATACAGCATTTACTAAGCGTGATTAAATAATCTCCAAGTACTACCCCACCCCAGGATCTTCCAATCATTCAATCAATTACAAAGTCCCTGTTCTAAATACTACTCCACCCCTAGGCTATACCTTAATTAAGTCCACCACAAAACCCCTCTTCTCAAATGGAGATTAGTTTCCAAACATAGGTAAAGTACCTTCATTTGTCAATCACAGAGCACAATAAGGTCAAAAGTTCCCCACCCCCAGGATCACAATTGAATCTACCCCAGAGTTACATCAAGTTTAAACATAGCACTTAATACCCAAATGGAGGTCTTTTCTTCATCTTGACACGAGGCAAGTTCTCAGCAATCTTAGTTCCTGGGGAGACAAGGCTTAGCAAGGCCATAAGATACATTGCCAGTCCCTTCATGAATTTATCCTCTGTCTGTAGAACAGTCCTAGAACCCCTGAACACATTAGCAAAGCCCTCTCCCAGGATTTCTGTAAACATACAACAAGAAAATCTTTCTTCAGGGCTTCTGAACCAACAGAAAGGCTCCCAGACCCCTGCAACAACAGCACTGTCCTTCACCAGTGGACAGTATTCATTCTGTCTGCAGGACAGTCTCCAGACCCCTGCAACAACAGTACTGTCCCTCACCAGTAGACAGTATTCACTCTCTGTCTGCAGGACAGTCTCAGGGCTTCTTAGCGAACAGCCAGGTTCCAGGACTTCTTCAACAAAAGGACTGTCTTTCACCAGTGGACAAATCTGGCAAAACAACATCAAAACAGACAGACAAAGTACCAGCAAAACAGCCATGTCTCCTCAGTCCTTGGCAGCTCAGGGGGCAGGTCTCAAAAGTCCAGGGCAATTCAAAGCGGCCACCAGCAATTCTCTTAGTCTCTCTCTCTCCACGAGGTGCTGCTTCCAAAAAGATCTTCTGCCTCTCTCTAGTGTCTCTCCAAATCTACATCACCAGCTCCTCCCAGTTCAGGACTTTCTTTTCACATCAACACGACCATCCCACAGGTGGGATTAACAAACTCTGGGTTTTAACACAATCAATTTGAAAACCAAGCCAATACAGGGGAATCTTTAATTGCCATTACTGTCACAAGTACCCAAATGAAATCTTCTTTCATCTTGACTGCAGGCTTGTTTCCAATCATTCTTAACTCAATACTCTTTAAGGAGTAGTGGAAAGTTCAAAGACCACCCCCCCCCAGGTCACAGTAAGTTACAATTTAATCAGTCAGCACTCAGTACCCAAGTAAAGTTTTCTTTCATCTTAACTTGAGGCTGACTTCTAAACACCATGGCTCCTCTTCCATGATCCCAGTTCTTGCCTGGATACACCCAAGTGTTCCCTGGATTCGCAGGTAGGCATCTCTCTGCTTCTCTCTGATATTATAGTTCACAGAGACTACTCCACCTCTAAGCTTTTCACAGTGTCTGTTTCTAGGAAAACAAAGCTAAAAAGGGCTAAAAACATATTTACACACATTGCCGCACTAATATCTTGATTCACTTTCTGTCTGAGGAACCAACACAAATCAACAGACAGAATGCTTCTGTCTGGCAAAGTAACACCAACACACAACAACAGACAGAGTGCCGGCATATTAATTATTCTTTCTTTTAGCTCTACTTGGTCCCAGTTCATGCCCAGGTTTTTATCTACTCTGCTCCTTCCTGTTCCACCCTTCCTAATCCATTCTTTTAGCTAGCTCCTCCCACTATGGGCTTCACACAATGATAGTAGGCCTATTAAGGGCAGAGAAGTTCTTCAAACTCCCTTAGGCCTATTAAGAGAAACACAATGTATACTGCTTCCAACAAATACTTGACACAATCAAAGGAGAGACTCAAAGGCACTTGAATAGGTGATATAAGTAACAAAGTACTACTTTGCTTGCCATTTCAACTTATAGTGAAATTCAATATTTCTAAAGATTAACAAAGATTATTTAAAAAAAACTACATTATTCTGAGGTGTCTGTCCATTGATTTCACTATACCATCAAAAATTCCCAAACACATACACACACACATCACACATACATTAAGAAACTCTGTCCTAGGGAACCAAAAATTAAGAGGATAGCAACTCACTGACATAACTTAAGTTCTAATGCTTTTTCAGACATGGTGGTAACTCTGTGTTTTTGAAGTCTATGACAGAAACTGTAAATTCTGGTAGCTTCTCCTAAACCAAATAGACTTAAAATATGGACCTGTCTTCACAAACTGCATATGTAAGCTGAACACCAACCAAAGTGCAAAGAAGCTCACCAGAAGGTTGGCCATCATCTCACAAATTAATTGTACAATATAACTATTAAAAGAGGATATGTTTTGTGGCACTGGAGAGATTACTCACTTTGAAGGGAACATAACTCTTTGAAGGTGTAATAATGATGGAATTTGAAGATTCCCTTGTATTGGCAAGCTAAAAGATACTTAGCACTTAGTTCCAAGTTCATGATTGTATTAAGACCCAGAACTTGTGAATCCCACAGTGGGATGAACTTACTGATATAACAGGAAAGGGCAAGACAGGGAGGAGTTAATACCTTATATAAAGAAAATCCCAAGCTAGAGAGTCCAGAACTTCTGGGATCATGCATCTAGAGGCTGGGCTGCTACTACTGTAGAGAGAGAAGAGTACTGAGAACGGAACTGAAAACTGAGAATACAAATGAGAACTGAGCACTGAACTGAGAAATGAGAAGAGAAGAGAACTGGGAGAAGGCATTGTTGTGATGTCAGTATTTTGTCTGTCTGTTTTGATGTTACTTTGTCAGATTTGTCTGTTGATAAATGATGGTGTTTTTGTTACAGAAGCCCTGGAATCTTGCTGCTATTTCAGAAGCCCTAAAAGAGGTTTTTCTTGTTTTATGTTAACAGAAATCCTGAAAGAGGGTCTTCATGATGATTTCAGAGGTCCAGGGGCTATACTGATGATTTATGTTGATCCCTCATACCTTATTGTTGGGTCTATGTTGATTTCACAGGCAGAAAGTGAATTGATGAGGATGTCGGCAATGTGGCGACTGTTATTGTGGCTTTGTAAAGTTTTGTCTTCCCAGGAAGAGAAACTGTGAAGGATTGGAGGTAGACTACACACTGTGAGTTTCAGTATGGAATAGGAATCAGACAAGGAGATGGACAAGAAGGATCTGGCAGGAGATGGGACTATGGCAGGGGAACAATGGAAGTGGAGAGCCAGCCTCTAGTGAAGATAAAAAGACCTCTCCTTGGGTGTTTAAAGGACACTGAGATGGTCATGATTTGCTAGGGGTGGGGAACTTTGGCCTTTACATTCATTCATTTATTTACTTTTGCTTTTTGGAGGGGGGAAAGCAGGGCAATTGGGGATAACTGCCTGGCCCAAAATCACATGGCTAATTTTTGTTTGTGTCTGAGGGCAGATTTGAACTCAGGTCCTCCTGATTCCAGGGATGGTGCTCTATTCCTTGAGCCACCTAGCCACCCCAACTTTACATTTAGATGGTTGAGTAAAGGTGGTACTAAGTAAAGATGATTAGAAACTAATCAGCAATTAAGAAGAGAGAAGACTTTTTGATTGAAGAGATTAAGACAATGTGACCTAGGGTTGGAAAACTTTTTACCTCTTTACTTTGTGTCAGTTAAGGAGTTAGTTCATTAATAGTTAGTCAGTTAGTCTTCCTTAAGGATGATTGAGTCACTAAATTAATTTACTTTTTAAAAATTATGTGAACGCTTTGGTGAAAACTTTGTGGCCACTTTAGTGACAAGTTGTTAGGTCATAACATTGTAAATGCTGTATTTTCATTTCTGTGAATATTTTGCTTTAATTTGTTACTGAATAAACAGAGATAAATAAATCAATAAATGAGTGAATGAATGGATAAAAAATGATTAATAAACAATTAAATCAATGAATGAATTAATTTCACTATACTGTGCAATCTGAACCCTGAAAGCTGTCCATGGCAGCAGTCCTCTGGAAAGCTGCTCCTGCTTGGCTTTACAGAAGGTAAAGCATTTGTCCTTTATAATGTCCATCCCCATCACTATTTCCATTCCCTTTAGCTCTATCACCAAACCTACCACAATCATCATCACTGAAATTTACATGGTAATGTTTTTAGCTTTGCAATAAGCTTTACATAAATTTCATTTGATACTTAAAACAGCTCTCTGATGGTACAGGTATTATCATTTTACAGATGAAGAAATTGAGACTCAAAAAAGTTAAATGAATTGTTCATAGTCTCTCAGCCAATAAGGGCTGGGATTGGGATTGAAACCTACATATTTCCTGAGTCCAACCATAACAAACCATGTTATTCACTGATCTTGAAAGAAATAATATATTTCCCCCTGAAACACCGGTCCCTCTAAGACAGAAGTCACAGTTAAATACAAAATTGGGAGGGGGGATAGAGGAGAAGAGGAATAAATATTGGTTTTTCAGAACACAGAAATACAGGTTGCTCAAGAATGGGTTAGGTTTAAGAATTTGATGCCAGGAATGTTTAGTCATATAAATGAAGATTTCTGATCCACACATTTTGACAATGCAGTTTGAGTATATGCATTTATAGCTGTTATTTTTCATATGTGTTTCCTGATTTATGAAAATGATCAAATTATCTCTTTAAAATATAACTGGGCCAAAATCAATCATAACAGTAGGGAATAACATGACAACAATCAGGGATTAAGTCCCACTAGGAATTAATTGAGCAGACTCCAGGGGTTAGATATACATCACTGTCTGTAATTTATTATTCTTAGACAGAGAATTAGTGAAAAAGAGAGTCTTAGATCTTAAAATGATCTGAGAAACAGAATTCTGTTATCTTATTTATCTTAATCCAGAAATAAATAGGTATAGGATACAAGGAGATAAGTACTCACAAACAGGTTCCCCTGGTCATGTTAGTGATTTTCCTTCATTGATCCCTGTTCACTCTTTGATATTTATTTCCATGATTCCAAAGCTTAACATAGGCAAGAGTAAGGGTTTACTTTGGACAAAGAAGGTACATCAAAATTCATGGAATTAATAGAATAGATATAATTAATCAGAGAAAAAATAATCTTACATGTTGCCACTTTATAACTCTTCACCTAGTGAAGAGCACTGTTAAATGTCTGCAATTACTCATAGTTTTCCTACTTTTCTAAAAGTTATTTTTCAGTTCCAAATTCTCTCCCTCTATCCATTCCCCACACCCACTGAGAAGACAAGAAATATAATACCCATGTAGATATGATAGTTTTCCTTTTTGAAAGGTTTTTTGGGGGTCTTTTTGTAGGGGGGAAGGCAGGGCAATTGGGGTTAAGTGACTTGCCCAAGGTTACACAGCTAGTAAGTGTTGTGTCTGAGGCAGGATTTGAACTCTTGACTGCAGGGACAGCATTCTACTCTCTGTGCCATCTAACTGCCTGATAGTTTTCCTTTTTGAAAAAGATCACCTATTCCTATAGTTCTATTATAAAGATATGATTCCTTCAAAACTCAATTCCTCCTATATAAAACCTTTACCAATTCCTCACAATTATTAACACTCAGAGGATTAACAATCTAGAGTTATAAGAGACTTCAGAAATCCTGTGCAACTCCATACTTTTACAAATTCGAAAACTGGGGGTCAAAGAGCTTAAGTGACTTGTCCAAGGTAAACACAGGGAGAAAGTTGGAGAGCTAGAATTAGAACGCAGCTTCTCAGACTCCAAGTTCAACCCTCTTTGCACTGCAATTATTTTGTCACATTTTACATAGTTTATGTGACCCTTTTTTTAAAAATTTGGTGTCTCCATACACTAGGAACTTCTTTGGTACAATAAATCACAGAAGAGCGAGCCACCAGCATTGATTTAAGCATTGATTGAAATTTTTGGAGAGTTCCCTATGTCAGTTAAGTAATAGGTACATCCTCAAATTGTATACTTGTGTTGCTTATTTATGTATGTTTTATTTATCCCATCAATAAAAGGCAAGTTCCTTAAAATGAGGGACTGCTAAAGCACTTCACAAATGGCACCAGCCTGACACACGTGGCTTAATAAATGTTTGTTGAACTGAATGTCAGATGGCAAAGATACTTTAGTCAAATACGTGGGGCAGTAATCTTCCAAGAATGTAAGAGTGAGTATATGAATGTGGGTTTGGGTTATAGAAAATAATGTTTGGAACTTTTGCTGTAGGAAGCTCACTAGTGAATCAAAAATGAGAACTTTAGAGAAAGTCATGCACAAGAAAGTAACTGCTGAGTGAGCAAAGAGGGATGATAGATCTAAAAGGTCTCTGACATCTGAACAATGGGAAACGGACTGAAGAACAAGGAAGAGAAGTGGGTGAAAGGTATATTTCTCCATAAAACCTCACAGACAACAGCCAGAGGCAGTTTCTGCTTGAATTAAGGCTTTGGCCAGACCCTCCTTATTATAGATCAAAAACAGCTGACCAAATAACATCTTCTAGTAAGACAAAGTTATAAATTCTTAGAAAATTCAGGAAATTGTATTTAAGAATACATGCTTTCTGAGTAGCTCCTTGTGAGCAAGTCTGTCTAGAAAACAGGCTTGCCCTGGAAGTTACCTAAAAGTATAAAACCAAAAGTTTTAGCTCCAAAAAGCATGAAAAGGTATCACAACTTCTCAGTGATATGCAGACAATGCTATACATAAATTATTATTTTAATACTACACATCAGTTTTGCATACCCAAATTGTAGGCTGTATTTTGTACCATTTGTACTGTTTTATATTTTTTTCTGAGGAAAATAAAGGATCTTTCTATAAAATTGGAAGCAAGATGTGCTGGAAAAGGAATTGATGCAGAGGTTTGAAGAATGTTCCTATAATCCTTAGCCTATCAGGTATAATAAAACTCCATTTGAACAAATAGAATATGTGATTCGAAGGAAAAATAAAGAAGGAAAAATAATATGATGAGACACAAGTAAAAGTTAATTAGTGACAAAAAGCCATTGTTTGAAAGAATGTGACACCCAAAAGGAAGAGCAGGATAAAGACTAATAGACCATTTGACCTATTTAATAGCAATTTCATACTTCCCAAAGAGAGTGAATCTTTTGATCCATCAAAGTCTTTTCAGAAAGAATTACTTTCCTATCCCTTAAGGAACGTGGCTTTCAAAATGACCCTAAGAAAGAGATCATCTAGTAGTAAGGGGTAGTGAGGAAGCCATATATTAACTCAGATTGAAAAATAGAAAAATCTCCCACTTTCCTGGGATATGTATTCTGGTGGTTGCAATATGGTCTTCTGAGACTTGACAGATTTGCTAAGAACTACCCTCTTTTTGAGGTTCACATGGAGACAAAAGATACTATTAGAAACAACCTGGAAAGCATACCTGCAAATTATTATATTTTGAACAAAAAAGAAATAAAGACCTTAGAGAGGAGGTTGTGTTTTAATCACTGCTATTGAGTGAAATAAAAGGATTTGAGAAAAAGAAATATTGATCTAAGAAGTGGAGCTTGGTGAAGAACATGGTGCCTGAGATTCAGATTTGGATTTGGGGGTGTTAAGCCATGCACAAGCAGCTTTCCAGAGGACTGCTGCTGTGAACAGCTTTCAAGGTTTTGATTACATAATATAACAAACTATTTATTCAATAATAAATCAGAGCAAAACATACACAGAAAATCAAGGTACAGCATTTCAATTTAACAACTTATCAGAGAAAATCAAAGTACTGCATTCACCATGTCACAACTCAATAACTTATCACTAAAATGGCCACATAGTTTTCACCAAAGTGGTCACAAAGTTTACAACAAAGTACGTTCATTTAGTCAATCACAAAATCCTTAAATCAATCATAAAGTACAAAAGTAAAAGTTCTCCATCCCTAGGTCACAGTAAATCATAATCTTCTCAGTCAGCACACAGTATCCAAGTAAAGTCTTCTTTTAGCTTGACTCGAGGCTGGCTCTTAGCTCCCATTGTTTCTCTCCCATGATCCCAGCTCCAACTGTCACCTGGGTTCAAAAGCAGGGAGCTCCCAGTACCTTGTCTAGTTCTTCATCCAATTCCCATTCCATAGTGAAGTTCACTGTGTTTGGTCCACCTCAAGTCCTTCGCAGTTCCTGTTTCTGGGAAAACAAACTTTGACAGAGCCACAATAATATTCAGTCACATTGCCAGAACCATCATCAATTCACTATCTGCCCATGACATCAACTCAGACCCACCAACAAGGTCTGAGAACTCAAATCATCAACATAGAAATCAACACAGACCCACAAACAACATCCGAGAGGTCAGCACAAATCATCAGTAAAGTCCCAGAACCTCCAAAACCCTCCTCCAGGACTTCTGTAAACATACAACCAGAAAATCTTCTTTCAGGGCTTCCAGTAATGTCCCAGGGCTTCTGTACAAAGTATCACAAACAAATATCAACACAGTCAGAACAGACAGAGTGCCAGCATACCACAAGTTTTCTCCTTCTTGACTCTACCACTACAAGAGTCCTCTTTTCAGTTCTCTCCTCTCTAACCTGGAAATGCTCCTTATATATGGTCATTAGCTCCTGCCTTTCCTATTGAAGGAATTCATAAGTTCCAGAGTTCACAAGTTCTGTTTCTTAGCAGACTTGATACAAGGCTCAAAAGAAATTTGGACTGAATCAAGGTGTTAATTCAATTTCTGAAACTTCTGTGCTTGCCATTACAGGAGGCTGTGACTTAAAATATATAAATGGTTGGTTCTTGACTAGAATTGTAGTCATTCATTCATTCATTCATTCATTCATTCATTCATTTTTCCTGGTTCAGACACAACTGTGCTTTATTATACAGACTGTGTCCTTTAAAAGGATCATATCCATTTCAGATTAAGAATTCAAATTTACCAATACATAACTTTAAAAATATTGCAAGAGAAGAAATTTGGTGTATTCACTACAAGTTCAACTAGATCTTTGAAGTTCCTTTCCGCTGTAACATTAGAGAATTTAAATGGGGATTCTATACAAATTCAAAATCATTTCACCACAAGACAGTCAGAACAATCACAACTGAAAGATAATTCCACATCATTTAAACTCTTTTCCTATTACACTATTTCCTTTTTTCCCTCTCAGTTGTATCCTCCTTGAATACATGCTTATTTAAGCATGAGAAATATATAAAATACCATAATTAGAAATGTGCCACACATCATCCCATCCTGAGTCTAGACACTTTAACAGCTACAAAGGTTACTTGCTTTGGTACCTTTACCTTGATTTTGAAGATGAGAAATTGAATTACTTACAGTGCAAGTGACCCGCCCAGTCCTGCATTATGATTATTTTTTTAATTTTTTGAAATTTATTTATTTAGTATTAGTTTACAACACTCAGTCACACAATTTGTTTTACTTCCAAAGGTTCTTCCCCATCCACCTTTCTACCCTCCCTGCACCATGGCATCATGCAATCCAATATAAGTTCTACAGTGACCTTCACATTAAACATTAGTCATTTTGTAAAGAAGGATTATAACCAATGGAATGAACAGTGGGAAAGAGGAAACAAAACAAAACAAGAAAAAGAAAGAGAGCAAGTAGTCTTCTTCAATCTGAATTGACTTAGTAATTCTTGCTCTGAATGTGTATAGCCTTTTCCATAATGAATCCTTTGGAATTGTCTTATAACTTTGCACTGCTGAGACCTCAATCTATCAAAACTAGTCCTCACAGATAAAATGTGTCTGTAATTGTGGTCAGTGTTCTCCTGCTTCTGCTCCCCTCACTCAGCATCAGTTTATATAAGTCTCTCTAGGTTATTATGAAGTCTTTTTGATCCTCCTTTCGTATAGCACAATAGTATTCCATTACACTCATATACAACAACTTGTTTAGCCATTCCCCCATTGAAGGGCTTCCCTTTGCTTTTCAATCCTTTACCACCACAAAAAGAGCTATTACAAATACTTTTGTACATACAGGTGCTTTTCCCACGTGTATGAGCTCTTAAAGGATTCAACCCTAGAAGTGGTATTGCTGGGTCAAAGGTCATGTACATTTTTATAGCCCTTTGGGCATAGTTTCAGGCTGCTCTCCAGAATGGTTGGATCAATTCACAACTCGACCAATAATGCATTACCAATTAAATTTTCTCACATATTCTACAGCATTTATGATTTTCCTCTTTAGTCATGTTACCAATGTGAATGGTGAGATGTAATACCTCAGAGTTGTTTTTATTTGCATTTCTCTAATCAATAGTGATTTAGAGCATTTTTTTTCATATGCTTATAGGTATTTTTAATTTCTTCCTCTGAAAACACCCTGTTTGTATCTTTGACTATTTATCAATTGGGGAATGACTAGTATTTATATAGATTTGACTCAGTTGTCAGTATGTTTTAGAAATGAGGCTTTTATCAGAAAAAATGGTTGTAAAATTTCTTTCCCAATTTCCCATTTCCCTCCTAATCTTGGTTACATTGGCTTTGTTTGTACAAAAACTTTTCAGTGTGATGTAATCAAAATTATCCATTTTGCATTTTGTAATGCTCTCTATATCTTCCTTGTTCATAAATTCTTCCTTTCTCCATAAATCTGACAGGTAAACTATTCTATGCTCTTCCAGAATGCTTAAGTACCAGCCATTTTATCTAAACTGTGAATCCATTTATGCTTTGTTTTGCTATATGGTGTAAGATAGTGTTCTATGCCCAGTTTCTGCCATAATATTTTCCAGTTTCCCCAGCAGTTTTTGTCAAATAGTGAGTTCTTATCCCAGAAGCTGGAGAAATTAGGTTTATCAAACAATAGTTTACTATAGTCATTGACTACTGTGTCTTGAATACCTGGTCTATTCCACTGATCTACCTATTCCTCAACCAGTACCAAGTAGTTTTGATAACTGCTGCTTTATAATGGTTTAAAATCTGGTATAACTAGGCCAACTTTCTGAGTATTTCTCATCACTAATTTCCTTGATATTCTAGACCTTTTGTTCTTCCAGATGAATTTTCCTATTTTTTCTAGCTCTGTGAAAAAGTTTTGGTAGTTTGATTGGTATGGCACTAAACAGGTAAACTAATTTAGGTAAAATTGTCATTTTTATTATATTATCTCAGCCTAACCACAAGCAACTGAGATTTTTCCATTATTTAGATCTGACTTTATTTGTATGAAAAGTGTGTGATCATAACGCTCCTGGGTTTGTTTTGGAAGGTAGAATCTCAGATATTTTATCATGTCTATAGTAACTTTAAGTGAAATTGCTCTTTCTATTTCATGCAGTTGGGCTTTGCTAGAAATATATAGGAATGCGAAGGATTTATGTGAGTTTATTTTATATCTTCCAACTTTGCCAAAGTTATTTATTATTTCAAGTAGTTTTTTACTTGATTCTCTAGAATTCTCTAAGTATATCATTCATATCATCTGCAAAGAGTGATTGCTTATTCTCTTCTTTGCCTATTCTAATTCCTTTAATTTTTTTTCTCTTATTGCTACAGCTAACACTTCTAGTACCAAGATGAATAAAAGGAGTGATAGTGGACATCCTTGTTTTGCCCCCAATCTTATTGAAAATGCCTGTAACAGGGGAGGCCAGGTGGCTCAGTGAGTAAGAGCACTGGCCCCAGTGTTGGGATGACCTGGGGATCAAATCCAGGCTCAGATACTTAGCACCACACCCAGAAATAACTGGCCATGTAACCTTGAGCAAGTTACTTAATCCCAATTGCTTTAAAAAAATGCATGTAACTTATCCCCATTATATATAATACTTGCTGATGGTTTAAGTAAATGTTACTTATTATTTTAAGGAAAACACCACTTATTCCTATGCTTTTTAGTGTTTATAATAGGATGGGGTGTTGAACTACTTAGATAGTCATAAGATTTCCATTAGTTTTGTTAGTGATATGATTGATTATACTGATAGTTTTCCTAATATCAAACCAGCCTTGAATTCCTAGAATAAATCCTACCTAATCAAAGTGTATTATTCTCATGATAAGTTGTTTTAATATTTTTGCTAATCTTATTTAATATATTACATCTATATTCATGAGGTCTATAATTTACTTTCTCTGATTTTGCTTTTCTTGATTTACTTATCAGCACCATATTTGTATCATAAAAATAATTTAATAGGACTCCTTTTTTAATTTTCCTAAATAGTCTATAAGTATTGGAATTAATTGTTCTTTAAATGTTTGATAGAATTCGCTTGTAAATCCAACTGGTCGTGAAGTTTGTTTGTTTACGAAGAAGTTCATTGATGGTTTGTTCAACTGCTTTTTCTGAGATGGGGTTATTTAAGTATTTTACTTCCTTTTCTGTTAATCTGGGCAGTTGATGTTTTTTATAAATATTTATACATTTCACTAAGATTGTCAAATTTATGGAAACATAATTGAGAAAAATAATTCCTATCCATTGTTTAATTTCCTCTTCTTTGAAGGGGAGTTTACACTTTTTTTTTTTTAAGCAATCGGGGTTAAGTAACTTGCTCAAGGTTACATGGCCAGTTATTTCTGGGTGTGGTGCTAAGTATCTGACCCCGGATTTGATCCCCAGGTCATCCCAAAACTGGAGCCAGTGCTCTTATTCTCTGTGCTACCTGGACACCCCGACTCTTTTTATTTTTGATACTGGTAATTTGTTTTTTTTCTTTTAATTAAAATCACTAATGGTATATCAATGTTATTGATTTTTTTTTTACCAAAAAAAACCCCACTCTTTTTAGGTTTGGTTATTAGTTCAATAGTTTCATTAATTTCACTTTTATTCATCTCTCCTTTGGTTGTCAGTATTTTTAAATTGGTATTTAATCAGGGCTTTTCAAATCGTTCTTTTTCTAGTTTTTTCAGCTGTATGCTCAATATGTTGATCTCTTTTTTTCCTCTATTTTATCCATGTTAGCATTCAAAGATAAAAAAAATCCCTTAAGATCCTTCCCTGCATCCAAAAGTTTTGGTATGTTGTCTCATTAATGTAATTTTCTTGACTGTAGCTATTGATTGTTTCTATGATTTGTTGTTTAACCAACTAATTCTTTAGGATAAGATTATTTAGTTTCCGATTTCTTTTTTAGTAATTTTATTTTTAGTCCACCTTCCCTAGCATTTCTATTCATTAATTTCCTTGATATTCTGGACTGTTTATTCTTCCAAATGAATTTTGTTGGTATTTTTTCTAGCTCTATAAAGTAGTTTTTTTGGTAAATTAATTGGTATGGCAATAAATATACAATTTAATTTAGGTAAAATTGTCATTTTTATTATATTAGCTAGACCCAGCCATGAGCAATTGATATTTTTCCAATTAGTTAGATCTGACTTTATTTGTGTGAAAAGTGTTTTGTAGTTATGATTATACAGGTCCTGGGTTTGTTTTGGCAGGCAGATTCCTAGATATTTTATAATGTCTACAGTAACTTTAAATGGGATTTTCTCTTTCTATCTCTTCCTGTTGAATTTCATTGGAAATATATAGGAATGTTGAGGATTTATGTGGGTTTATTTTATATCCTGCAACTTTGCCCAATTTATTTATTGTCTCAAGTAGTTTTTTACTTGATTCTCTAGGATTATCTAAGTATATCATCATATCATCTGCAAAGAGTGATAGCTTTATCTCTTCTTTGCCTAATTTGTTTCCTTTGATTTCTTTTTCTTCTCTAATTGCTATTGCTAACATTTCTAGTACCAGATTGAATAAGAGGGGTGATAGTGGACACCCTTGTTTCACCCCTGATCTTATGGGAAATGCTTCTAGCTTCTCCCCATTACATATTATACTTGCTAATGGCTTTAAATAGATGCTACCTATTATTTTAAGGAAGGCTCCATTTATTCCTATACTTTCTAATGTTTTTAATAGGAATGGATGTTGTATTTTGTCAAAAGCCTTTTCTGCATCTATTGAGATGATCATGTGGTTTCTGCTAGTTTTATTGTTGATATGATCAATTATACTAATGGTTTTTCCTAATATTAAACCATCCTTACATTCCTAGAATAAATCCTACCTGATCAAAGTGTATTATTCTTGAGATAAGTCTTTTTGCTAGTATTTTATTTGGAATTTTTCCATCTATATTCATGAGGGAGATCGGTCTATAATTTTCTTTCTCTGTTTTATCTCTTCCTGATTTAGGTATCAGTATCATATTTGTGTCATAAAAAGAATTTGGTAGGACTCCTTCTTCACTAATTTTCCAAAATAGTTTGTAGAGTATTGGAATCAATTTTTTAAATGTTTGATAGAATTCACTAGTGGATCCATCTGGCCCTGTAGATGTTTTCCTAGGGAGCTGACTGATGGCTTGTTCAATTTCTTTTTCTGAGATGTGATTATTTAAGTAATTTACTTCCTCTTCAGTGAATTTGGGCAACTTGTATGTTTGTAAATATTCATCCATTTCCCTAAGATTGTCAAATTTGTGTGCATACAATTGGGAAAAATAATTCCTAATTATTGTTTTGATTTCCTCTTCATTGGAGGTAGATTCACCCTTTTCATTTTTGATACTCATAATTTGGTTTTCTTCTTTCTTTTTTTTTATCATATTGACTAAGTGTCTATCAATTTTTTTTTATAAAACCAGCTCTTGGTTTTATTTTTTAATTCAATAGCTTTCTTAATTTCAATTTCATTAATATCTCTTTTTGTCTTCAATATTTCTAATTTAGTATTTAATTGGGGATTTGGAATTTGTCCTTTTTCTAGGTTTTTTAAATGCATGCCCAATTCATTGAGCTCCCTTTACTTTAATTTAATCACATATGCACTCAGGGATATAAAACTTCCCCTAAGAACTGCCTTTAATAAGTCCCACAGTTTTTGGTATGTGGTCTCATTATTATCATTCTCTTGAATGAAATTACTGATTGTTTCTTTATTTTCTTGCTTGACCCACTCATTCTTTAGGATTAAATTGTTTAATTTCCAATTAGTTTTTAGTCTGTCTTTCCCTGGCCCTTTATTTCATATAATTTTTATTGCATCATGATCTGAGAAAGATGCATTTAATATTTCTGCCTTACTTCATTGAATTGTGAGGTTTTTATGCCCTAGAACATGGTCAATTTTTGAGTATGTGCCATGAACCGCTGAGAAGAAAGTATATTTCTTTTTATCCCCATTCAGTTTTCTCCAGAGATCTATCATACCTATCCTCTCTAAAATACTGTTCACCTCCTTAACTTCTTTCTCATTTATTTTGAGGTTGGATTTATCAGATTCAGAGAGGGGGAGATTAAGGTCTCCCACTAGTATAGTTTTGCTATCTATTTCTTCCTCTAATACCTTTGCCTTCTCCTCTACGAATTTGGATGCTACACCACTTGGTGCATATATGTTAATTAATGACATTGCTTCATTCTTTCAATGGTGCCTTTTAACAGGATATAGTTTCCTTCCTTATCTCTTTTAATTAGGTCAATTTTTGTTTTTGCTTTATCTGAGATAAGGATTGCTACCCCTGCTTTTTTTACTTTAGCTGAGGCATGATATATTTTATTCCAAACTTCTACCTTTACCTTGTGTGTATCCCTCTGTTTCAGATGTGTTTCTTGTAAACAGCATATTGTAGGATTATGATTTCTAATCCATTTTGCTATCCATGTCTGTTTTATGGGAGAGTTCATTCCATTCACATTTACAGTTATGATTATTATCTCTTTCCCCCCATCCTATTCCTGCCCCTATTAATGTTCATACTTTCCCTCCCTTCTCCCTTCCCCCCTTAATAATTTTGCTCTTGACCACCACCTCCCTCAGTGTTCCCTTTTCAGCCCCCTTCCCTTTCCTCCCCCTTTCCCCTTACTGCTTCCCTCCCTATCCCTACAAACCACTCCCACCCCCCCTTTAGTAACCCTTTCCCCCTCCTACTTGCTGTAGGATATATTTATACTTAATGAAGAATGCTATTTCTTCTTCGAATCAAGAGTGACAGGAACAAATCTCATGTGAAGCTCCTCTCCCTCTCCTCTTTCCTTCTAAAATGATTCTTTTTGCATTTCTTCTCCATAGAGTCCTTTGCTTAACTGGTTGTTATTTCCTCCTTATACCAGAACCAATGAGGGAAAAGCTCATATGCTTCCCAACTCCCTTCCTTTTTTTCCTCTGCTATACAGTTTTTATGCCTCTATGAGTGGCATAATTTACCCTTTTCCACTTCAACCATTCCCTTTCTTCCGTTGCAGTCCCTTTGTAGCCCTTAATAAGATTTTTTTTAAAATCATCATTTTGTGTACTTTATAGTCATACCCTCTACTTGTCTATAACCAGTTTGCTCTTATCAAATAACAGGATGAGTGTGTGTTCTCCTTGTTTACCTTTCTAAGTCACTGTTGCATCTCGTAATTGGAGGTTGAATTTTCCATTGAGTTCTGGCTTTTTCATCTAGAAGGTCTGGAACTCTGTTATATTGTTTAATGACCATCTCTTTGCCTGGAAGAATATGATCAGTCTCACTGGGTATGTGATCCTTGGTTGTAACCCGAGCTCTTTTGCCTTCCAGAAAATTGTATTCCACTGACTCTGATCTTTCAGTGTAGAGGCTGCCAAATCCTGTGCAATCCTCACTGGGGCCCCTCGATATTTGAATTGTTTCTTTCTGGCCACTTGCAGTATTTTCTCTTTTATCTGGTATTTCTGGAGTTTGGCCACAACCTTTCGAGGACTTTTCAGTTTGGGATCTCTTTCAGCAGGTGTCCAGTGGATTCTCTCAATTTCTATTTTACCCTCAGGTTCTAGTATCTCAGGGCAGTTATCCTAAACGAGCTCTTGGAGAATGTTGTTCAGGCTCATTTTTTCATCATAATTTTCTGGTAGGCCTATGATTCTCAGATAATTTCTCCTGGATCTGTTTTCCAGGTCAGTTATTTTTTCTTTGAGGTATTTTACCTCTTTATCTAATTTTTCATTCTTGTTGTTTTCCTTGGCTAATTCTTGGTTCCTCATACAGTTATTTGTTTCCATTTGGTTAATTCTGGTTTTTAGCAAATCATTTTCCTTGGTTAATTTTTGAAGCTCTTTTTCCATATCATACAATTTTCTTTTTAGAGAGATGTTTTCCTCATTATAATGTTTTTTTTTAATTCTGCTATTTTTGTTTTGAGAGAATTATTCATTTTGTCTTCTATTTCTCTCATTTTGTTTTCAAAGTTCCTTTTGATCTCATCTAGGACAGCCTTTTGTGCTTGGGACCCATTCCCTGTTGAAGCTTTGGGTGTGGAGTCCATATTTTCCAGGTCAGTTGTTTTTCCAATGAGATATTTCACATTGCTTTCCATTTTTTGATTTGTTTGGACCTCTTTTATTATTGTATCTTGATTGCTCATACAGTCATTAGCTTCCATTTGCTCCAATCTAATTTTGAAGTAATTATTCTCTTCAGTGAGTTTTTTGAAAATTCTTTTTTTCATCTGCTAATTCAGCTTTTTTAAAATTTTATTTAAGCAATCAGTGTTAAGTAACTTGCTCAAGGTTACATGGCCAGTTATTTCTGGGTATGGTGCTGAGTATCCAAGCCCAGATTTGATGCAGGTTATTCTGACACTGGAGCCGGTGCTCTTACTCACTGAGCCACCTGGCCAGCCCTAAGCAATTGGGGTTAAGTAACTTGCTCAAGGTTACACGGCCAGGTGTTTCTGGGTGGGTGCCAAGTGTCTGAGCCCGGATTCGATCCCCAGGTCATCCCGACACTGGAGCTGGTGCTCTTACTCGCTGTGCTACCTGGCCGCCCTGCTAATTCAGCTTTTTAAGGCATTCTTCTCCTCATTGGCTTTTTGGACCTCTTTTGCCATTTTAGTTTGTCTATTTTTTAAGATATTATTTTCTTCAGTCAGGCTGTTGAATCATTTTTCTTAATTTTCTTGCATCATTCTCATTTCTTTTCCCAATTATTCCTACAGTTCTCTTACTTGATTTTCAAAATCTTTCTTGAGTTCCTCCATGCCCCACAACAAATTCATATTTTCTTGGAGACTTTTGATGCAGGAATTTTGACTTTGTTGTCTTCTTCTGGCTACATGTTTTGATCCTCTTTGCCCCCAGAAAAGTATTCTATAGTCCGATTGCACTTCTTCTGTTTGCTCATCTTGCCAGCCAATTATGTGACTTTTGAGTTCTTGACCATGGCAGAGCTCTGCTTCTGGAGTGGAGAGTTCTGTGTCCAAAATTTCTGGAGTTTCATGCAGCTGTTGCCAGAGATTTCTCCAGGCACCTGCCTCAGAACTGTGAGGAGGATTTTTTCCTCCACATCCTCAACAAGCTCTGCCACAGGGCAGAGCCAAGATTGCAGTGTAGAAGCAGGAAAACTCTGTGAGCTCCCCAAATAACCATCTCAAATACCTATAAAATATGACTGTAAACAAAATTTAGAGCTACAGAACCCACAAACTGACAGAGAGAAAAAAGTCTCCCACTGAAGGAATCCCAGCAGGCAAACAGAAAATGTCCATCACAGTGTGCTGAGAGACTAGCCCAGCACCCAGTGATCCCACAGTTGTAGCGCTAGAGTGGCCCCAATCAGCAGCAGCTACAGCAGACTTTGGGAGTGTAGATAAGCAGCAGTTGTGTTGTTTTCCATAAATATTGACCCATAAATGCCAGAGACAAAGGAAAAGGTCAGCAAGGAACTTAGTTGGAAATGGGGGGGGGGATGGATCTTGGTCCGGTCTCTGCTGCTCCAGGAGTGAGAAGCTGAGGAGGTGCCATGGTTGTGTAGCCGCCTCCGTATGGCTGCTTCAGAGCTCCTGCCCTGCAGATTACAGAGGGACCAAGGGATCATTCAGAGGGTAATCACTCTTGCTTTAACCTGCCTAGATATGGATCTCACTCTTGGGTGGTGATCCTGAGGTGTGTGACCAGTGAGCCAGAGCTTGTGGGGGCAAGAGACAAGGCACCTAACTAATAGCTCCGGAAGCTGAAAATATTCCAGTGATTCTGGACAAAGCTCTCCTCTCTGGAAGCAGAGTTCTACCATGGCACAGAGCACAAAAGTCAAGTAATTGAGTGGCAACACAAGCATGCAAAGGAAGCAAAGGAAGCACAGCAATAAAGTGTTAGATTCTTTTTTAGGGTGACAGAAAAGACCAAAGCATGGAATGGGAGGCAGATAAAGAAGTCAGAACTCCTGAAAGTAAAGCTTCCAAGAAAAATATGAATTGGTTATAGGCTATGGAGGAGCTCAAGAAGGATTTTGAAAATCAAGTAAGAGAAGTGGAGGAAAATTTTGGAAGAGAAATGAGAATAAGGTAAGAAAATCATGAAAATAAAGTCAACAACCTGACTGAAGAAAATATCACCTTAAAAAATAGAATAACTCAGGGAGGCTAGGTTGTGCAGTGAACAGACCACAAGCCCTTGAGACAGGAGGAACTGAGTTCAAATCCAGCCTCAGACACTTAAGACTTAACTAACCCATGACCTTGCACAAGTCACTTAACCCCAATTGCCCCTCCAAGAAACAAAACAAACAAAAAAATAGAATAACTCAAATGGCAAAAGAGGAGGGCGACAGAGTCAAGATGGAGATGTAGAAACAGGACTTTCACTCGGCTCCCACTTCCACCTCCTCCAAATCATCAAATGGCAAAAGAAGCCCAAAAAGCCAATGAGGAGAAGAATTCCTTAAAAAGCTGAATTTGCCAGATGGAAAAAGAATTTCAAAAGCTCACTGAAGAGAATAATTCCTTCAGAATTTGATTGGAGCAATTTGAAGCTAATGACTTTATGAGAAATCAAGATGCTATTAAACAGATCCAAACAAAAGAAAAAAAATAGAAGGCAATATGAAATATATCACTGGAAAAACCACTGACGTGGAAAATAGATCCAGGAGAGATAATTTAAAAATTATTGGACTACCTGAAAGCAATGATCAGAAAAAGGACCTAGAAATCATTCTTAGAGAAATTCTCAAGGAAAATTGCCCTGATATTTTAGAACCAGAAGGAAAAATAAAAATTCACCATTCACCTATTGAATAAGATCCCCAAAAGAAAACTCCTAGGAATATTATAACCACATTCCAGAGTTCCCATATCAAGGAGAAAATATTAAAAGCAGCCAAGAAGAAAAAATTTGAATATTGTGGAAACACAATCAGGATAACACAAGACCTAGCAGCTCCTACATTAAGGGATCAAAGGGCTTGGAATATGATATTCTGGAGGTGAAAAGAGCTAGAATTAAAAGCAAGAATTTCCTATCAAGCAAAACTGAGTATAATGCTTCAGGGGAAAATATGGTCATTCAGTGAAATAGAGGACTTTCAAGCATTATTGAAGAAAAAAACAGAGTTGAATAGAACATTTGATATTCAAATACAAGAAGGAAGAGAAGCATGAGAAGGTAAACAGGGAAAAGAAATCATGAGTCACATCAAATTTGAACTATTTACATGCCTACATGGAAAAAAATGATAATTTTAACCTATGGAACATTTCTCAGGATGAGGATAGTTGAAGGGAATGTAAATGTGGATGTATGTATATCTATGTCTATATACTACATATATACATACATATGTATGTATATATATATTTATATGTGTGTGTATATATATATATATGTCTATTTAGGAAAGCATATGGGCATATGAGTACAATTATGAGCATATGTATATATGTGTATAGATATACATAGACAGAGGGCACATGATCAATTGAATAGGAAGGGATGATATTTAAAAAATAAAATTAAGGGGAGGCCAGGTAGCACAGTGAGTAAGAGCACCGGCCCCAGATTCAGGATGACCTGGGATCGAATCCTGGCTCAGATACTTAACAGCACACACAGAAATAACTGGCCATGTAACCTTGAGCAAGTTACTTAACCCCAATTGCTTTAAAAATAAATAAATTAAAGATTAAATTAAATTAAGAGTTGATTGAGGAATATAATGAGTGGAGATAGGGAGAGACAAAATAGGGTAAATTATCTCATATGAAAGAGAAAAGGGAATTGAATGAAGGGAAAGAACAAGAAGGGAAAAGGGATTGGGTCAACCTTACTCTCATTGCATTTGGCTTAAGGAGGGAATAACATACACACTAATTTGGGTATCTTTGTGATAGTAATGGCAATTAAAGATTCCCCTGTATTGGCTTGGTTTTCAAATTGATTGTGTTAAAACCCAGAGTTTGTTAATCCCACCTGTGGGATGGGCTTTTTGATGTGAAAAGAAAGTCCTGAACTGGGAGGAGCTGGTGACGTAGATTTGGAGAGATAAGAGAGAGGCAGAAGATCTTTTTGGAAGTAGCACCTCGTGGGGAGAGAGAGAGGCTAAGAGAATTGCTGGTGGCCGCTTTGAATTGCCCTGGACTTTTGAGACCTGCCCCCTGAGCTGCCAAGGACTGAGGAGACATGGCTGTTTTGCTGGTACTTTGTCTGTCTGTTTTGATGTTATTTTGCCAGATTTGTCCACTGGTGAAAGACTGTCCTTTTGTTGAAGAAGTCCTGGAACCTGGCTGTTTGCTAAGAAGGCCTGCGACTGTCCTGCAGACAGAGAGTGAATACTGTCCACTGGTGAGGGACAGTACTGTTGTTGCAGGGGTCTGGAGACTGTCCTGCAGACAGAGTGAATACTGTCCACTGGTGAGGGACAGTGCTGTTGTTGCAGGGGTCTGGGAGCCTTTCTGTTGGTTCAGAAGCCCTGAAGAAGGATTTTCTTGTTGTATGTTTACAGCAATCCTGGGAGAGGGCTTTGCTAATGTGTTCAGGGGTTCTAGGACTGTTCTACAGACAGAGGATAAATTCATGAAGGGACTGGCAATGTATCTTGTGGCTTTGCTAAGCCTTGTCTCCCCAGGAACTAAGATTGCTGAGAACTTGCCTCGTGTCAAGATGAAGAAAAGACCTCCATTTGGGTATTAAGTGCTGTGTTTAAACTTGATGTAACTCTGGGGTAGATTCAATTGTGATCCAGGGGTGGGGAACTTTTGACCTTATTGTGCTCTGTGATTGACAAATGAAGGTACTTTACCTATGTTTGGAAACTAATCTCCATTTGAGAAGAGGGGTTTTGTGGTGGACCAAATGAAGGTATAGCCTAGGGGTGGAGTAGTATTTAGAACAGGGACTTTGTAATTGATTGAATGATTGGAAAGTCCTGGGGTGGGGTAGTCCTTGGAGATTATTTAATCACACTTAGTAAATGCTGTATTTTGAATGATGTCATGTTTTGATCTTCTCTGTTCTTGGTTTGTCACTGAATAAAATAGAGAGCACCTATGCTGGTATTTTGAACCTGGGAAGTTGCCTTCTTTTGGCATTACATTACAATCTTACCCTACATTAAAGTAGGGTGGAAGGGGATAAGAGGGGGCATGATAAAGGGAAGGCAGATTTTAGCGGGGAGAGGGTAGTTAAAGGAATACACTTTTGAAAAGGGACAGGATCAAAGTAGAAACTAGAACAAGTGGGGGGTGGGATAGGATGGAGGGAAATACAGTCATTCTTTCACAATATATACACTATGGAGATGTTTTGTGTAACTACACATGTACAACCTATATTGAATTGCTTATCTTCCCAGTAAGGGTGGGTGATGAGGGAAGAAAAGAAAGATTCTGGAATGCAAAGCTTTAAAATCAAATGTTAAAAAAAAAACAAGCTCTGCCACACCAGCTCTCTTCACCACAGGACCACCACACAAGACTGTGACCCAGATCCAAGCAGAGTAAAACAAGAGAATCCTGCCTCAGTGTGAAGAGACAGATTCTTGGAAATGCCTGTTGGACAGTCCCTTGGTCCCCCTATGATCTGTAGACCTGGAGCTGGAAGCAGCAGTTTTAGCTGTTGTCACCTCCACTGCCTCAGGGCAGGGCCCAGATTGTTCTCTTCTCTCACCCAGGATAAACAGGCTTCCCCAATGACCTTTTACTTTGTCTTTGGCATTTATGGGTTGAGAAGTCTAGAAACCACCACAGCTGCCAGTGATTCCCTCTCCTGAAGTCTGCTCTGGCTGGTCTGTGCCTTGGGTCTGGGCAGCCCCAGGTCTGGTTTGAAGGGGCTCACATGTGACTCTGCTCACCTCCCAGCCTGCTGCAAGAGACCATTCCTGTTGATCTGCCAGACTGCCTTCAATGAGAAATTTGTTTCTCTCTGTCACTTTGTGGGTTCTGCAACCCTAAAATTTGTTTAGAATCACATTTTACAGGCTTTGGACATGGTTGGAGTGGGAGCTCAAGAAAGTTCCTGCTTTTTCTCTGCCATCTTGGCTCCACCCCCCAAAAGATCTTTTTAAAATACTATTCTTTGCCTTTATCACATTCTGTCTTTTATTGTATTTTTATCTACACATTTTTTCCCTTATTAGACTTTAAGTTTCATAATGGTAGGGTCAATGCCATTGTATATGTTTATAGTAGCACTGGGTAGAAATGAATAGAAAGCTACTCTCAAGTCAAGAAGACCTGGGTTCAAGGCGTGCTTTTGATGCATACAAGCTATTCACTTCTCATTTCTTCAGGACTAAGGTTTCAAACACTCAATCCACAAGCCTAATTTGGCTGGCAACACTCTCAAGTGTAGCCAGAACAAGATTAAAATATAATTGGGAAAAATTTAGCAAAAGAAAAAAAAATTATAAAAGGATATAGATTATATTAATATATGAATTTACAAATCAAAATGCCCCCTGTACAGTTGAGTAGCTCCATTTCTCTTTGAACCTGACAACACTACTCTAGGATACTTTATAAAACTCCAGGTTTCTGAGAAGTTACTGACCTACTTTGGTAGAGGGATTTTCCTTATCTAGGAATTCCACTGAAATCTCATGGTCTACTCCCTATCCTTCTATCAGTACCTAAGTGCCTTGTAAGTGATCAACCCTTGTTCTACTTAATTGCTTTAGAAGAAAGTGATAATAATAATAATTTTCCTCTCCAAGTAAATAATAAGAAAAATCCTTCCAAGCAAGGGAAGCATCATCATAGTAATAGCACTTTTATTTTAACCATGTGGAACACAGAAGAATCAGACAACCTGATAATGATACTTTATAATCCCTTCCATATGTGGAAGCCAAATTCCTGTTGGGATCCACTACTAAATTTTAAAGGAGATTTGTTGAAAAATCAGCCAAACCACACAATTCTCAAAACATGAATCCTTTAAAAAAAATGTGTTATGTTTAAGGGGATGTCATATGACTTCATTAGATACATGTAAAAAGTGGGAATTCAAGGGGTGAGGGCAGCAAGGGAAGGAAAATAGGGCTACTTCTATTCCAAAAAGTTAAAGTAGCAGCAATTATATCATAACTTGGACAGATTGCCTATCCCCAAATGGATCCAAGACTCATATTTCCAAGGTGAAGTGAGGGGTAGGGGAAGGAAGATAAATGAAAGAATTAACTAGAAAATCCCTTTCACACAGAAGGGGTGTGAAAGCTACAGTCTCAAGGCCACATGTTGCCCTCTAGGTCCTCAGCTTCACAAACCTTCACAGAACACATCTGCTTATTAAAAGGATTTATTCTGTAAAACTAGGACTCAGTCAGAAGGTTGCAGCCAAAGACCTAGAAGACTACATGTGACCCAAGGCTGCAGGTTCCCCATCCTTGCTCTAGTTGACTATACCCAGATTCTGATAGAAGGAGGGAGTTTCCAGTGGTTTTATAAGATTCTGCACCAGTTAAGTGTAATAGATTAGGTACACAAGATACAGTAGTCTATGATCTTTGTAGCCTAGTATTTTGATAAACTCAAAAACTCCAACTTTTGGCATAAAACTTCATTATTTGACAAGAACTAGTGGAAAAAAACAGGAAAAGAAAAGGACACAAACTAGGTACCAATGAACATCTCACAGCATATACCAAGATAAGTTAAATGGGTGCATCATTTAGACATAAAGGGTGACAGCATAAGCAAATTAGAAAAGCAAGGGATACTCTATTAGATCTATGTGGAGGGGAAAAATTCATGCCAAAAAAGAGATATAGAGCTTGACAGAATGCAAAATAAATAATTTTGATTATATTAAATTTTAAAAACCTTCTGTACAAACAAAACTAATGTGAGCAGGATGAGAAGGAAAACCAATTGGAAACCAATCTTTAAAGTAAGTCTCTCAGATAAAGGCGTCCTTTCTCAAACATATAGTGAACTGAGAGAGATTTATAAGAATGTAAGCAATTCATTCCCCAATTGATAAATGTTCAAAGAATAAGAAGAGGCAGTTTTCAAATGCAGAAATCAAAGCTATCTATAAGGCATATGAAGAAATAGTCTAAATCACTTTTGATTAGAGAAATGTAAATTAAAACAATTCTAAGATACCATCTCCCACCTATGAGACTGGTGAATATGACAAAAAGGAAAATGATAAATGTCAGAAAGGATGTGGGAAAATTAAAACACTGACACACTATTTGTAGAGGTATGAACTGATCTAACCATTCTGGAAAGCAATTTGGAACTAAGCCTAAAGGACTGTAAAACTGTGTATACCCTCAGACCCAACAATACCACTACTAGGTCTGTATCCAAAAGAGGTCATAAAAAGGTTTTGAATAGGGCTTACCTGTGCAAAAATATTTATAGCAGCCCTTTTTGTGATGGCAACATGTAGGAAATCCAGGGGATGTTAATCCATTAGGGAATGCCTGAACAAGCTTTGTGGATTAATATAAAGAAATACTATTGTGCAATAAGAAAAGATAAACAGGTACATTTCAGAAAATCTTGGAAAGATTTGTATGAATGAGGGTAGGTGAAATGAGCAGAACCAGGAAAACCAAATACATAGTATCAGCAAAATTGTGTGATGATCAATTAGGAACTTTTAGCTCTTCTCAGCATCACAATGATCCAAGACAAGCAGAAAGAACTCACAAAGGAAAATGCTATTCATGTCCAGATAAAATACTGATATACTCTTTTTTTTTCTATTTTCATTTTTCAAATGCTTTATTAACTTCTGATTTACATAATTCATCTCCTCCAGATTTTGAGTTACAAATTTTCTCCCAGTTTTTCCCCTACCCACCACCCCAAAATAGCAGTTCCACAGGATATCCCCTCCTCCAATCTACTCTCTCCCATATTTTCTCCCATACCCCTTTCACCATTTCCAGTAGGGCATGGTGGATCTCTATGCCCCAGTGCCTGTATATCTTATTTCCCAAATACATGTAAAATAGTATTAATAATAGTATGTGTATATATATATGTATATGTATTTATGTACACACACATATATTTAAACATTTGATTTTAAAACTTTGAATTCCAGATCCTTTTCCTTCCTCCCTTTTCACCCACCCTTACTGGGAAGATAAGCAGTTCAGTATAGGTTGTACATGTGCAGCTAATGCAAAACAATATCATAGTAGATATATTGTAAAAGACTGACTATATTTCCCTACCTCCTATCAGACCTCCCACTTGTTCTATTCTCTACTTTGATCCCGTCCCTTTTCAAAAGTGGGTGCTTCCAACTTCTCTCACCCCCAGACGGCCCTCCCTTCCATCATCCACCCTCTCATCCCATTCCCCCCTACTCTCCTGCAGGATGAGATACCCTCTGTAGTGTGTATTTCATTCCCTCCTCAAGCCAAATTCAGTGGGAATCAGTTTGAACCATTCCCTTTTGCCTTCCTATTCATCCTCTCCCTTGTAACCATTTTCCCTTGCCTCTTCTGTATGAGATAGTTTACCCTATTCTATCTCTCCTCATCTCCTCTCGTTATATTACTCTCTCACCTCTTAATTTCAGCTTTTAAGTATCATCCCTTCCTGTTAAATTGGTCCTGTGCCTCTATCTATGTATACCTCTAAACATATATACACACATTAACATATGTATTCATATGCCCATATACCCTCTTATATATACACACACATATATGTATATATATATATATATATATATATATATGTGTGTGTGTGTATATATATATATATATATATATTTCTCTTCCCTTCAACTATTTTCATACTGAGAAAGTTTCATAAGTTACAATTATTGTTTTTCCATGTAGGAATGTTAATAGTTTCACATTGATAAGTTCCTTATGATTTCTTTTCCCTGTTTACCTTCTCATGCTTCTCTTGCTTCTTGTATCTGAATGTGAAATTTTATATTCAACTCTTTTTTTTCAGCAAGAATGCTTGAAAGTCCTCTATTGCACTGAATGACCATATTTTCCCCTGAAACATGATACTCAATTTTTCTGGGTTGATGATTCTTTGTTTTAATCCCAGCTCCTTTGACCTCCGGAATATCATATTCCAAGCCCTTTGATCCCTCAGTGTAGAAGCTGCCAGATCCTGTGTTATCCTGATTGTTTTTTCGCAATATTCAAATTGTTTCTTCCTAGCTGCTTGTAATATTCTCTCCTTCATTTGGGAATTTCAGAATCTGGCCATAATATTTCTAGGAGTTTTCTTTTTGGGATCTTTTTCAAGAGGTGATCGGTAGATTCTTTCAACCTCTGTTTTGCCCCCTGGTTCTAAAACATCAGGGCAGTTTTCGTTGAGAACTTCCTGGAGGATGATTTCTAGGTTCTTACTTTGATCATGGCTTTCAGGTAGTCCAATAATTTTTAAATTATGTCTCCTGGATCTATTTTCCAGGTCAGTGGTTTTTCCCATGAGATATTTCACATTGCCTTCTATTCTTTCATTTGTTTGGATCTGTTTAACAGCATTTTGATTTCTTATGAAGTCATTAGCTTCCATTTGCTCTAGTCTAATTCTGAAGCAAGGATTCTCCTCATTGAGCTTTTTAGCTTCTTTTTCCATCTGGCAAATTCATCTTTTTAAGTCATTCTTCTACTCATTGCCTTTTTGTTCCTCTTTTGCCATTTGAGTTAGTCTATTTTTTAAGGTATTATTTTCCTCAGTCAGGCTGTTGACCCTCATTTCATAATTTTCTTGCATTGTTATCATTTCTCTTTCCAATTTTTCCTCCAATTCTCTTATCTGCTTCTCTATGGCACCTAACCAGCTCGTATTTTCCTTGGAAGCTTTTGGTGCAGGAGTTCTGACTTTACTGTCTTCCTCCTGTTCCATGCTTTGCTCCTTTTTGTCCCCAAAATAGGAGTCTAATGTTGGGATCTTCTGTCTGCTTTGTTTCCTTTGTCTGGTCATGTCACCCTTCAATCACTTGACTTTTGGGCTTTTTGCCACAGTAGGACTCTGCCACCAGATGGGGAGCTTTCATCCCAAATTCTGGGGCTTTCTCAGCTGCCAGAAGTATTCGATTGGTGCCTGTCTGAGGCCTCCAAATGCTTTGGCAAGCTGGACACACAACCTAGGACCTCCACCCTAGACTGCAATCCAAGTCCAAGCAGGTTAAAGCAAGAGCGATTACCCCTCAGATTGGGTGCTAGGTGCCCCCAAACTCTGCAGGCAAGAAGCTCAATGTGAGATGTGGTACTGGCTGGCTATGCCGGTGTCTCAGCAATTTCTTGACCTGGGGACAAAAGCTGAGGCACTCTCACTTACTGGGTCCCAAAGTCCAGACTGCACTGTCCTCTCACTTGGTCCTTCGCATCCATATGTTGATAAATATGGAAATGGCCACAGCTGCTGCTGATCTGGAGTCCCTCCGGGCTGTGGCTGGTCAGAACCACCCTTGGACTAAAACCTCTGGCCCATGCTAGGTTCCCTGAGCTTTGCAATGGTCAATTCCTGGCATACTTCCAGGCTGTCCTCAGTGGCAGGTTAGCTCTTCAGTGTCATTTTGTGGGTCCTGCAGCTCCAAAGTTTGTTTAAAGTCCCTTTTTTACATGGATTGGGGAAGGTGGAAGCTGGAGCCTCAGGAAGGCCTGCTTCTACTCTGCCTTCTTAACTCCACCCCCAATACTGATATACTCTTAATGCAGATCAAAGCATATTTTTTCACTTACTTTATTCTTTCTTGTTTTTGTTTTTCTTTTTGATCTGTTTCTTCTTCCACAGCTATGACTGATATGGATTTTTTTTTACATGGCAGCACATATATAACCTATATCAAATTTTCTACCATTCTAGGAAGAAGGGAGGGGAGGAAGGAAGAAAAATTTGGAACAACTTTTTTTAATAATGAATGCTAAATATTCGCTTAACATGTAACTGTGGAAAAATTAAATATGGTTAAAATAAAATAAAATGCAATTAAAAAAATAAGATGCTGCATGAGGACTACGTTTATGATTATACCAAGCTGATGGCACAATTGAGTGATGATGGATATAGAATAAGGAAGACCTGATTTTGAATTATGCCCTAAACCTCACACAATTACTAGGTATGTAGCTCTAGGCAAGTCATTTGACTCCTGTCAATTTTCCTTATGTGCAAAATGGAGATAATAATAACAACTACCTCTCAGGGTTGTTCTGAGAATAAAATGACATCATATTTTAAATCATTGTGAAAATTTTAAATCACTGTTTAATGCTAGCTGTTTATGGGACTCAGTGTATAAAAGAATCTATGGGTAGGTCTAGCATTTGAGCAAGCTCCAGTATTTTATAAGATGGGATGGGTACCTTCTCAGAAAAGTCTAATTGGGTTCACACTTTCAGAGGTCTCAGGCATAAAAAAGTACTTGGAAAATTCCTGTTTGGAAAATACTATCATGGAACTTTTTAGGTACAGAGGAATCAGATACAGGACTCCAGAAAAATGAAAGGGAAGAAGATGGGGAGGTGGGGAGAGAATCAAGAAAGAGAAGGAATATAGCTGAGGCTTGAATAGCTCACTGGAGAGGCAAAACAGGGCCAGTATCTGAGTTTTCTGGACACACCCCTGATTTGCAACTCATTTCAGTTCAATTCAACAATGATTTATTTAGCACCTACTTTGTACAAAAAACAGTCTCCAGTTTCGTAGGGAAGATAAAAGTATCTAGGCCTGGTTTCTGTCTTTATGTAACTTATAATCAGAACAATGCTGATAGACATTCTTTATCAGAGAGTTAAAGAAAAAAAATGAAAGGAAATGCTTAAGTCTAAACATTTTGCTGGATGCATGAATCTCCAAAGAAAGAGGGAAAAGCCTTTGAAGGAAAATAACCAACCAACCAAAAGCTCTTTAAAAGCAGCCTCTTCAGAGAAGCAGATCTTATGTTTAAAAATTCTTTTCTTTAGCCTATATGAAAAAAATGGACCTTTCATAAAACCTTTCCTCTTGTAAACTAACTGTCCCTTGTCTAATTATAAACCTGATTACTTAGGCAGTGTTATTCATACTTAGGGCAACATTTGGGAAGAGATTTCTAATGTATATTAGCACACAAACACAGCATTTTTATAGCACTTTGAGATTTTCAAACCACTGTAGTCATATTTTCTCATTTTATCTCTACAGCAATGCTATACAGTAGGTCCTTTTATTATCCCCATCTGTAAGATAAGGAAAATGAGGTTGATAGACATTATCTATATCTAGTTATCTATATGATCTACTCTATCTTTATCTTTCTACCACTCTACCAATTTCATTTTCTCAAGATCTCTTTATCTCTCCATTTCTTTCTGTATATATCTATCTAGCTTTCTATCTTTATCTTGATATTCTCTCTTCATCTCTATCTATCTACATGCATTCATATATAATTTGCATTGTAGTAACTGCTAGTCCTTGGTGAAAGGAGTAGTAGGGGTGTGGCGTTGTATGAGTTATAATATTTACAAGAATCTCATGATCTTCCCTTCTTGTCTTTGGACACAGTGGATGATGTTTATGCCTCTTTTTACTTTGCATAATAATTATACCTGGAATTTTTAACAATTTTAATGTTTGTTAAATCTTTCTAATTATTCTTTTCTTTAAAACTCAGAAACAACCCTGTGATATGGGTGAAACAATTACTATCACGATTTTATAGATTTGTATCACCCTTTAAGTCATGAAAAGCACTCACAATCATCTCTTTTGAGCCTCTCTACAACTCTGTCAGGTATATATTACTATTTTTTAAATATTATTTCCCCAACTACACTTCAAAAAATTTAACATTCATTTTTACAAAATTCTTAGTTCCAAGTTTTTCTTCTTCCTTCTCTCCCCTCCCTCTTCTTAAAATAGTAAGCAATTTGATATATGTTATACATAGGCTTTCATGTAAAAAAAAATCATATTAGTCACAGTTGTGAAAGAAGGAATAGAGAATAATGGGGAAAAACACACAAAAATATAAAGTGAATTCAGAGTCCACCAGCTCTTTATCTGTATATGGATAGCATTTTCATTTGTGAGTTCTTTGTACTTGTATTAGATCATTGTGATGTTGAGAAGAACTGAGCATTCCTAGTTGATCATCACACAATGTTGCTGATACTTTGTATAATGTTTTCCTGATTCTGCTCATTTCACTTTACATCACTTCATACATGTCTTTCCAGCATTTTCTGCAATCTGCCTGTTCATCATTTCTTATTCACAATAGTATTCCATTACTTCATATACACAGTTTATTGCTGGAGCAGAAGGATAGCCACATTTTGGTTGCCCTTTGGTATAGTTCCAAATTGTTCTCCAGAATAGTTGGATCAGTTCACAACTCTACCAATAGTGCATCAGTGTCCCAATTTCATTCTATCCTCTCCAATATTTTTTTCCTTTTTTTGCCATATATTAGCCAAACTTTGAGGTGTTAGGTGGTATCTCAAAGTTTTTTTTTTCTTTCTTTAATTTGCATTTCTCTAATCAAAAGTGATTTAGAGCATTTCTTCATATGCCTGCACATAGCTTTGATTTCTCCATCTGAAAACCACCTGTTCATATCTGTTGATCATTTATCTATTGGGGAATGGCCTGCATTATTATAAATTTGACTTAGTTCATTATATATTTGAGAAATTAGGCCTTTATCAGAGACGGACTTTCTGTAAAGATATTCCCTCAGCTTTCTCTTTTCATTCTAATCTTGGTTGCATTGTTTTTGTTTGTACAAAAGGTTTTTTTTTTAAATTTAATATAATCAAAATAATCTATTTTACATTTTGTAATGCTCTCCATTTTTACATAGTAATGAACCTGAAAATCACTAAACTTTCTCTTTAGAAATCTGGATGCCATACCACATGGTGCAAATATATTTAGTGTTATTATTACTTTATTGTCTATGGTACCGTTTAGCAAGATGCAGTCTCCTTTATTTCTTTTAATGGGTCTCTTTAGCTTTTGCTTTTTAATTAGTTCTGAGTTCAAGATAACTACTTCTACTTTTTATGCTTCAGCTGAAGCATTATAAAGTTTTTTCCAGTACCTTAACTTTACTTTTTGTGTGTATTTCTGCTTCTAGTGTTTCTTGTGAACAATATATTGTAAGAATCCGATTTTTGATCCACTCTGTTATCTGCTTCGGTTTTATGGGAAAGTTCATCCCATTCACATTCCCAGTTATAATTAATATCCATTTATTTCCCTTCATCCTGTTTTTCCCCTCTCTTCATCCTTTTCCCCTCCTCAGCAGTGTTTTGTTCCTGTCTACTGACTCCTTGATCTGCCCTCTCTTCTGTCAGTAGCCTTCCCTCCCTCCCTCCCTTATCTTTTACTTATTCTCCTCCCCTCATACTTTCCTGCTAGGTAAGATAGATTTCTATATTCAACTAATTGTGTATATTATTCCCTCTTTCATTGAATACTGATAAGAGTAAGGTTCAAATGATACCAGTTGCCTACCCTTCCATCTTTCCCTCTGCTATAATAGGTTTTAATGCCACGTCAAATGAAATAATTTATCCTATTCTACCTGTACCACCCTTCTGTATACAGTATACTCCTCTCCCTCATCCTTTAATTATTTTAATGCCATTCCCTGAAATTCACCTTATACCCAACCCTCTGTGTATGTATATTCCTTCTAGTTACACTATTAGTGATATAATTTGATGACAAGACAAGAGCTGAATAGAAAATTTGACTTTCAAATATAACAATCAAGAGAAACATGAACAGGTAAACAGTAAAGAGAAATCATAAGGGACTTATGTAATATAATGCCAAGCAAAGGCAACTTCCCAGGTTCAAAATACCAGCATAGGTGCTCTCTATTTTATTCAGTGACAAACCAAGAACAGAGAAGATCAAAACATGACATCATTCAAAATACAGCATTTACTAAGTGTGATTAAATAATCTCCAAGTACTACCCCACCCCAGGACCTTCCAATCATTCAATCAATTACAAAGTCCCTGTTCTAAATACTTCTCCACCCCTAGGCTATACCTTAATTAAGTCCACCACAAAGCCCCTCTTCTCAAATGGAGATTAGTTTCCAAACATAAGGTCAAAAGTTCCCCACCCCTGGATCACAATTGAATCTACCCCAGAGTTACATAAAGTTTAAACACAGCACTTAATACCCAAATGGAGGTCTTTTCTTCATCTTGACACGAGGCAAGTTCTCAGCAATCTTAGTTCCTGGGGAGACAAGGCTTAGCAAAGCCACAAGATACATTGCCAGTCCCTTCATGAATTTATCCTCTGTCTGTAGAACAGTCCTAGAACCCCTGAACACATTAGCAAAGCCCTCTCCCAGGATTGCTGTAAACATACAACAAGAAAATCCTTCTTCAGGGCTTCTGAACCAACAGAAAGGCTCCCAGACCCCTGCAACAACAGCACTGTCCCTCACCAGTGGACAGTATTCACTCTGTCTGCAGGACAGTCTCCAGACCCCTGCAACAACAGTACTGTCCCTCACCAGTGGACAGTATTCACTCTCTGTCTGCAGGACAGTCGCAGGCCTTCTTAGCAAACAGCCAGGTTCCAGGACTTCTTCAACAAAAGGACAGTCTTTCACCAGTGGACAAATCTGGCAAAATAACATCAAAACAGACAGACAAAGTACCAGCAAAACAGCCATGTCTCCTCAGTCCTTGGCAGCTCAGGGGGCAGGTCTCAAAAGTCCAGGGCAATTCAAAGCGGCCACCAGCAATTCTCTTAGCCTCTCTCTCTCCCCACGAGGTGCTACTTCCAAAAAGATCTTCTGCCTCTCTCTTATCTCTCCAAATCTACGTCACCAGCTCCTCCCAGTTCAGGACTTTCTTTTCACATCAAAAAGCCCATCCCACAGGTGGGATTAACAAACTCTGGGTTTTAACACAATCAATTTGAAAACCAAGCCAATACAGGGGAATCTTTAATTGCCATTACTATCACAACTTATTAAAGTTGAACTTTTTATATTCCTACAAGGAAAGATGATATTTGTAACTCATGAGACTTTTCTCAGTACTAGGGTAGTTTTAGGGAAGATTAGATAGATAGATAGATAGATAGATAGATAGATAGATAGATAGATAGATAGATAGATGGATAGATAGATAGATAGATAGATAGATAGATAGATAGATAGATAGATAGATAGATAGATAGATAGATAGATAGATGATAGATAGATAGATAGATAGATAGATAGATAGATAGATAGATAGATAGATAGATAGATAGATAGATAGATGATAGATGGATAGATAGATAGATAGATAGATAGATAGATAGATAGATAGATAGATAGATAGATAGAGATTGATAGATGTATGTATGGATGGATGGATGGATGGATAGAGGTCTGAGGGTGAATGAATATGAAGGGATGATGTCTAAAAATTAAAATTAAGAGGTGATAGAGAAATGTACTCTGAGAAGAAGAAAGGAAGAGGTAGACTAGGGTAAATTATCTCACATAAAAAAGACAAGAAAAACCTTTTACAATGCAGGGGAAGAGGTGGGAGGTGGGAGAGAGTGAATGAACCTTACTCTAACTGGATTTAGCTTAAAGAGGGAGTACAAACACACTAAATTGGGTGAGAAAATCTATCTTATCCTACAGGAAAGTAGGGGTGTGATAGGAGGGAGGGAAAAGGAAAGGAGAGGGTGATCAAAAGCAAACACTTTTGAGGAGGGACAGGATCAAAGGAGAGAGAAAAATAAATGAGGGGTGGAGTAGGTTGGAGGAAATAATAAATAATAAATGAATAAGGATGGTGAGGTGGTTAGAGAGGAAGGTAGAGAATGTGGAACTTAAAGTTTTAAAAATGAATGTCAAAATTTATTTTTGCATGCAGCTGGGAAATAAGATATAGAGGCAATGGAGTATAGAAATCTATCTTGCCCCACAGGAAAATATAAGCAAAGGGGATGAGAGAAGGTGTGTGCAATAAAAGTGAAGACAGATTGGGGTAAGGGATAATCAGAATGCATGCCGTCTTGGGGTGGGGATGGGGAGAAATAGGGAGAACATTTAGAACTTAAAATCTTGTGAAAGTCAATGTTGAAAACTAAAAATAAATTACTTAAAAAAAATAATTAGCCCTTCTGATCCATAGGAGTGATCTTAAGAATACTTCTCAAAATACAGTATGATAGTTAAGAATCTAGAAATCATCAACTACAATAATTTAGGGGAATGACCAATGTCACTAAAAGTTAGGAAATCTGCATCTCGGATTCCACCATGATCTAGATTCGGGCTTTGGAGAAGTCACAGAAATGACTTAACCTGAGTTATTTCTTTCTTATCTCTTTCTCTTTCTCTCCCCCATTTCCTTTTGACTCCCTTCATGTTCTATTTTAGCCAATCAGAAATCAGGATTTTTTTTTCTTTGTTTGAAAAAATGTGCCCTTCAGAGAATGGAAGGGGGAATGCCCATTGCTCCAATTTTTGCTCAAAACATTCTTTGGCTTAATTCCAACACAAATTCCTTTAACCTCTAACTACTTCAGTTTCCTAAATATTCTTAATCACATCTGATTAAGAAGCAGTTGAAGTTGGTGTACAGGGACCTCAGTTATGTGCCTGAAAGATTTCCCTCTGTGCCATTATATGAACCTGTTTCTTGCTCTGTGGGTAGGAAATTGAGCTCTCCATTTCTGTCTTTTTACTTCAGTTCACAGTTTCATTCTTAAAATCTCCCTTTTGGAGATACAGTTGTTTAGACAGCTACAACAAATCAATGTGAGCGATATCTATGTTTCTGCTTATATACACCTGCCTGCATTTTAAAAATGTGTGTTCCTTTTTTATGACTTTGTACTTTCTGTGATACGCTTGGAAAAGTGGGTTTGCTAGCCATAAAGGGGGAAAAATAAGTTCTTCACTCAGTTCTGGATGAAGTCAGCCTCAGTATATCTTATTACTGAATCAATGCCACTCTCTGAGGACTGTTACTGAGTGTCTTTAATAAACAGAACATATAAGCAATATAGGCTCCTAGTAAACCAGGTAATGACAAGTAAAAAGGATTACATTTGTTGAGGATAACAGGAAAAAAGCTTACCAAGAAAAAAAAAGAGCAGAGAAATAGTCTCTGCTACCTCCCTGGGTAAAATGCAAAGAGGAATAACTAAAGTACATCTTGAGGAATTAATAATAACCTGAAGTGATTATGTGGACTTGAAGTGCAATTGTATAATAAGACCATTCATTAAGAAGGGAATGTAGAGACAGATTAGAGCTGGTCATTGATCCTTGACTATTCTTTCCCCTTGAGTCCTCCCTTCTGTGGCTTAGCTTTGATATGGAGTCACATACAACTAATAATCTGTTTATTTGTGAGATCAAATGGTACTTTTGGATCAGATGCTGAGAGTCTTCAGAGGTGGTATATAAGCTTTAGGACTGCATTTATTTTTAAAGCATTTATTCCAATAATCCATGAAACATTTACCTCTTTCTATTGGCATGTCATTCATGACACCCATTAACACTAAGAACTTTGTTCTCTCAGTAAAGATTCCCACCTTTCCTTTGTTGTACTTTCTTTTGACCAACAAATTAACAAAGATAAAAAAGCATACTTTTATAAAAGGAAAACTTCTGTTGTATATCTTCATAGGAAGAATGATTATCAACAGTATCTATCCATATTGGTCAGCAATGTCTTGCATTTTTCAAATGTTATTCGGTCACACTGCTGGGAGATGAGGGAGTCCAGCATACTTCGTGTAAAAGAGCATGGGAATTAGTATCAGAGGACTACTCTTTTAGCCCTTTTGTACTTTATTGCTGCCCTTATTCATAACATAATCTTACAAAACTTTATCAACCTTATTGTCTTCGTCTGTAAATGGCATTACTAATACATTACCTCTCTCATAGCTGTTGTCAAGTTTAAATATTTGTAAGGTTCTTTGTAAAAGCAAAGGGCTATGTAAATAAATATGTTATGCAAATTGAGGGCTTGCTCTTTCTTTTCCTTGGTTCCATGCTATTAGATTACTGTCTAATTGTCTAATTTGGACTCTGGGAATGAATCCTTCTTTGATGGTACCTGACACCACCCTACCTTTACAACATTACACAGAAATTTAAAATTTTTCCTAAACAATAAGTTTGATTATGTCATTTACCTTCTCAAGAACCTTCCATGGATCCCTATTGCCTTTAAGATAAAGACCTAAGTTTGGCATTTAATGCCCTTTACAGTATAGTTCCAGCTTTCATTTCAAGATTTAATTCATGTTACTCATCTCTATGCACTTGACATTTCAGCAAAATTATCTACTTGCTTTTTCCCAAAGGTGGCATTCTATCTCCTGCATTCTTGTGTTTGCTTCTTTCACTAGAATATGCTCTTTCCTCATTTTACTTAGATTCCCTACCTTCTTTCAAGGATCAGGTCATGTGAATGGGGAAATTAGTCATCTTGTTGAAAAAAAATTAAATTAACTAGGCTGAACTACTAGTCTTTCAATTGATTATACAAGTATTGATAAGGTCCTGGATTCTGTTCTAATCATTCTATGATTATTTACATGCAACTGGGAAATAAGATATACAGTTACCAGGGTATAGAAATCCATCTTGTCCTACCAGAAAGCTGGTGGAGGGGATGAAGGAGAATATAAGAGAGAGCAAATTGGGAAACAGAGTATTCAGTAATCTCTCTATCTTAGGGTGAGGAGTAGGGGAAAGATGGGGAGAAAATTTGTAACTCAAAATATTGTGGAAATGAATGTTATAAAGTAAAAATAAATAAATAAAAGATTAATTACAAAAAAAAGGAGAGTATATAAACGTGAAAATTAGTGATCTTATTTGCCCTATTGAGAAGTCAGAAGATTTTTTTGAAGAAAGAACCCAGGGAAAATTGTAATGGTGGTAAAGGAAAAGAATAGCTCATTGTACCAGTCCCTATGGCCTTATTTATGTCATACCATAATAGGGAAATTCTTAGCTTATTGTCTGTAAGCTAAACTCATCAGAACAAGGAAAGCTTCAAGAAGCCAGGTATTATTCCTAGGTCTTAGCATAATGTTTTGCATACAAAATGAGCATAATACATGTATGCTGATAGCTATAGTTGAATTCTGCTTAAATAACATTATATATTCAAAATCTGTTAGTAAGATTTTGTCCCAAGGTGACCGGAGGTATGATACCTAGACTAATGTTATTTAAGCACTATTCTCTCTATCAAAATTAATTTATGATTATTGATGAAGACACAGATAAGAATAGATGCATATACTGTATAATGCCTTATGTTTGTTTATTCCTTCTGAATGTACGCAACATAATTTTATTTGCTAAATGACACTTTAATATTTACACAGTGATTTATCTCTGCATAATTGTTTATGTGAAGTTAACAACAATTTTATTATCCCTATTTTACACACAAGAAAACAAAGGTTCCCAAATACTAAGCAACTTTTTAGTGGCCACACTATCAATTACTGCATGCTAAATTTCAGGATTCAAATCCAGGTCTCTTGATTGCAAGTTCCTGATTGTTTTTCCACTGTACCATGCTGCCTCTCTATAGAAAGACAGGTATTATTAATTTCATTTCATGGCTGAGGAAACGAATACTCATTTAAGTGATTTGCATTTTAAGAACATTAATGATTAAACAAACAACAATTAAAAAAAACATGTTTAGGTTAAGTTTTGGCATGTTACCATTGGTGACTTGTGCTTGTAAAGTTCCCTAAAAGATGCTATCAAAGACATATATAAATAGAAAAGGTGGCCAATTAGTCATATTTAATGAAGGAAAGATAACAGTGGGACAATAGGAGTAGTAATGACACCCACAGCACTTATGGAACTTGGGCTCATGCCAGTCCTTCAAGGGAAATGTGTCACTCACAAGAAGGGAAAGAGAGGGGAATGCAAAACTCATTACTGCAGAGCAGACAAGATTAAAATGTGATTAAGAAATGTTTAACAAAATGCATAAAAAATACAATATAACATAGATGATAGTTTGCTATTAGTTCTAAGTCAATATACAGACCATAGCAATTCATTTTCATCCATTTCTAAATCATAAAGTAATTTTAATAGAGACAAAAATGCTAAAATAGCATTAGCCTTAAGATCATAGTCTCATTTGCCTTACAGCTAAATTTAAATAATAAAATTTCAAAGTATATTATTAATGGAGCAAAATCTCCTATCTCTATACAATAAGCATTTATTAAATAACTCTCCTATACAAAACACCATGCTGTTCTTGCTCTAATGGAGTTTGCATTTTACTGGGGAGATATGAAATATAACCTAAGTTTATAGTAACAGGCTGACTGGTACAACACCGAATAGTTAAGGTCATAGAAGATAGTGACATAGTCTAATCCCATCCTCTCCCTAATATTACTTGCCCTCAGTTCATTGTTCAAAGTCACTACCTAACTTCTCAATATGCAAAGTAGGATTCCTAGTTATCAACTTCATAGGCTTTTCTTTTCCACTTTATGTACTCCAGGAAAAAAAAAATAATGCTCCTTATATGGTTGCTAAAACCCTATATGGAGAATATAAACTCTGGGGCAATATTCTCCAAATTTTTGTTGAATATCATCCCATTTACATATGTTCATGTACGAATCATATGTATGTTCCATCATTTTAACAACTGTGTGCGTTATGAATTTACACACACAAAACAGGAATAGGTATAGAACCTGTGATTTCACTGGTATTGGAAAATCCTGGGTGACTAAACTTCTGCTACCCATGTAGTAGGTCAATACTTTCACCTTAGCTTTATTTCTTAGAGTTGTCTATAGCATAAGGGCTAAAATCAAATAGAAACAGAAATCACTAATCTGTACAAAAAATCATGGTAAGCCATACATTGCCTTAGTTTAAAAAAAGCAACTAATGTTATCTATATTTTATAATGTTTTCTATTTAGTTTGTTCTATATTTCCCAATTGTATTTTATTCTGCTTCCAGTCCCAGAGTACATGTGGCTGTGGATCTTATGTTTGACACTCTGATTTATATGTAAGAGTTTAAATGCCTTGCCCAGTGTTATGTAGTCAATATGTATCAGAAGAAAGACTTAAACATATGTTCTCTTGGCTTGAAGACTGACTATCATATAAATACTACCTCTCTAAACAAATAAATGAACATAAGTGAATGTATAAATAGATGAATGGATGAATAGATTAATGGACACATAGTATAGATAGATAAACAAATAGATTTATAGATGAATGAATGAAGGTGAGATAAAGATGAAACAATATTTAATCCTAGAATCAATAAAGAGAAAATGGAGTTTATTGAGTAGAGGGAGTGAAGTGGTTATCATTACCCTTAAGGAAAACTACCTTGACAGCTACATGGAAAATGGATTGGAGTAGAGAGAAAACAAAGTTAAGAATACCAACCAGAAAATTTTTGAAATAGACTAAGTGACAGGAAATGAGGACTTGAAACAGGATGGTAAATCTATGATTGAAGGGAGATGTTGAAGTATAGCACCAAAAGAATATTCATGGTGCTGACAGCGATTGTAATATGGTGGTATAATTATCAATCAAAATATAACAAATTCTTCATATAGAAGACAGAAGCAAAACATTTATTCAGACACCAGAAAACCAAACCCAAAACCAGAAAGTCAAATCCATCATAGTAGCAAGGAAGTTAATAAGCCATAACATCAGAAAGAGCCACACCATCCTTTAGCCTTCCCACAAACCAACATTTACTCACAAGCCTAATTGTTTCCCTCAGATGAGTCCTCTCCTCCCACTGTGTCCTTCTGCTTTGATTCCCAGCTACCTGTGGGCTCTGCTCGACCCTTGAGGAAACTCCTCTCACCACCATATGAGTACATTAGCCTAGTAGGGGGCAGGGAAGATCTTCAAATTACCATTACCTTTACATGTGGAAATAGAAAAGATAAAAATTGGCAGATAATTAGATATATGTTAAATGAGGGAGATTAAAGGATCCAGGATGACATGGAAGTTTTAAACTTGAGTGCCTGGAAAGATATTGGTGCTCTTGGAATTATTAAGGAATTTCAGAAGAAAAATGGATTCCCAGGTAAATAAAGATAACTATGACTACAATTCAGAGTACATATTCATGTCCTTGAATTTTGTATAATTCATTCAGTCCCACAGAAAAGGAAACAGGGTAGGAGCTCTCACTGTGTTCATACTGTGTCAGAAAGAATAAGTCAAGGTAAACAGAGCTAGACACTAAGTACCTGTAGAGCCACAAGATGATCTGGTGATCAAGATGGTGGTATGCTGGGACCTGCAGAAGAGGAGGTGACCAGAGATAAATTATTGCAGAAGCACCTATGTAGATGCTAGTGTGGGTATCCAAACAGAGGTGAGATTTGAACTATCCTAAGGAGTCCACTACCAGGACAAAAAGTAAGAAGTTAGGAACTTACAGAGCAGTGAAAGGGGACAGAAGTAGATAGTATTGAATGGTAATAAGTACAGTGTCTGGTATAGTTTTATTGGAGACAAAACTCATTATTTGCTATCAAAAGGAGAGAGAAGTAACTATGTCTCCTTTCTACACTGGTTTATCACATGTCCCTTTTATTCATGCCAAGACCATCAGGGACCAGAATCTACATTTTGGAGACTGAAGTTAAATATGATCCAGTAATGAGATAGTAGTTGCTTATTTGAATATAATTAGATGTAGAATATCGGAGCAAACAGTATGCTTCAGTGCTTTTAATATCAAAAACTGAAGAAAAAGACATCTTTTGGATTTATAAGATGCATATAGACACCCACTCTATGTTATGGTTGTTTTTATTTTTCTGATTGTAGACAAATGATGAGGATATATTTATTGATTATAAGCTAAAGTGTGGTCAAATAGTTTCCAGAGTCTGGACCCAGAAATATATAAGAGAAACAATAAGACGTTATAAATTTGTGTTAAAGAGGAATCATAACTCTCTATGTACTAAGATTTTTTATGGGAACATTGATTGGCTAATTAAAGTCTGGAGAGCTTTTTCTGCCCCCTGATATTGGGAAGAAAAATGAATAATGAAACTATACTATGTTCTGTATTATGACGTTGAAAAATTCTATTATGATCTTCTGATAAAGGGAAAAAGAGAAAAGAAATCTAAAGACTTTTTTTTGCATTACCATCTGTTGCTGCTGATATGTAGAGAAGAATCCTGGGAAGGTTCAGAGTTGGAGAAGCTTTTGGCAGTTTAAGGTTAAATTGGTTGCTTTTTCCTTACATACATACATATATACACATACATATGTGTGCACATGTGTACATGTGTGTACACATGCATGTGAATTTGTAAGTGTGTGTATATACATATGTTTGAATAAAATATTACTTCACTGGAAAGCACCCTTTTACCCTGCAACTAAATGTGATAGATACTATAGTTGCTGTAGAGTTGGGTATTCAGTCGATAAACATGTATTGAATGAATACTTCATTCTAGGCATTGTTTTGAGGATTGAGGATGCAATGAAAGGTTTACAAGTTTCCCTGCTGTCAAGGAGCTCACAGTTTAATGGAGAAAATAATGTACAGACAAACAACCTGTGTACATGATAAATTGAAGATAATCAACAGAGGAGAGACACTAGCATTAGTCACAAGAGCCTGCTTGTAGAAGGTGAGATTTCAGCTGAGACTTGAAAAAACAAAAGTAAACCAGTAGGTAGAAATGAAGTAGAATAGAATTCCAGGTAAAGGACATAAAGACAACTGCTACTGAAGAGTAAGTCTAGCTGAGCAGTGAAACAGCTTGAAAGGAGAAAATCAAGAAAATTTCTTGTAGTTTGGCTACTTCAGCTAAGATATGGTGTTTGGCGAAGTGTTAGTGAAGCATAGAGTGGATCACCTCTGCTTAGCACTAGAAATATCATTAAACAAAAGGCTTATGTACATCAAGAAACTTTTATGGTCAATTATTGGTAAAGAATAAGTCATTGGTGATTCAGGTGCAGAGTTGTGAGGTAGCCTGAGAACATGAGTTTTCCTTATATGTGTACCTCCTTTTTAGATTTCTGTGAGTATGTACCAATTCTCCCACAAAGATACTCAGTGCATTAATGGGAGAATGTGACCCAGTTTTATGAGTAGACTTAGATGTATTGATTATTCTTGAATTATCCTCTTAAGCAAATGGTTCTGTTTAAAATTTAATGGTGTCATTCTCTCTACTTTTATTTGATATGGTTCTGGAAATGCTAATAACAGCAATAAGACAGGAGAGAGAAATTAAAAGCATAAAGATAGGTAAAAAGAAATAAAACTGTCTTTCTTGCTGATGATATGATGGCATATTTAGAAAATCCAAGGAATCAGCAAAAAATATAAATTGAGACAATTTATAGCTTCAGCAAATTTGCAAGCTACAAAATAACCCCTTAAAATCTACTGCATTTCTATACAATAACAAAATCCAAGAAGCAAAAATGGAAAATGAAATTCCACTTTAAATAATTTTAAAATATATGGGGATCAATCTACCAAAGCAAATAAAATACGAGTATGGATTCAATCACAAAATACTTCTTAAAGAAATAATAAAAAGAAAAAGAAAAACACAACTTAAATAGCTGAAGGAACTATCAGTGCTCATGACTGGGCCATGCCAATATAATAAAGATGACAATGCTACTAACTTTAATTTGCACATTTGCTGCTATACTGCTTAAATTATCAAGAGAATGCTTTTTAGAAATTAATGAAACAATAACCAAATTCATTTGGAAACCTAAAATATCAAGGGAAATTTTGAAAAGATGTAGGGTTAAAGTGGTGAAAATACTTCAAACCTCAAGCTCTATTATAAGAAAACAATCATCAGAACCATCTGGCATTGTTTAAAAATGGAGATATAGATCAATGGAATAGATTAAACAAGGGAAAAACAACGGAACTCAATAATACACTGCTTGGGAAGATTGAGAAGACAAAGTATCAAGAAAAAAACTTACTTGACAAACATATCTGGAAAAATTAAAGAGCAGTCTAGTAGAAATTAGGCACCCTGCCTAAATCAACAACCTATGCCATATTCTATAATATAGTTTAAATAGCTACATAATCTTGATATTAAATGTGATACTCTTTTTAAATCAGAAAATAAGATCATATATCTGTCATAGCAATCGGTAGGAGATATATTCTGAATCAATCAAGAGAGAAGTAACTATAAGATATAAAATGTACATGCTCATATGTGTGTGTGCATGTGTGTGTATCTTTGATTATATGACATTTAAATGCTTCTGCCCAAACAAAAGTAACACACGTAGGATAAGAAAGGAAGCAGTCAAACTGAAAAAAAAAAAAGATGTACATTAATGAGGGAATGACTAAACAAATTGTGGTATATCAACATAGCAGAATATTATTATTGTGGTATAAAAATAATGTATACAATAGATACAGAAAAGTGAGGAAAGAGTTCCATAAATTGATACAGAGTGAAGTAGAGACAAGAAAACAATATACACAATGACTCCAATAATACTCACATATTAAAAAAAGAATAAAATCAAAAGTGAATATAACAAAATTATAAAGATCAAGATAATGTCAATGAAAGGATATGAGAAGACACCCTCAACCCATTCTTTCATGGAAATGGGAAGTCTACAGGTATTATATATTGCACATGTTTTCAGACTTTCTGAATATATTGATTGATTTTTTTCCCTACCCCACCTTTTTTTGGTCTTTAAAAATACTACATATTATAAGAAATGGCTCTCTAGCAGGGGGAGAAGGAAGATACTAGGGAAAAACTATAATGATTTAAAAAAGACTAATAATTTTTAAAAGGAAAAATAACAGTGTCATCATTATAAATGGTACAAACAGAAATCTGTGGGGTGAGGAGATTGGTTAAGAGTTTTATTGGTGTGTAATGAGAATGTCTTCTTCACACAAAAGTTATGATGAGGCAGCTAGCTGGCACTGTGAATAGAGTCCTGGAGTTAGGATGACCTGAGTTCAAATCCAGCTTTTCTCTGGGATCTCAGGTCTACTAGTATGAGGATAGGTTAGGGTAAGTAAGCAACTATATAACAGAGAGCGTAGATGCCATGATAGAAGTGCCTCACTGATGGGTTAGATTTGTGTGTTTATTTGTTTATATATAACATTGTGTGTATAAAAGGCAAAATTGCATAGTGGATAGAGGCCCTCAAATTATGGAATACAATACTTGGGTTTAAGTCCCAGCTCTGATATAAGTTGCCTATAATTAGACATTCCTAAGACTTTAAAATAGTTTAGCAAATGCTTTTTTTCCTGTGTGTATGTGTGTTCAGACTTTTATAGGTGATGTATACATCCATTTTGACCCATCCCCCCCAAAAAAATACACATTCTGGTAGAAATATTTTGAAACATCAATTTTCAAAATAAAATCTCTATACCACAAACTTATTTGGAAAAGAAGTAACTTTTTTGTCATTGTTGTTTAGTTATTTTTCTGTCATATCCGACTTTTCATGATCACATTTGTGGTTTTCTTGGTAAAGATACAGAGGATGTTTGTAATGATAAGGGAACTTGAAGATCATCCCTGACCCTTAATGGGCCTCACTTGGAGCCCAACAAGAGAAACTTGCTTAGGGGAGGCTAGTTTTTCAGTAAGGCCCACACCTTTTGTTACTTTGTAATTAGGCAGTTGGTCAGAAAGTTTGTGATGTCCTCTTACCCTGGAGAAGGCTGTGTGTGTGTGTGTGTGTGTGTGTGTGTGTGTGTGTGTATACCCTAGGGTGAGGTTTTGCTTTAGGGTTCACTTGCAGGAAGAGTTGTGTGATTTGGCCAGATGAGACTCTGGGTAGCCATTGATCCCCTTGGTGTTAAAAACCCAGATGTTGGTGCTTCTCTCTCTGGTAACTAACTATGTATGTATGTAATGGTCAGACAACTAGAAACCCTGTCTGTTGGTCTGTTGAATTGTGTTATTTTCTCTGTCAGTATTTTTTTTCTGTAATTTATTTTTGTATTTTCTCTGAAGTTCAGGGTGCTGACTTTTTCCCTGAACTAAGTGAATGACCATATGTTTGCTGAAAGAAGGATTATTAACTCCTTTTGAGTTGCTTTCCTTTAGAAAAAGCAGATTAAAGGACCTGTGCTAGCAGCCATCCTGGGTATGCTAGGGTGCTTGCTGTTATAGTAGTTTGCCCTTTCCTTCTCTCACTTATTTTCCAGATGAGGAAACTAAGACAAACAGGTTCAAGTGACTTGCCCAGAGTCCCACAGCTATTAAATATCTGAGGCCAGAGTTGAAATCATGAAGATAAAACTTCTTGACTCCATGCCAGGCACTCTATCCACTGTGCCACTTAGTTCCCCCAGCAACTTTCTTACTAAATGTTAAAATATTACTTTTACTTTGAAGGGACAAATTAAGCGTGTTTATTTTTTTTCAAAACTATCTGCTTGGTAGCAGGTATTTGTATGTTTATTTTTTTCACATCTCCTAGGTACTACAGACAGCCACTTGGCAACATTGAAAAGTTCAACAAATTTGGAGTCTTTTTTTAAAAGAAAAAAGTGTATTACATCTTTAAATTTGAAAATTATTTTAAACACTTTGTCAAATGAATCTCTGTGTTACAGAGTTTTACAGTCACATCCCATCTTATCAAATTGACAAACTGCTGATTTTACAGTGAAAATGCACTAGTGTGAATGAGTAAAAATTATTCACTTAAAAAAATTCCTTGTATATGTCCTGAGAATAGACCAAAATTGTAATGATAAATATTTGTTAGTAAATGCACTTACTGTAGCACATACTTCAGTGGTGAAGTATCATTTCCACTCATAGAAAATGCTACTAGGGAGTGGACGAGAGAAATCTCAGAATCTAGATGCTGCTCTAGAGACCAGAACCTATTGAAGTGATTCACCATTAGTACTGAAACATGATCTGGGAAGTCACACTCTGGTGGAGGGGGATATTTTTTAGTAGCTGATTCAAGACTCCAGGTTACATATATACATACACACACACACACA
>NW_027186325.1:4110298-4146673 GCF_028583685.1 Petaurus breviceps papuanus
ATATATAACATATATATGAATTCCAGGTTACATACATAAATACACACACAGGCTAGGAACTTGGATGGCAGTTTGGGTCAGTGGCATGAATGAATGGCACAGAGTAGTATTGAGTGATAATGGGTGAGGGAAGTGGAAGGGAAGTGTTAATGATATATCCCATGATTGATTATTATAATGAGAGTGAGACATGACTTTTATTCAGACAGATTGGTGACATATCCCCATGCACAATGTCAAGAGAGGACACTTGTAGGCCATATTGCAGACCAATGCTCTAGGGAGTATTTATTGTAAAACAATAATGATTCCATAAAAAAAAGATGATTTAGACATATTATGATCAACATTATTGGAAAGAACCCCCATATAAATAATATCATGGTCCCACCAAAGTGGTTAGAAGTTATAGAACTAGTGAATGGTAAAACCACTCTAGAATTTTATTCAGAATTAATTTAATAATATTTTATAATATTAATTTCATTTTGTTTAAGAATTATTTATTAAGAAGTTGTGCTTTGTTATTTCTAGTTTGGTGTATTTTCCGGTAATTTATATTACAAATATATAAAATGATGACGTAGAGAATTAGGACACCATATTGGACAGACACGTGGCTTCAGAATAAGGAGGTGCTGGGTTTAAGTTCCACTTTTGAAAAATACTGCTTGTATAATCCTAGACAAGTTTCAAAACCTTTCAGTGCAGGGGCTGCCAGGTGGCGCAGTAAAAGTGCTGGCCCCAGAGTTGGGAGGACCTGGGATCAGTTCTGGCCTCAGATACTTGACACCCATACCAAAAAAAAAAAAACAAAAAACTGGCTGTGTAACCTTGAGCAAGTTACATAGCTTGAATTGCTTTAAAAAAAAAAAACAACGTTCAGTGCCTCAGATAAGCAGCTGAGTGGCATAGACACTCTCTCTAGAACCAGGGTCTGGAGTCAGAAAGATTTGAGTTTGAATCCAGTAGCTATGTGATATGGTTGTTGTAAGAATCAAATTAGAAAAAAAAATATTTGTAAAGTGCTTACAAGAGTGTCTGTCACATAGTAGGCACTATGTAAACACTTTCTTCCCCACCCCCTTTTAATTCTAGAAAACTAAAATTTTCAGAATAGTTGCTGATCTGTATTATCAAAAGAATTTACTCCTGAGCAGTTTCCTACATCAATGAAGTCACAGGTCCAGCCCAATCCAACTTTTGTGCAGCCTTCTAAATGATATTTCTAAATCATTGGTGTGACCATGTCATTTACTTGCTCCCTAAGATTCGAAGGTACACTTTTGCTTCTGGGATCAAATACATATTCTGGTACCAGCCTTCCTTTCCAGGCCTCTAGCACAGTATTCTCCTTTACACTCATTATGTTTCAGTGAAACTGATATATTCTCACTATTCTTCATATACAACTTTCTCTCAAATGTTTTATGATAGTTCATCTCATTCTGGGCCATTCATCTGGCTGTCCACCTTACTTAAAAACACACCCTTTTCACCTTTGACTCAGACTTCTTCAGAGATCAACTCATGTATGTCTTTACTTATTGAAAGCCAAGCTTGATTTTTTTTTCTCACCCTTCTGCCATTTCCCATTTATTAGCGTACTCTCCCCTGGAAATTACTTTGAGTCCATTTTGCACTTAACTTTCTGTATATATATATATATATATATATATATATATATATATATATATCTTAACTAGAATGTAAGCTCCTTCAAAGAAGAAGCTATGTTTTCCCCTTTGTGTCCCCAACCCATAGCACATAGTAGGTGCTAAATAAATGATGCCACATACATACACCCTTTTTTCTACCTAGACCTGTGATTTCATTGGTGAGATCTATTAATGTTATCTTTATACATACTGTGTATATTGTATACTCACTCTCAAATACTTGAGAGTTATTGTTCCCATAAGTAATTCACAAGATGTCTACCCAACATGCTGAAGTATTTCTTGTTTCTCCTGATATTTCAAGGGTGTCATTTTAATGCTCTGGTTGTTTGTTCACTGCCATCCCTCACCCTTTCCACAAGATCAACACATCATCCCTTCATATCATACATTTCATTGATGACATCTGTTATTTCTGTTCTTGGAAGTTCCTTGTTGGTTAAATGTTGCAATATTGCACACACACACAAACACACTCAAACATTCATTCTCTATATATGTGTATGTGTATATGCATGCGTGTGTGTGCACATGCAGTATCAGTATAAACAGAATGGAGGCAAAATAGATATAGAAATAAAAAGCAGACTATTTCTGAACCTAAACTATAATTATGCAGACCGCACTAGAAGGTCTTCAGTTACTATGGACAGTCCTCTCATTCTTTGATATTTTTGGCAACAAAATGCTCCTTGGTGAAATGCTATCAACTCTCAAATTGTTGGACAAACAAAATGAATGCTAAGGAATCTTTCAACAGAAAATTGGTGAGTCTGAGTTTTCCACTCACTACCTGATTCAGAGCCCTGTCATTTGTGGTGTGCCAATTTAGTTCAAGAGAGCCATTGATAAGATAAAAGGACTCAGCACATTCTCTTATGCCAAAAGAAGTTAGAACCTTTATTTGTGAATACAAGAAATACACACTATTCTGTTATTTTCAAAAGAAGTCCTGAGTTTAATTTGCAGAATTGACACATGAGAATATATTTCTTTATGGAGCAGATGCCTGTTATACTCTTCTATTAAATCTATTGTCAGAAATTTGCACTTTACACATCTGACTGCAGACATATTGCTTAAATCGCCAGGTACTGAGATACCTTTTCTCTTCATGGTATTTCCTAATGGTCTAGGCTAATGTCATATGCTTTTTGTCTGCCCAGCACTGTGCTTAAATGTTTCTTGATCTGATTCTGGTTGGAAGGCATTGCATTGCAACATACAGGCTTTCAAAATCAAATACATGGATTTCTACTTGTCCATTTTTCATATCTACTCTCCATTGCACCCTCCCTTTTTTTGCATTGCATTGCATTGGCATGCTGCAAGGAAAAGACCGTTTATAGTGTATTTGATTACACAGTTAGACATAACAGTTTAGCACAATATGTTGTAATCAGGACTACTCAGAAAAGCAATTTAGCCCTGATCTTGTCAAATTATGTGTGTGCTGAATATATAACTTTTCCTCAGCAAAAGAAGCTATTTAGTGTCAATAGTGAGCATGAGAAAACACTATTGTTATTTGTTGCTATTATTTTACTTTAACAAATAGAGAGGTATAATCGGTTGTGCTACCATAAAACTGAAGATTCCTTTACCTTAATGTTCTATATTAAGGATGTAGGGATTTTAAGGAGGTGGTCATTGAAGATTAATCTGCTAATAGTTAAGCAAGGGGCAATTAGCTAGAAGCCATCATAAGTGGGTGAAAGAAAGAAAAATAAAAAAGATTTGTTGAGAAAATGAGAAGAAAAGAGATGAAAGGACAGTACAGTTTGGTTTGTTTTTGGTTTTTTTTTTCCTTGCTTTTTGGAGGGCAATTGGGGTTAAGTGAGTTGCCCAAAGTCACACAGCTAGTAAGTGTGTCAAGTGTCTGAGGCTGAATTTGAACTCAGGTCCTCCAAACTCCAGGACTGGTGTTTTACTCACTGCTCCACCTAGCCGCCCCTAGAATTTTAACTAAGGATATCAATAATAGCTTTGTCTCAGGGCATCAAAGTATATAGGTTGATAAAACATGATTTTTTAATATTGATAATTTAAATTTGTTACATTTACATGTTGAAAGCATGCATTCTTCAATAACATAGAAACAATGGAGTTAATTATAAATAACTAGGCAAAATAAGCAGCTAATAGTTGGCACATTTCCTTTTCAAGTGATCCAACCCCAGAAGAATTCCACCATGATCCAATTCTACTATGCTTCATCCTTGTTATTAATATTTGGATCTAATTTTGAAAGATTTCTTTCCTTCCTTTCTCTTCACTTTTGCCTTTAAAGAGTAGCATCTATAGTGCCATTATGGGGTGTCAAAGATCAGACTTAGAAAAGTTTCCCTTTGCTATCCACATAATGAAAGCTCATTATAGACAGATTATATTACACAATTGTCTTTGTATCCTCAATCCCAACCTAGTACAAGCCCTTGGACATAATAAAAGTTTAGAAAATATTTATTGACGTCTGTAAAATGGAGATAATAATATCCAGCCTAATTAATAAAGCTGCTAGGAATATATATTAGCATTATGATATGAAAGGGTTTTTAACTGAAAATGCACACACACACACCCATATCCCCCCCCACACAAAAATATATGACACTATTATTATTTATTATTATCATTACTATTACCAACCCCTATATTTATTTTTATGGGTTGATTTGTTTTTAAGAGAGTATTGAATTTATTATCTCCTACATTAGCCTATGTTTGGCAGGGTGGCTCTTTTTTTGGCATGACCTTATATTGCTTGCATATGCCTGTGACAAGGTGGTTTTTCAGTCCTCAACAGATGTCCCAATATGTCAGAGGTGCTTCCTGGTGAATGGCTAACCCCATTATCTCATACCACTGGTTTGGGGACACTTTGAAAATTATGTGGAGGATCACTTCATTCTCTAAAGCAACCGAAAATCAGTCAGTCTATCTACCCCTCTTCCCCCTGTATTTTTCTCTCTCTCCTCAATTTAAATTAAAATCTATTTACAACTTTAATTTACATAAATCATTTCTTTATGTTTTCTACCTTTGTCCTTCAATTAAAAACTACTTTTCAATAATTTAAAGAAGATTAAGCAAGAAGAGTGACTATGTATGACAACGTTCTTCCTTCATGGACCTTAACCTTTCTAATTTAACTCTAAGAAAGGAGTTAAATCTTTCCTTCTCTGTTTTCCAGGGGAAGGTGTGGAGGGGGAAAGGTCAATACAATTGTTCCTATTGATATTCTTTTCATTTACATCATTGTTGTCATAGTATATATTGTTCTTCTAGATTTGCAGGCCAATCTCCTGTAATGAATAAAACAGTACTTATAACTCCACCACTTAGTAAAGAAAAATTCCATATTTCTGTATTTAAACCACTGTTACCTGAATATCAGTAAACATACTTTGTGCTGTTGTATCTAAAGCAGTGTGTAATTGTCATTTTTCATCCTTAATGTTGGATGCTGTATATGTACCTTCTATCTTAATAATGTTAAAATAATAAAATCAAAAACCTTAATGAATCTTTCATTCATTCAACAAATAGTTATTAAATACATTGTGAAAAGGCTTGTATATTCATAGGAGAAGCACATATGGGACTGAATGACTGAGTGTTCTTAAGACTTTTCACAGTTCAACCAAATATATGTAAGCTGTATGTACTTTTTTACCTTAAAAATATCAAAGATTGTGCATTTGACATCTCAATGAAACAATTTCAATTAGACAGGATGCCTTTTCTAAAATTGTCTTCTAAGTACTAAGTACAGACCTGCTGATTGAATTCTATTCAACTTACAACTATTTTGTGTGTCTACAAAAGTTTGTTGAATTTAATCCACCTCCATGAGCCTCACCACTGGATTGAAAATAGCTATTGCCTTATCTCTAAAAATGAATAGATCATTGCATATTCTAAAGTACCTACCATCTGATTTATGTGTTCAGTTCTAAAGATACATGGGTAGTTCATATTTTCTCCGAATGATTTCAGATCATTTAAAGATTAATTTATACTTGCTTTTTGGCAGGGACACATATTCATTTTATTTTATTTTATTTTTTTCATGGAGATTTCAAATTAATCCTACTCATGTAGGGCTTACTCTCTTTTAGAAGAAAGACTGAATCATTGTTATGGTCTATAATTCTATAAATTGTACTATTCTTCCTCACAACTAGGCTCCCAGTATGTAGGCTATTTTCTAAAAGCAAGTTAGGCCCCTTTGAAAGCTGCATTAACTATTTCAGATGACAAGGGCACCATTTAGCCTACTGAGGTTGTAATTTACCATTAGCCTGAAAGAATTAATGAAGCTTTCAAAAGCTTGTGTCATACTCTGGAATATGCACTATACAAATTTTTTACATAAATGAAAACACCAGCTAAAGATGTGGTCTGTCTAAATTGGTTGGGTAGCCAAATGCCAATTATGAGAAGAAATTTGGTGAGAAATTCAGTCTAGTGACAGGAATATTTTGGAAAAATAAGAGGAAAGATATACATCTATTTCAACAAAATGTATACACATACACAGAAGAGGCGTGACTTAAATAATGCAATTAATTTTATATCATGTAAGTGAAAATAAGTCTCATTAATTCATTCTTACAATTTTGTCTCCTTGTATATGTGTTTGCACATATGAGTAGGCACTTGCTTGGGAGAAGCTTCTCTGCAACTTATATTCTTATAAATCTTCCTGAGACGCTTGCCCATAGGTCGTACAATCAGGAAGTATCTGAGCAAGATTTGAACTCAAGAGTTTGTAAGTCAGTCCAAGGTCACCTTTCTGTCATCTCTGTCATGCCGCTTCATATTAACCTACATGAGAAGAGAGAATGAGAATGAGAAAGAGAGCGAGCGAGAAACATACAAAGGGACAGAGACAGAGAGATCTATGAAGTAAATGCATATTTATAAACATGCAGAATCTTTGTGCATATTTAAATGCTTACATATAGATAAAATCATAAGAAAACCCTAAAGATAATTGATTGAAGTCAAAAGTTTTAAAATGAAACTAGTATGTCAACAATCATTACAGATACAGTCTCAAAGTGCTGGAGTTAGCTTTCAGCCTTTAACCATACAATGTTTATATAAATACCAAATAATCAACTTCTGTCTTGACAAACTTGGATAAAAGGGATGATAGAGATGTTGTTCATAGTAATATGTCCTGACAATTCTCCATTGTTTTTACATTTAGTTACACCTATTCATATCCATAATTACCTAAGTAAGAAAAGTTTGAACCTCATAACTGGGTTATGAATTTTGGATTTGGATGCAGGGTATTTGGGTAAGAATCAAATCTACAACCCTCAGAAAGTCACTTTTATCCTTATCTGTTTCCTCTATTATAAGATGAGGAAATTCAGCTAACTGCTCCCTAAGATATCTCCCAGTTATAATAATCTGTGATTCTAAGTCTATTGTAATTGTTTTGGCAGATTGTAAAGAGCTAAGTGTGCCCTAAATAGAGATGAGTACACTAGTACATTTTAATTGCCACACCCTGAAACCCTTCCATTGAAGATAATATGAACAAAGTAACAAGTCACCAATACATTCTGAGACAAAATAGGAGAATTATTAGGCCATTCCATTTTGTTTCTCAAGTCTTACATCAAGTAGTTTTTTTGTTGTTTTTTTTTTTTTTAACTTTGCCCAAGGACAGACTAGCCAGATAGAGGGATAGAGAAGTCGATAAGTAAATACATGAGTGAATGAACAAAAAAGTAAAGAACCAAACAAATAAATGGATTAATAAACAAATGAATAAATAAATACATAAACAAACTAATGAATAAGCAAAAAAAGAAGTAAGGAAGGAAGGAAGCAAGGAAGGAAGGAAAGAAGGAAGGAAGGAAGGAAGGAGGGAGGGAGGGAAGGGAAGGAAGGAAGAAAAGAAAAAAGAAGAAAAGAAGGATATGTTCTATTTTACTTCCTAGTAAATTTGGAAAAGCAAAAGGTAATAAATAGTGGAGTAGATGAGGGTAGTGTAGAAGAAAGTGTGTGAACCACATTTAAAATGCATATTTTTTGTTTTATTGTTTTAAATGAAGATGCTACCTAGAGTTGTAAATTATTATTCTATAGAAAAAAAGTTGGAATGTAATGAGATATCTACAGTCGATCTAAACAATTCTATTAAGACTGTGTTTAAATGCTAACTATTCAAATAAAAAATCTACTCATATCTATCTTTTGTTGCACATCTATGTGTGACAAGTTAAGTAAATTGTGAAATGTGAATTAAGATTCCATCCATATATTGAGCATTGTGCACAATATGAGTTTTATTCTCCGTGGTGAATGATGCATGGAATATTCACTTTAGTCAGATGACTAAGCAGTTCCATCACACATATTTTGCCCTTTTTCCCTTCATGAATTAGCCGTGCTGTACTGTGGTTGAATAGATGGAATTACCCAGTTAATCTTACACTATTTAGTGGTATCAAACATACTGCTCAAGTGCAACCTGAACCAGATTAAAATGCAGTTTGACATTACTAATTTAGAGGTAATTTTGCTTATTAAGATCACCAAATGTGGTATGGCACATGTGTTTGACAAACTAAACTTTATTTTTTGGAAAGTTCAAGATTTCTAGGGTGATGTTTGTTTGGAAAGAAATTAACAACAAAACCTCTCTGACTGTGGTCAAATCACTTAACCTCTCTCATCCTCAATTTCTTTATATGTTAGACAGGGAATTGGACAAGAGAAGTTCCGCAGTCCCCTCAAGATCTAAATCTATGATTGTATGAACAGGATACCTTTATTGAAGCATTTGAAGAAATGTCATGTCAAAGAGGATTTAGAATTGTTCTGTTTGGCCCCAGAATGCAGTATGAGGAGCAATGAATTGAAGATGTTAAGAGGCAAATTTAGGCAGCATTGAATGGGGAGGGGAAACTGGTTAACAATGAATTCTATGCTGAATAAGAATGCACTATCTCAGGAAGTAGTGGACTCCCCCTCATTTGTCTGTGATGTTTGAGAGGAGATGCCTTCTGAGGTAGACCTCTGCTATCTGTAAAATACCATAAATCAAACTCATGGATTTCTCTGAAAGCAAGACTTCTAACATCCAACAAGTTTAACTAATCAGTTGTCAAATGTCAAGGAAATTAGGCACACCAAACCTACGGGAAAAAGCCGTACTGTTGACTATAAAACAATAAATGTGAGACTTAAAACATTACTGACCACATAAAATTCATTTGCCCATTAACTCACAAGTGTAATTAGTTTTATCTCTAGTCTAAGGGAGCATATTTTCAAACATCTGAAATATACTGCAGTGACTGAGTAATCAAGATATCCCTCCTTTTCCCCTCATTATTGCATAGATGCAGTAATTAAAGGGCTGTCAATGAGGCTCTTCTAGAATTAAATTTTCAAAGGTTTTTAAAAAGATTGCTTCTAACTGAAAGCTGGAATGCCATACTGAAGCTCATTCATGTTAAAGCCAAATGAAGAACTGTCAAACAGGCAAAAATCAATTTTAGATGCTATTTTTGAGAGACTATATAATTTAGATGTGTCCTTGAAAGTAACAAAAAAAAAATCCACTATATTGTCAATTGAAATTTTCTAAGGTGATCTCATCATTTTCATTATTTTGCCAGGAAATGAAGTTCAAAGCGATAATTTACTCTGAATAACAAAAAAAGTCATATGAACATCATATATGCCTGTGGAATTGTTGTGTTTCAAATACAGTAATAGCTTAAAAAAAATAACAATTATCCATACCAAATTTCCTTGTCATGAATATAAAAAGTAAGACCTCCCTTACAGTTTTCCCTCTTTCTCCAGGTAGGTGAGTTGGTTCACATATAAAGAACAAAGGAAGTACCACCTTGCATTATATAATACATGTGAAAATCATTAATCTATTTCTCACAAATCATTCATATTTGATGTTTCAAAATTGGGGAAACTAGCATAGCTATATTATTACCATTTCATTACTTTAGGCATATTTATTGTGTGGGGTTCTTCTACTATGAATATATAAACAAGTCAATTCAAATTTAATTCAACATATATTTTAAGCATCGATCAGACATGAGGCATTATGCTAGACTCTGGAGATAGAAAAATAGATACCAAATCATCCCTGTCCCTGAAGAATTTACATCCCACACTGAAGAAGACAATTTGGTGGTTACTCATGAACAAAGGTTCAATTTTTTAATGGGTATTAACTTCTCTGATCTTTGGGTGATGGATATAATTGACTGTGATTAAGCCTAGACATTAAACTTTTGAGCTAGAAGAGTGTGCACTTGAGAACTTGAGATTATGCTATGCCATGAAGAGGCCACAGGCTATGACTTGGGGAGCTAGTTTGCAATTACTTCCAAAAATTTAAATTTTAGTTATTGTATCATGTGGAATCATCATATTACTTATTCTTTGAATTTAACAAGATAGGATATGAGAAGACATCTTTATGAATTTTGAAAACTGTGTTTCAGATCAGTAAGATACATTTTGTTAAGATAAATACAGGAAAAAAAAAATCACCTCTGACCCAGATTTTAGATATCCAATATCCCCTTAAAGATCATCCCTTGCATGATTGAGCAAGTATTGGTCCCAGCACATCAATCTGCTCACCTCAGTAGCAAATGTTTGTGGACATCTGTTTTATATTTGTATGAATGCAGGGCTTAAGTGAAATATGAAGTTAAATGATTGCTCACTGTATTTCATTAACATAGCAAATAATGTTGATCATGTTTGCCTCTAACTTTGCTTTAACATCCATCATTTCTGCCTGACTTAGTTCTCTGGGTGATATAGGAATCCCGTTAAAGAAAATCTTTTTGAGTAGGGCAGTGTCGTAACTGTCCAAGGGCAAGGCAAGATGTTCTCTAGTCATATTTTAGTTGTCCATGTCTTAGCCATTGTTTGTGTCACTTCAGAGAGGCATAGAAAAGTATTGGAATTAGTGACAATACAGACCTCTGGATATTGCCTAGGAGAATGTGAGAGGAAGACAACAGGCCAGTTTATTCCAAAAGTTTTAGAGGGAGAAATAGGGATTTTCCCAAAAGAGAAATATCAGCCAGTAGATGATAAAACAAATTGCCCATTTGTTAGCTCATTATAGTTCCTGAAAGGAAAGGTTCTTGACTTGAGACACTCTAACAAGGTGGGGAAGATAGAAATAAAGTTTCCTGCTACTTGGAAGGAAGAGGTACAACAGTAGCTTTGAGTACTCCATGTTTCTAAACATTCCATTTGTATACAGTGGCCTGGGCAACTCTGGATATTAAGTGAGATTAATAGAGAAGAATGAGATATATGGGGTGATGACATATCCAATAGACTTTAAAGAAATACCATCAAGGAAACAACTGGAAGATATCACACTAGAGGAATATAGGGAAAGACCCTAAATTAAAAAAAAAAAAAGGATTAGAATGAAGACAGTAAAGGAGAAAGGAAAGAGACAGAAATTGAATCTTGGGCATAAAATAGCAAAAAAGAAACCTTATCAGACTGATTCTTTAGGATTTTAAGAATCAACATGGGGTGGGGTGAGGAGACAGTGCAATTTGGCTTTAGGCACAAATACAAAAAAAAAAAAAAAGTACTTGTCCAGAAGCATTTGGACTTGGGACAGTCTTCCTTTATATGAGGTGGTAGTTTTTGGTGTCATTGTCATTGTTGCTGATTGTAATAACACCAGATAGCATTTTGGAGAAGGTGTCTAGTATGCTTGAAAATTTCAGGCTGGAGCTAGTCTTCTAAGCTCTTCCATAAAGAGAAAAAAAAAATGGTAACATAAATCCGCTGGACTAAAGTTGCCATTGTTCAACCTTCAGTTTAATACATAGGTTTATGTTGGCAATAAGAATTTATGAAGGATAAAGTGTTTGTTTCCTTTCCTTTCCTTTCCCTTTTCTCCTCTCCTTATTTCTTTTCTTTAATTTTTCTCTTCTTGCCTTTTATTTTACACCTTCTGCTTAACCTCAGAACATGCCTTATCATCTGTAGAAAGAAAAACATATCTAACAGATTTTGAAACCAAAGTGAATGGAAAAGGAGAAAAAAACAAAACAGTGGCAATAGGGAAATATCTATTTTAAAAGAGACTACAATTATATTAATATGTGCCATTCTGTAAAGAAACCACTGCAGTCATGAGGCTATAAATATGCAAAGCTGCATAGCTTAATTTTACACAGGGGAATACAGAACATTTCTAGGCAGTTTTAATTCATTCAACAGGGAACAGATCTTTGGGAAAAATGTCATCACTAATCTAGAGTGATACCATTTATGAACACTTAAAACTCAAAATTAAAAGTACCTAGTGACAGCTATTTTATCCTAATGATATGATATGTGTGTATCTCGTGCGCGCGCGCACACACACACACACACACACACACACACACACGATGTATCTATTTACTCCATCCCATGGATAAGCAGCGATGTTTGTATACCTCTCACTGTGAGCACAATGATAGCAAATCATTCCTACACACTGAATGCAAACAAGGTGCCCAAAAAAGACCTATTGCATATGCAGTTCCACACAGATGCAGAGATTTTTAATCCTATTTACTTTTTTTAGCTGTGATCTAAGTGATAAATTTCAAGCAAATCGCTCAACTCTGATTTAACTAAATGATGAAACCTTTTCTTAGGAGGAAACTGTGATTTATAGAGCTTAGCACCAAATAACATTTCAAGGAAGCATTAATATTAATCATTTTGTAGAAAACTTTTTTTTCTGTAAAAATATGTACTGTTTTCTAAGTGTTTTTTTGCCCAACTTCCTCCTGCCACCTATCATTTCCAGCCATTACTCACAGCTGCCTGTAACTACCTCTCAATTTATGCACCCTTCATAGCATTTGCCATAGAAATGGGTAAATGCTCAATGACAGTTGACTAAATGTGATTCTGAAGTGAAGAAGGAGAGGCGGAAATTAAAGCATAAGATGTATATTTTCAGTCTTTATTGGCTGTATACTGTATCACTGTGCTTTAACTTCTTAAAGATGTCAGGTGTCCTTCGTGTTCTTTTGAAGCCCATAAGGAGACTATTTACTAGTTTACAAAAAAAGAAAAAATGTGGCACTTATAGTTAATGTAATGACGCATCATCATCACCATCACTACAATATATTTATGTTTGTGATATATTAAGAGCTCTAAATTTGTTACTCATTTTGATCTTCAAAGCCCTCTTTAAGGTATGTAATATATTTTGGGAGAACTCCTAATAATATAAAAATAACAACAACAAAGTATATTCTTTAAAATGAAATTGTAAAATAATAATGTTATCCATATTTTACAGAGAGAGAAGCTAAGGCTATATATCAAACAATTTTTCTTATGGTTACACAGTGAGCAAATGTCAGAGTTTGGACTTACACCTAGAATTCATATTTCTAAAACTGGTGTTCTTTACTTCCCCTCAGTATCCTCTCAATGTATTATATCTTTCAATAGCATTTTTAAACAAATCTGATTTTACTTGTAGAAGGGAGTATTTGTATGGGTAAAATTTTCCTTATGGTTAATAAAGGGAGGAACCAAAATGTTATTGATTTGAGGAATTCCAGGAAGGTACCTCTGTTGAAATCATATCTGTCACACCATAGGCTTATATAAAGCTCCTTAAATTTTAATAATAGTTAAGTCCTCTGAGTTATAAAGCAGGTTAACTTAATAAAGTGTTGATACTCAAGAGAGTATTAATAAATTAGCTGTGAGTCATTAGCCCCTTAGCATGAATGAGTTTTTCAGATTATATTCCAACTGATCGCTAGGAGAAAGCAAGCCATTCTTGGCATAGAACATTATATAAGGAAGATGAGACAATAAGTTGAGTGCATCAGGCATTGCTTGAAATGGCAGGCTGGAGAGATCTGTTTCAGCAGAGGGGACTAAGGGCAGATCAAAGAAGGACATAAATTATCAGGTCCTTGGGCTAAGAGAAGTTCAAGAAGAACATTGAAAGGAGAGATAGATGAACTTCTTAGACAAGCAAACTTCATTAAAGGTTTTTTTTTTCTTCCTCCTGTATTCCATACTGAGGACAATAAAATTTATCACATCCAATGAGTGCTATGGTATGAAGCTTTAATGCATTCATTTATCGGGGTTGTCAATAAAGTTACATCCCCATATGTCAAGCACATGACCCAAAACAAAAGGATACTGCAAAGGAAGGGCCAAGTGTTTTGGTTTGTTTGTTTGTTTTTGTCTTTTTTTTTCCTGGCTTCCAAAGAATGTTCTGCCTTTCCCCTTAGTATTATCCCTCTTGTGATTTTGTGATTAGACATGTTTGTTTATTTAATCTAAATATGGATTTATATTCTATTAAGTTGGAGAAAAAAATCTGCCCTTCATCTACTCCTTGTTGTTTTCAAGTAAGGTAAATTATTAAGAGAAAATTATATGCCATTATTTATAACACAAAGCATCCAGCACATCTCACCTCCTTGCCTGTGAATTCTACCCAGATGAGATAGTCACCTTGCTTCTTATGAGTAAACTTCAAATCCTATAAATCAGTTTCTTCTCTCAGTTGCCCCTATAGTCAGTTAACAAGGATCCATCCAAGAACAGTTCCATTCATGGAAAAGAAAAAAAAAATCAGTGATCATTATTTTTTCTAGAATTCAAGGTGCTTTATTTAGTCAGCATCTCTGTGTTTTCTTTCTGTCACTCGCATTCTTTCTCATCTTTGCCTACCTGATTGTCTGTCTCTGTCTGTGTTTATTTCTATCTTGTATGAGTCTCTTTCTGTTTTTATCTCTGCCTCTCTGTCTCTCTCTATACCTTGACCAAACAGGGCAGAATTAAGCTAAAAAAGATTAGACATTGGTCACTTGTGATGTCAATCCTAGTACTAGCCAGAATGTGAAATGGGGATTTCTCTCTAGAGGGCATGAATAACCTTGGTTTCTCAGTTCTTCTTTAGGCATCCAGAGGGAAAGGAAAGCTAGCTTACTTTTCCTTTCTCCAGACAAGGTTTCCCTTTGTCTCTCCATCACATTCGCTTACTCTTTAAAATACTCCCCTCAGGCTATTTCTGTTACCTCTTAGTTCCATTGCTTGTGTTTGAGGGTCTCTGGATGTTCAAGTCATGATAAGACATTGACAAAGCCTTTTTTTCCTTCTATTTAGCTTAACCATCATTATTATAATAAATGTTTACCAAGTGCATTCTCTGAGTATGGCATTCTGAGTGACTTTGTAAGGAAGTCAAGAGTACATGGAATATGTGCCATACATGCTTATATGCCATGCCTACAGCAAGGTCCAGGTGGGCCCTTGTGATGATTTGACTTTTTTGTACATACAGTATGTTCTAGATGTGGATGTGCTGATGGGAAAGCTCTCTCTATTGTCACCCAAAGATAGATAGATAGATAGATAGATAGATAGATAGATAGATAGATAGATCCCTGACACTAAGAATCCTTTGATTGAGAGGGGAAGAAAGTTATAAACTCATAAAGAGAAAAATAAGGGCACACCTGTTATGATTATATGTCATATAAAGAATCAATAGTATTTTGTTTAAAGAAAATTTATACTAATTTTTAAAAGGGAAAGTTTAAAAAATTATTTGCAAACAATATATGTAGACAAATACCTCCCTCATCTTTGGGAAAAGGTAATGATTGATGGGTGATTAAAGCTCTTTGCCTTGACTTCCTAAATTTCTGGCTCAGTCAGTTCTTAATGGATACTTTTCAAAAGATCTACAACCCCAATAATAACCAAACAGTAACCAAATGCAGTGAAAATTGTTAAGTGTCCTAAAAGCTTTTTTTCTGAATCAAATAACAATACTCCAGGTATCTGCTACTAAGTAAGGAGAATTTCTCTTTCTGAAGGGGCATCATCCCTAAAAGTCATCACATTGTGAACAAAGACTACCAGTCTGTCCACCCATGTTGGAGCTGAAACCACCCATACATGTTTTCAAATCAAAAAGCTTATTATGTGCAGGCATTATTCTAAGCATCATCTAATGTCTTCCCTTATTATAATATGAGCCAGCATTTATCACACGATTTTATAAAAAAAACTTTAATAAATCTTTTTATGTATACATTTATTCCTTATGAAGTTGTATAATTATATTAATGAAAGTGATATTGCCTAAAACATTTGAATCACCTTCAAACTTTCAAGGGTCATACATGAATATGTGCTCTGTGACTTTATAATCCTATGCCATGGTATGTATCAATGTAGTCACCACTCACCTAACTTAATTTTAAAGGGCTATTGTTTCCAAATGACACATAAAATGTCAGAGGTTGAAGGTAGAACACATCATAGAATATTTGAGGAACATATCTTATTAATCTATGAAAGGCATTTCAAAGAGGAGTCCCTCTGAACAATGACAATATAACTAGAATTTATTTATAGCCTCCCATTGGGAGGATTTTAAGAAGCTAATGCATAGCTAGAACCATGCAATCAAATATGTTTGTACTGAAACTTTTGTTTAAACAAAAACAACATTAGTTATATTTAAGGTGAAATTGTTCCTTGGTTTCCTCATCTGTAAAATAACCTAATTGGGCAGGATGATATCTCAAATCTCTTTCATTTCTATAGTTGACTCTATAGCAACAACTGTCCAAGGTCACATAGGCAACAAGAAAACAGAGCCAATGATGTTTCCACTGTAGCCCACTATATTTTAAGCTTTTCTGGGACTGTCCAGCTTTCAAGAAAATATTGTGTCCTGTTAATGAGCTTTGTAAAATGAATATCCTCTGTCAGACCAGTTGTCCCAGTTTTTAGTTTGGAAAATATGGTCACTTTCCATATAGGCTCTATGCAATGAAACCTGAGTTCCATACACCTTCTTAAATAAATCATTATCACTCTTAGCTTTCCTCTTTAATGAAAAAACAGGGTGTGTTTTACCTTAGAGGAGGTTGCCAGAGAAGAACCTTAAAGTCCTTGAAGGATTAGCTATATTTTTAGGACATTTCTCAGAGTGGTCCCTGAAAACGACTGACCTTCTGAAAAAAGAGCTCAAATAAGCAGGTGACTACTCAGTGCCACTTCACCTGGGAGAGGGAGGGTGCATCGAAACTGACAGAAATAGATGTGCTCCGACAAAATACTAAAATAAGGTCAAGCTTTAGAAAGGTTTAAAAATACAGTGTCCTCTTTTTACTATGAAAAGGGCATTTTAAAAGTAAGATAGAAAGAGAAAAAGAAGCTTCAACAATAGAAACCCAAATAAAATTAAAGATACAGTCACAAGAACAGAGAAAACTAGAAATAAAAATTCTCTCCCATAATTCAAGGGATTGAGGAATTGGATTAAATTCTATGGCATTCACCTGGTAGAAATTTTGAAATATGTGCAAAAAGCTTCTGTAAGCTCACTTCAGTGAAGTTGTATTTTGGAAATAAAAGTTCTTGTGAAACCCAAGAGATGAAGGAAAAAGGAAAAAAAAATACACACACACACACACACACACACATATATTACCTATACCATAGGAGAAATGGTATAGTATTATCCCTGGAGAGAAGGATGGTCTTTGAGAAAAGATGGTATGGTATTATACCTAGAAAGAAGGTTGGCTTTGAGTAAGGAAGACCTGGATTCATTTGATACACAATATGTTCATGACTCTAGGTTCCTGATTTAACTTCTCTGCACTCCAGGAGAGTAACATAAGTTAATTAGTTGCCACTCTACATCAGTCAATGCAGTTTTCATAGTGGGAGTGACTCACACTGAGGAAATCACAGATCTAGGCCTGTCCTTCCCCTCAAAAAAAAAATATGAAGGGAAATAATTAATACGTTATTCTAGTTTTGAGAGGAAGTGCTAAATAGAAAACAACTGAAGGGCAGCTGGGTGGCGCAGTGAGTAAAGCGCAGACCCAGAGTCAGGAGGACTGGAGTTCGGTTCTGGCCTCAGACTCTTAACACCCACAGAAAAATATTAGCCTTATAAACTTGGGTAAGTTACTTAACCCCAATTGCCCTCCAAAAGGAAAAAACAAAAACAAAAACAAAAAACTGAAGTCTTGCTTCTGATACTTGAAAACTGTGTGACCTTAAACAAATCACTTAGGCAACTCTTGTAAGGGACAACTCTGTAAGCATATAAATAGCAAAGAAGGTATTTATTTATCTGCTGTGGTAGGAGGAATCTCTTCATTTAGAGTTCCTGCCAATGACAGTAAGAAGGAGAACAAGACTGTAAAAGTTGATGCAATGATGTGCTGATATACCTTTGAAACTTTTTAGTTCATTTTTTGTTCTATACAAAAACTATGCCCACTGTTCCAGTATTGTATAGTTTATTTTTAGAACGTGTATAACACATTTTCTTCATCTTTCTCAGCTTCTATGGTAATTTAAAGTAAATTGTTTCAAATTTTTAAGGCTACATTTTCATTTTTTTCCTGGTATTTTTCTTTCTTTTTAGGGGAGTACTAACAGGATTTTATATAAAAAGCCCTGCATATGGCCATATAGTATACAGCATATGCAGATACATATCTGCATATTTTAGTATCTCAGAAAGCTGAATATGAATGAGTTAATCCTCCAATTAACACAGCAATCTGTCAGTGAAATAGAAACAAGCAACTTTGGGCACTTAACTAAAAAACAATAGTGTTGATTACTCATAACTTACTCCTAAAATATAGAGATGCTCTTTGAGTGTTAAACTGTGAACATTCTTTTTTTTTTTTCATTTTTGTCCAGAACTATGATTTCATGGGTAGAGTTTACAGGGAAGTCCTGGTAAGGATATTTTCTCTACCAATGTTTTAGTCTACTATTGTTTCTGTGAATTCCAATTCTTCCACTACTCAGTCAAGTAGTTAACAAGAAATAATTAAGCACTTAGTATGTGTGGAGTACTGGACTAAGCACCAGAAAGAAAAACACAATAAAAAAATAAAGACGGTCCTCCACCCTTAGGAAAATTACATTGTACTGAGGGTATGAAACAAATAAAAAGTAGACGTAGAGAAAAGGGTTTGGGAGGAGAATAAGTGGCTTGAGGGAGAGAAGAACTGTCTGGTGGGAAAAGAAGAGAAGTCTGGCCTGGACAATTCTGGAACTCTGGAATAAGCTACTCAGAGGAAGGGTCCGAGGGTTTCTGGGAACTTCCAAGTTTCAGAGCTGAAGGCATCTTCCAGGACAAAGAGATTGCTCTGGCTTGATGAAGTACAGAAGATTACAGTCTGATAGGAAATGAAGAGAGGCTAAAGGAAATAATTAAAAAATTGTGACAGGGTCCACTAAAAATTTATTCTAACTACTCTTAACAGAGTAATCATCTGAGAAAGGCAATTCTTTTCTCTCATTTCCCACAGAGATGATTTCAAATCTTTTCTTTTTTTTTTGTATTATTCCATTCCCCTACCAAATAAGCTAAGAGTTTACTTTTTATTTGATCAAATTAAATAGATGAATGAATGAATGTGTACATAAAGGAACAAATAAAGTTATTCCCCAAAAGCTACCTCTTTACCCCATCTTATCATCAATTTTTTTTATCTACTGATTCTTTGCTAGCTACCTGTAAACAAGCTCTTTTTTCCCTATCTTTAAAAAAAACCTTCACTTGGGGAAGACATGTAACAGAAGTCATTGCATTACTTAGAAATTTCCAAATTCATCAACTGGGTCAGAAAATACCTAACCTTGATCATAGGTTTAGTTATATTTTTAAACACCAGAAGTGATTCACAAAGAAACTTGCAGAATGGGTTGCAATCCAAAGTGGAAAGGAAGACAAGAAAAATACTTACGTACTATTTTAGCACTGTGCCAGGCACAGTGACAAGTACTTTTTATAAATATTATCTATTTGATCCTCACAACAACTCTGGGAGATAAGTGCTATTATTATCCCTATTTTATAGCTGAGGAAACTAAACAGATTAAATGACTTGCCCAAGGACACATATAGCGAATAAGTGAGAACTTACTTGAACTGAGGTCTTTCCAACTCCTGGCCCAGTGCTCGATCTACTGAACCACCAGCTGCCTCCAAAGTATTTCTATATGGCTGAGTACTAAAATAAAATGAATTTTGGAAGTTGTAATTACAGACATAATAGCTAAGTGGCACAGTAGAGCTGATAGTTATTAGGGAACAAAATTTGCTTGATAGCTCAGAAATACCTTTTCCTCTTATTTTCTTAGGACACACTGGTCAGATGCCCTACACTGCATATACAGCCTGTAGACTTGGAGATTTCCAGTAACAGTGGGTTCCTCATGTTGGTAGAAACAGAATGAAAGTTCTCTTTAATAGAAGTTAAATTCAAGACAAGATACCAGAGCTTAACTGGCTAAATGCTATTTGAGGCCTTGGAAGTCTGAACAAACAAAACACTGATAATATCAAATTTTGTCTATAAAGCACAGAAAAATCTATTTCTGAAGAGTCAAGTACATGGTTGATTTTCTTTTTTTTTAACCAAGAAAGATACTTTCTCCAAAGATATGGATTATATATATATACCCTTAACAATTACTGGGAGAAAAATGTCCTGTGTTGCATATAAACTCTGAGAAATGAATGCTTTTGCTGTTCCTGGTGGTGGTTGTGGAGGTGGTGGTGTTACAGAGGTGAAATCCTTTGACAAAGACCTTCCTCTAGCATGTATGGTGGTTTAGTGTATGAAGCTATGTCAGATCTCACTTTGATGAGATGTTAGGTGGACAAAAAAGAACTTAATTCTCATCCCTGACAAACATGAAAGGTTGCTGTTACTAGTGAGGAGCTTGCAGTGTATGGAAAAAAAAAATTTACTTTGACTTGGAAGAATATACAAAATGCAAAGTAACCACAGATATCTCTGCATGACTCAAAGAAACATAGCTTAATTCACTCCCTTCTTGGGGTTGAGATTGCTTTCTCAGTAGCAGGAGCCAAACTGTGATTCTAAGGAAAGTGATTGGCAAGTTCTCAAGAAAATTGATGCCAAATGTGGAATATAACATCATCAAGAAACGAGTTAAAAGTTCCTTGAATGCAAAATTTGGTGAGTTAAAGATCCCTATTCAGTTCAAGGTAGACATGGTGGAAAATGATGTGCATCAGATTTTAATCATCAAAAATACATGGCTGAGAAAACATTTTTAATGTTGATCCAGACATGATGAGGGAAATATTCCTGAAACCTCGACCTTCTAGGAGGCTATAATTTAAATGATGATCATGATCATGATGATGATAATGCTGTCACATATTAGATTGGTGGACAACAAGACTCACTCAAAGAATAAAAAGTTCAGCAATCATAACTAAATAGAAGGGACAAAACTAAATTATACCAACATTAACAGAGTCCAATTTGTCTCTCTCGCCCCATTCCAGTGACTGCCTATTCCTTCTAGGATTAAATATTAAAATTTGATATTTGGAGGATATTTTTGATGATTAAACTTTCTCCTCAAGGTTATCTTTTATTACACTCTGTTTTTGTTTCTCTTTTTTGATTAAAGGGGCCACCCCCTTTATTAACTTCTATAAAAAGGTCTATTCACTGAATGGGTATCACCTCACTCAAAGTGAGAACCTGAAAAGATCTTAGCCTACAAGGGCCAGTATCCCCGTTGCATCCTGAACCATCTCCAGTCATCCTGATGAATATTTGACCACTGGGCCCAGATGCCTCTGGAGTCTGGTGACCTTGCACAGACCCCCCTCACTTAAAACCAAGTCAACTGTAAGTAATATCATCATTTCCCTGATGTCATGGTGCTCTTTGAGAAAAAAGGACAAACACAACAGCAATGTATCTTGCATGTATTTATTTATATACATGTTGTCTGCCCTGTTAAAATTTAAGATATTTGAGGACAGGGATTGATGTTTTTGGTTTCTTTCTTTTTATTCCTGGCACTACTTACAATGTCTTCTATGTACTAAAAGTTTAATACTTGTTTGTTGATTGAAAGATTTTTTAGATTTTGAGAGTTCCCTGTGTCACCAAAAGGCACCATTACTTGATCATGGTTGCATATTTCACATAGATTTTGAAAAAATGTATGAAAAAGTCATTTATCAAACACTTTACATGCAAGGCACTGTGCTAAGTAATGGCAACACAAACAAGTAAAAGAAAATGCTACATTCATGGAACTTACAATTTTTGAAAATACAAATGGGAAGAAGTTTTAGGATAGAATTGAGATAGAAAAGTCAGTGGTCTTTAAAAAGATGGTAATGCATATTCTTTAATGTGATTTCCAATGATAAAATTAAGTACATTTTGATTTTTAGTCATTTACATTAAGAAGGATGTGGTTGACAAGAGCTTTCTTTTCCAGGTTCTCAGTGCATCTGGCTTTTGAGAAGGGATAGGATGTAAGCCAGGTAGAGGTTGTTACCACATCACCTCTCCCACAGAGGCCACTACCCTGGACAATGGCTATATACTATTCCTGGGGCTCTTGAGTTTGAACACAGAACAGAAGCAGGATATAAACCCAGATTTTTAGTCCAGCTCTCTAATCATTTTACCCTTTACCCACTCCCTCTCAATCACTAGTACATGTACATTTTATTGATCAGAGTAATGCTTCTAAATATAAAAAATAGGAAAAAAACATAATGTTAAATTGTTATTTTATCTATTTTTTTAAAGCTATCCTTAGGCAGATTTTTTTTTCACTAATACAGTGCTAAGAAGAGATAAATATGTAGGCTCATGATATTCTTTAAGTTTTTTTTTTTTACTCATTATATTGGAAATCTCAACTCCTTTGAGCAGTATCTTTATCTTTGCATATGATCAGATTTATTATTTCCATAACCTCAATGAATTATCAGATTCAAATGCTATCTTCATTTTCCTTGATTTCAATTGTTTTAAGTAATCTGTTGACATTTGACTCTTCTCTCTTTTCCTCTAAGTGGACATTTGCAGCTAACTGCCTCTTGGCTATACAAAGAAGATGAAATTACTAATAATTCCTTCTCAAGGTATTATCTCTTATACTTATGAAACCAAGTATAGGGGAAAATCTTATTTATTGGATTAAGAAGCTGTTAGTTGGCAAAATTGTTGCAGATAGAGGTCACTTGGTGGATCTCCTTTCTAGCCTGAGTATATTTGAGGTGCAGCACTGATATATTTATCACACTGAAGTTTGACAATAGCATTCTCCTTCTTCCAATTCCTATAACATGTAATATGTAAGGGGAACATGTGGCATAAACCATCTCAATTCTTATCCCACTTTGGAAAGGATGCTGAAAATTTATACTCCACAGCATAGAGAGCAGTAGATATGCCTTACCCTCTCCTCTTCCAAAAATAAATAAATAAAAACTCCTGAATTTGAAAGGTTTTGGGGGGCTAGTATTAGGAAATTGTTTCAAAGAATTAATTCATATTTTCTAATATATGAAGCAAATTTTACTCACCATTTCAGTGTAGTCCTTTTGTTTGAAAGAATAGTGGCATTGCTGTAGTTCTCCTTGGAGGATTCAATGTCTCTACAAAGCATTTGTAAAGCAGAGACTGTAAGAAGACACCTTTTTTTCAGTTTTATAAGACAAGGGCTGAGGGAAAAAAGTAGTATTTAGATCTTTACTTTTATATCATGCATTTTACTATTGCACAGTTGATGGGAAGACCATAAGTTGATTATTTTATGTGTTAGCTTCTATTGTTCTATGATCACCAACTAAATCCCTCATCCTTTCATCCATCTTGCAAATGAAATATAATGATCTAAAGAGGTCACCAGAAGTCAGAGTTGACATTGAACACTACAGCCTTTTCCCCACTACTAGAAAAAAAAATGATTTGAAGATCAGTCTTTTCCCAATAGAACAGGTATGTTCTTCCCCCTCAATTCTCTACCCCTGAGAACCCTATTATTGGTGGAAAACCTGCAGCTTTGAGGTCACATGTGGCCCTCCAGGTCCTTAAGTGCAGCCTGTTGACTGAATCCAAACTTCAAGGAACAGATCCCGTTAATAAAAGGATTTGTTTTGTAAACCTTGAACTCAGTCAAAAGGCTGCACCAAAGGGCCTAAAAGGCCACATGTGGCCTTGAGAGTTCAGGTTCCCCACCTCTGCCTTAGCTCCTTTTAAGACTTAGCTGAAAAAATAAAATAAAGACTTAGATGAAGTTGCACCTCATACAAAAAGTCTTTCTTGCTTGCCCAAATTTTACTCCTATCTCCTTCCCACTACCAACCCTAAATACTTTGCATTTATTTTATTTCTACATATCTGTATATACTCATGTCAATCTCTCCTATCCCCAGTAGTATTTAACTTTCTTGAAGCCAGCGATTGTTTGGTTTTTCTCTTTGTACTTTCATTTTGAGGCACACTACCTGGCACAATATATGCTGTAAATTCTTATCAAATTGAATTGAAGAGTCAGTTGGCAACATCTTTGTTTACAAAAGATAGCATACTATCATAGTTCCTGAGAGATATAGAATGATGATAGTTAATTATGACTTGTCAAGTTCTTATGAAACTTTGAGGTTTCAAAATGAGGTCAATATATTTTAAATTGTTGAGTGCAAGATGGAACTATTCCAGGGCTTGGGGAAGGGGAAAATAGTTAGATATTAGAGAAAAGACATTTTTTGGCTTGAGATCATTTTCATGTAGCATAATTACAGTAGCAGTTCAATATATATCCTAAATGTGCATTTTGAATCATCATTGGTTATTCATAACACTACTCCACAAAAATTAGAAATTAATGTTAAATATACTATTTAACAATTTACCAGATAAGAGTCCTGTTAAAAGTATATATACAAAATATTTATAACCAAAATTGATACCAATACTATCTAAAAATTCTTAGTTTCCCCACATTAATAAACCTTTTCATGGTCATAAACATTGTAATCAGGTTAGCTGGTATGGATTTGGCAAGGCTAAATACTTCCCAATCCAGCACATATTTGTCATTCACTGTCTCTCTCTCAAGGAAAGTGGGCGATATCACACTCTGAACTTAAGCCCCCAGAGATGGAATTTGAGAAAGTAGAGGTTGTATCTCCTATCTAGTATAAGCACAATCTTTCCTTACAAAATGCTGACACTCTGAAATTCTAAGGACAGACAAATGGTCATAAAATCTGTCAGCGTATGGCAAGATTTTGTCCTGAAATTTAGTATGAGGCAATATTTGCATTATCCATATAGTTAAACTTTACTGGCAATAATTGAAAACAATAACATTTTTGTCTAATACCTCAAAGATACATGATAGCACCAAAGTGGGGGAAGGGGATACTTTTTTTCTCCTTTGGTTCTGATTTCAAATCCCTTATATCCTGGTAAATAATGTCTGAGTGCTGATATGGGTAAAACATTCATCATCTTTAGAACCACCTAATGCCAAGCTTCTCCAAATGTATCTAGGTTGGTCTTCAGATGACAGATTACGTGTAGTTAATACTCATAGCCTTTCCAGCATGGTAGTTCTACTTGACTCTCCACTACTTTAATGTTCCTTTGCTGGATCACCATCCATCTTCCTCCCATTAAGTATATCTTCTTTCAAGATTCTGGGGCTTCTTTTTTTTTCCTCTACACTTAATCTTGGTTAATTCATCTGAGATCTTTAGTCAAATTAACATTTCTGTGCAGATGACTGCCTGATAGGGAAGCTGGGTGGCACAGTGAACAGAGCACTGGCCTTGGAGTCAGAAGGACTTGAGTTCAAATCCAGCCTCAGGCACTTAACACAAAACTAGCCATGTGACCTTGGCCAAGTCACTTAACCCCAATCGCCCCTCCAAAAAGCAAAAACAACAACAACAACCAAAAAAACTGCCTGATATCAATATCTAAATCTAGTATCTCTCTTAAATGCCAATCCTATACTACCAACAACTGCCTACTATGTAACTTCACCTGACTATATCCTGGGAATCTCAAACTTAATATGTCCACAGCAAAACATGTTATCTTTCTGAATAAACCTGCCACACTCTTCCAAACTGATCCCTTTCTATTTGGGGTGCCATCCAACCAGTGACCAAGGTTTTTAACCTCAAAATCTTCCTCAGTTCTTCTCTACTCATTCGTCATATCAAATAAGTTGTTAGGTTTTGTCAATTCTAACTCCACAATATTTCTGGCATTCCCCCACTCCCACTCTACTTATGTAGCTCCTACCCCTTTCCAAGACTGTATTGTTTCCTGCCTGGATTATTACAATAGCCTCCTAATTGGTCTCCATATTTCAGATCTATCAATCTATAATCTGTCCTTCACATAACTACAAAAGGAAAATAAAATAATAATACCTATCTTAAGCATGTCTGACCATCATAATTCCTAGTTGGATTATCATCAGTAATTCCACATTTATTCTAATAGAATATATTATAAATAATACATTCTTAAAGTTGACATTTAAAGTGTTTCCTAATGTAAATTCAATCTAACTTTCATAATTGTTTCACATTCATCTCGTTAATATATGTTCCTAAACTGTCCTAATTGTGATTCCTCTAACTCAACATTTCATCTCACATGTTTATACTTTTACTCAGGTTATCTACAATGTCTGAAATGTATTCTACCCTCTCCTGTCAGGTCATTTAGTTTTCTTTAAGCTTCTACTTAAATACCAGTTCCAGAACTGGGCAAGTAGGTGCCACAGTGGATAGAGTGCTGGATCTAGATCAGGGAGACTGATGTTTGTGAGTTCAAAACTGGCCTTGAACACTTACTAGCTGTGTGAGCCTGGGCAAGTCACTTAACCCAATTTTCCTCAGTTTCCATATCTTAAAATGACCTTTGTAAGGAAATGGCTAATGACTCCTAAATCATTGGCAACAAAATCCCAAATGGGCTCATGAAGAGTTGAACATTACTGAAAATGACTGAATAACAACAACAAAATCCCTTAAAATCTTTCCTGCCCCTTCTAGTTTTTAATGGTTTCTCCTTCATAAAATTATTTTGTATTAATTCATCTGTTTAATTACTACATTACCAAACAGCACAATAACTTTCTGACTGATGAATTGTTTCCCCATAGAAAATAAAGCAGGGGCGGCCAGGTAGCACAGAGAGTAAGAGCACCGGCTCCAGTGTCAGAATGACCTGGAGATCGAATCCTGGGCTCAGACATTTAGCACCCACCCAGAAACACCTGGCTGTGTAACCTTGAGCAAGTTACTTAACCCCAATTGCTTAGGGGCAGCCAGGTAGCCCAGCGAGTAAGAGCACAGGCTCCAGTGCCAGGATGACCTGGGGATCAAATCTGGGCTCCAATACTCAGCACCACACCGAGAAATAACTGACCATGTAACCTTGAGCAAGTTACTTAACCCTGATTGCTTTTAAAAAAAAAAAAAGGATAATAGTCTATATGTTCAAAAATATGGATAGTAGCTCTTTTTGCAGTGGCAAAGATTTGGAAATTTAGGGTATAAGCAAAACTGGGGAATGACTGAACAAGTTATGATATGTGATTGTTATGGAATATTATTGTGCTATAAACAATGATAAAGAAGATGATTCCAGAAGGAAAAAAAAAACCTGAGAAGACTTATATGAGCTCATGCAAAGTGCGATGAACAGAACTAGGAGACAATTGTACATAGTAACAGCAATATTATATAGATAATCAACTGTGAAAGACAGCTACTGTAATACATAATATTCAATTCCAAAAGACTCATGATTAAAAAAAAAAGTTATCTGCCTTCAGCGAGGGTGGATAGCATTGGAAAACATGTTAAAGTCAATAGTTTTTCAAACTTTTCTTACTATGTTTTCCCCTTGCACCATGGCTAATGTGGAAATCTGTTTTACCCCACTTCATATCTATAATGACTATCATATTTCTTGACTTCTAAATGGATGGGGGTAAGGGGGATGAAGGAAAGAACTTGAAACTGAAAATAAATATTGGGAAAAAAAGTTGAAATTGTGTCAATCCCTAGGATACTATAGAGATTCCTCAAGAAGTTCCGTCTACTTAAAAACAGAACAACTATAAAAACTAGCCTTTTCGCATCTGCATAGGAAAGGATACATGAATGAATTCTACTTATCTTCAAAAACATGAGATGTAGTTGGATGGGCAGTACGTTAAATTAACCCATTGGTACACATACCTAGGCTGAGCAATGGAAATGGAGAGTATGAAAATTCCTAAAAATGCCAATTTTGTATAAGATAACTCTACTTCACTTTGAATAATCCCAAGATGCTTCCTGGTACAAAAAAAACAAAACAAAACACAAAACAAAATTTAAAATCCTCTTTAAATAGTACAATGATGCACTATGACATGAATCACAAGATATCATTCTCTCTGAAGACTAAAAATTTCAGGTTAACCAGAAGATAAAATTGATATGTGTTCTGGCTATAAGGAGCTGCATTATATTATCCATGATAACAAGCATGTGAAAAAATAGCATGTAATATGTTTTCCAGGAAATGTGTGGTCAGAAAAAGTGATAAGCCATTCTGATCCTTGGCAAGAGTGAAATATAAAGAGACGGATAATTCATATGGTGCTAAAATTTAGGAAAGTTTAAAAGAGACTGTAAGCATACAAAATGAGAAACTTGTACAGTTTCTGATCTTCCATGGTGGATAAAGTAACCTTTTCAATAAGACCATGGATGCATGTATAGGACACAACATGGTATAGTCCCTGGATTTGGAATCAGGTATGTGCAAATTCTTTCATAGATACTAGTTTTGTGGCTCTAAGCAAGTTATCAAATTCTCAATACCTTAATCTCTCCATCTATAAAGAAAGGGGAGGGGGAGGAAGGGCATGCACAGTCAGTAACCTCTGTGGTACTCTCTAGCATAAAACTAAACTAAAATAACCCTATAAAATGTTGAGAAAGTTACTTGAATATATGTCATTTCTCCTACTAAAACAGAAACTGGAAGCCTTCAGATGAGTAGTACAGTCTTTTGCATGTAATAGACACTAAATGTTGACTCTAATTGAATATGATATGATACGTATGGAAGTCTTACTCAAAATTTTCATTAGTCTGCAGAGGGGATTGTAATTACTTAAAAGTCCAAACCAAGTTGGAAGGGGGGGGTTAGATTTTGATGTTGGACTACATCTGTCACTTGAAGGCTTTCACCCATATCAATTCACAAAACCCTAAAGATCCAGGGGAATTGAGATCTGTGCTACTATAAGAAGTATAGAATTGCACTGGTATTATCATGGACCCTTGAGGTATTAAATTATTATTTTTATTTCATATGTTTTAAATTATTGCTAGGAAAATATCACTTGGAATAATGCAAACATCTTCTCATACTGAATTTCAGGAATTTGGGATGAAGTCCTGTCATGCTCTGATATCTTTTATGAACATTTCTTGTCCATGAAATTTCGGAGAAACTAATCATTATGACTATATTTATGAGAATTTTTAAAAAATTAAATGACAGTCTATTTCTGATGTTTACTTTTCAGTAATTACCTATCATGAATTTTATCTTAGGAAAGCAGTGACATTTCCTTTTGCAGCTCTTTGGTCTTTCTTTATGCACAATTTATTATAATATATGGCACTAATTAATTAAAACGGCAGATAAATGATTTTTATTGGTGGCATCACCATCTAAAATGTTCACTCAAGTATGCTTCTGTAGGTTAAAGTGTCACAATTTGGTGAAGTAGCCTCCCAGAATAGAGTTGCTATTTTTTAGATGACTTAATTATTCTCCTCATATTGACACAGATTTTATGTTAATGAACTTTTATGTAAAAGAAGAAAATAAATATCCACAAACTCAATTAATGGAATAAAAATATCATAGTAGTTATATAAATATCCAAATGGTATTATTGCTACAAATTTGGGCATTTATTTGGAGAGTGGTTTTTAATAGTCTAAAGCATAATTAGCACATAAAACTTTTTTTTAATTGAAAATTAGCTTCAGAAATTGAATGTTTGGTCTCCTTGAAACTAGCCAAAAGAACTCTGCTGCTTCAGCAGCCTATCCAATGGAAGGCCCAACCTCTAAGGGCTTATGATCTAGAAACAGAATGCTTGGTGCACAGATCTCTCAATTTGCTTGGCACATAAAAAGTCACTTTCTTAGAATGCAGTTAATTTTGCATTCCTACCTAGGCAGCTAGGTAGTCTGTGGACAGAACACTGGACTTGGTATGAGGAAGTATGAAGTTTGAATTCAGCCTTATACAATTACTAGTTGTATAACCTTGAGCAAATCACTTAACTTTTGTCTTCCTCAGTTACCTCATCTTTAAAATGGGAATAACAATAATACCTACTTCCCAGGGCTGTTGAGAGGATCAAATAAGATAATATTTGTATTTGTAAATCTTTGTACAAACCTTGGTACAGTAGAAAGGAGTGAGGAAAATTCCAGCATTTATACAGTGCTTAAAGGTTTAGAAATTATATTGTATTGTAAACAAATTGTATTATATCTTCAAGAATTGTATAAATATTATTTTTGTTGTTATAATAAACTCATTTGTTTAGAGATTTGCATTTATGACCTCTTCCCTAAGTTATGCCTTTCATAGATTTTATATACATATGTGTATATTTGTATGTGTATATGTATGTATATACACATATGCATACACACATGTGCATTTATATACACAGTATAGGTATGTATGTGTGTACACACATTTATATACATATATGTATTTGTATATATGTATGTGTGCAGAAACAGATATATAGTTATATGTGTGCATGCATATGTGTATGTATGTATGTATGTATGCGTGGTGTATATGTGTGCATATGTGTGTGTGAGAAAGAAAGAGAGAGAGATTTTAGTTGTGTCTGACTTTGTGACCCATTGGGTTTCTGTAAAGTCAATCATGAGCAGCTCTCCTGAGGACTGCTGCTGTGAATAACTTTAAGGATCTAATTATATAGTATAGTGAACTATCTACTTATTCAGCAATAAACTAAAGCAAAACCTTCACAAAAACAAAGCACAACATAACATAAAAACTTATTGCTAAGGTGGCCACATAGTCTTAAATAAAACATATCATCCAGTAAAAGTCACAATCTCCTTAATCAATATAGAGTACCCTAGTCAAGTCTTCTTTCATCTTAACTCCAGGGTGGCTTACAATCATCCTTAAGGCAATCATCCTTAAAGGGTAGTGGAAAGTACAAAGGCCATCCACCCCAGGTCACAGTAAGTCACAATGACATCAGTCAGTACTGAACACCCATAGTAAAAGTTCTCTTTCATTTTAACTTGAGGCTGACTTTCAAACTCCATGGCTCCTCTTCTATGGACTGTCTGCTCCTAGCTCTTGCCTAGATTCACACACAGGCAACTCTCTGCTCTGGTTCTATATCTCAGCCTTTTATTCCACTTCCAGCCCTTCACACTTTCAGTTTCTAGAAGAACAAAGCTTACGAAAGCTACAAAAATATTTACAAATTTTGCCAGCACTATCATCTCAATTCACTTTCTGTATGAGAAATCAACAGACAGAGTGCTTCTATCTGACAAAGTAACACAAATCAACAGACAAAATAACACCAACACAGAACAACAGAGTCCCACCATCACAAACATTCTCTCTCTTAGCTCTGCTTGGTCCAAGCTTCTGCTCCATCTTTTATCTGCTCTGCTCTTCCTGTTCTGCTTTTCCTGCTACATTCTTCCTGTTCTGCTCTTTCAGCAAGCTCCTCCCACAGTAGGCTCCATGTAATGACATTAGGTCTATTAAAGGCAAGGAAATTCTCTCCAAACTCCCAGGAGGCCCATTAAGGGCAATACAATGTATACTGTTTCAAACAAAGACTTGACACAATCAAAGGAGAGCCTCAAAGGCACTTGATGAGCTGCTACAAGCAGCAAAGTACTACTTTGCTTGCCTTACAAGTTGTCTTGGCAAAGATCCTTGAGTACTTTACCAATTCCTTCCCTAGGTAATTTTACAGATGAGGAAACTGAGGAAAAGAGTGTTAACTGATTTGCCCAGGGTCACAGGATGAATGTCTGAAATCAAATTTAAATCCATGAAGATGTTTCTCCAGGCCCAGCACTCTATCCACTGTTCCACTTAACTCAGTTTGTGTGTATGCATATGTATGTGTACATATCTATGTCTGCGTATTGTATGTGTGCATATGTATATCTATGTGTTTATTCATATGTATACACACTATATCTATCAGCTATTTAGTCCTCTTTTCTTTTAATAACCCTTTATAAAATTCTCAGCTTGACAGTTGAAGATTTAACATCAGTCAGTCAGTTATTATTTATTGATTATCTTCTATGTAGCAGAATATGTGATAAATCCAGGAATACAAAATAAATTCACAAAAGACAGTTCCTGCCCTTAAAAAGCTTACATTCTTTTTTTTTTCATTCAGATTAGTAAGGTTGATTATAATACCATTTAGGTGGGCAAGATTCCTAGTAAATCTGCAGTATTTGATGAGGATTGGACTGATACTTTTATTTTTTTTTCATTTTTCAAATGCTTTATTAACTTATGATTTACATCATTCATTTCTGCCAGATTTTGAGTTACAAATTCTCTCTCTGTTTTTCCCCTACCCACCACCCCAAAACAGCAATCCCACAGGCTATTCCCTCCTCCAATCTTCTATCTCCCATATCTTCTCCAATATCCCCTTCGACTTTTCCAGTAGGGCATGGTGGATCTCTATGCCCGAGTGCCTGTATATCTTATTTCCCAATTACAGGTAAAATAGTATTAATGAAAGTATATATATGTTTTAACATTTTATTTTAAAGCATTGAATTCCAGACTCATACACTTCCTCCCTTATCGACCACCCTTACTGGGAAGATAAGCAGTTCAGTATAGGTTGTACATATGTACCTAATGCAAAACATTACAATAGCAGATGTATTGTAAAAGACTGACTATATTTCCCTCCCTCCTATCCCACCTCCCACTTGTTCTATTCTCTACTTTGATCCCATCCCTTTTCAAAAGTGTTTGCTTCCAACTTCCCTTCCCCCAACCTTTCCTCCCTTCCATCATCCCCCATCTCATCCCCTTCCTCCCATGCTCTTCCATGGTGAGAAACCCTATTTAGTGTGTATTTCATTCTCTCCCCAAGCCAAATTCATTGAGAATAAGTTTGACCCATTCCTTTTTGCCTTCCTATTTTTCCCCTCCATTGTAACCATTTTCCCTTGCCTCTTCTATATGAGATAGTTTACCCCATTCTGTCTCTCTGCATCTCCTCTGATTATATTCCTCTCTCACCTCTTAATTTCATCTTTTAAGTATCATCCCTTTCTATTAAATTGGTCCTGTGCTTCCATCTATGTATACCTGTAAACATATATACACACATTTACATATATATTCATACACCCATATAACCTCCTATATAGACACACACACACACACACACACATTTCTATTCCCTTCAACTATTTTCATACTTAGAAAAGTTTCATCAGTTACAATTATCATTTTTCCATGTAGGAATGTTAATAGTTCAAATTTAATAATTTCCTTTTGATTTCTTTTCCCTATTTACCTTCTCATGATTCTCTTACTTCTTAGATAGGAATGTCAAATTTTCAATCCAACTCTGGTTTTTTCAGCAAGAATGCTTGAAAGTCCTCTATTCCACTGAGTGACCATATTTTCCCCTGAAACATGATACACAGTTTTGCTGGGTAGGTGATTCTTGGTTTTAATCCCAGCTCCTTTGACCTCCTGATGGAATATCATATTCCAAGCCTGTCAATCCCTCAGTGTAGAAGCTGCCAGATCCTGTGTTATCCTAATTGTGTTTCCACAATATTCAAATAGTTTCTTCCTGGCCGCTTGTAATATTCTCTCTTTGATTTGAGAATTTCAGAACCTGGCTATAATATTCCTAGGAATTTTCTTTTTGGGATCTTTTTCAGGAGGTGATCAGTAGATTCTTTCAACCTCTATTTTGCCTCCTGGTTCTAAAACATCAGGGCAATTTTCCTTGAGAATTTCTTGGAGGATGATTTCTAGGTTTTATCTTTGGTCGTGGCTTTCAGGCAGTCCAATAATATTAAATTATCTCTCCTGGATCTATTTTCCAGGTCAGTGGTTTTTCCAAAGAGATATTTCACATAGGCTTTTATTCTTTTATTTGTTTGTATCTGTTTAACAAGCATCTTGATTTCTCATAAAGTCTTTAGCTTCCATTTGCTCCAATCTAATTCTGAGGAATGATTCTTCTCAGGGAGCTTTTGAGATGCTTTTACCACCTGGAAAATTTGGATTTTTAAGTCATTCTTCTCCTCATTGTCTTTTTGGGACTCTTTTGCCATTTGAGTTTATTTTTGAAGGTATTGCTTTCCTCAGTCAGGCTGTTGACTCTCATTTCATAATTTTCTTGCATTATTCTCATTTCTCTTCCCAAGTTTTCCTCCAATTCTCTTTTCTTTCCTCTTTATTAATTTGTTTACTTTTAGTTTACAAAATTAATTACCACAATTCCTTGAGTTTCAAATTTTCTCCCCCCCCCCACCATGGCATCACACAATCAAGTATAGTATCTGCAAATACTTTCACATTAGGCATTAGTCAGGTTATAAAGAATGGTTGTGTCAGATGGAATGAAGAATGGGAAAGAGGAAACAAAACCAAACAAGAAAAAGGGCAGGTAGTTTGTTTCAATCTGTGTCAAACTCAGTTCTTTTTCTGAATGCAAACTTCTCTCTCCATCATGAGTCTTTTGGGGTTGATTTATGACTCTGGATTGGTGAGAAGAGTCCAGTTTATAAAAGCTGGTTGTCACACATACATTGTGTCTGTAACTGTATACAAGTTCCTCCTGCCTCTACTCTTCTCACTCAGCATCAGATCGTATAAGCCTCTCCATCCAATTCTCTTATCTGCTTCTTCTATGGCCTGTAACCAGTTCATATTTTTCTTGGAAGCTTTTGGCGCAGGAGTTCTGATTTCACTGTCTTCCTCCTGTTCCATGCTTTGATACTTTATGTCCCCAAAATAAGAGTCTAATGTTGGATTGCTTTGCTTAGTTTGCTTCCTTTGCTGGTCATGTTGCCACTCAATTACTTGACTTTTGGGCTTTTTTGCCACAGTAGGACTCTGCCACCAGACAGGGGAGCTTTGTTCCAAATGCTGGGGTTTTCTCAGCTGCCGGAGGTATTAGTTGGGTGCCCTCTCTGAAGCCACCACATGCTCTGGAAAGCTGGTCACATACCCCAGGACCTCCACCCTAGACCTCAATCCATATACAAGCAGGTTAAAGCAAGAGCAATTACCCCTCAGACTGGTTCTTGTTCCCCCTACACTCTGAAGGCCAGGAGCTGAAGTTGCCATGTGGGGGTTTCTGTGCCACAGCCCTCAGCGGCTTCTAGCCCCAGGGACAAAAGCCAAAAAGCCAATGCACTCCCAACTACTGGGTCCCAAAGTCCACACTGCGCTGATCTCCCTGTCCTTAACATCTATGTGTTGATAATTTTGGACCACCACAGCTGCTGGTAATCTGGAGTCCCTCCAACCAGTGGCTGGTCAGGACTGCACTAGGGCTAAAGCCTCAGCATGGGTCTGGGCTCGGCTCCCAGAGTACTGAGCTCGGCTCCCAGAGTACTGAGCTGACCAATTCCTGCTGGCCTGCCTGGCTCTCCTCAGCTGGAGGTTAGCTTCTCTGTGTGATTTTGTGGGTTCTGTAGATCCAAAGATTGTTCAGATTCCCCTTTTACATGGATTGGAGGTGGTGGGAGCTGGAGACGCCTGGAGATCCTGTTTCTACTCTGCCATCTAGGAGCTTACATTCTAATAGGAGAAGACATCACAGGAGGATAATATAATCTGTTTGGAAGAAGAGTATCTTTTTTTTTCCTTCCCTTTGAAGAAATGATGATTTTTAATTCTTGTTCGCACTTACTGGGGCTATTTCAAGCAGTGTCTTGCTACTGAGTCTCTTCTCTCCCTCCCTCCTATTTTGACAGGAAGTCAGGTCATAAGATATAAGCAGCAGAAAGAGTAGAGAAGAAAATTCTAGACACTTATCCCCACCCTGAACCTTTTTTTTAAGACAAATACTTCCCCTTAAGAGGCTTCTAGTCTAGGTCAAAGGTCCCAATTTTACATGGTTTTCTTCTCTGAAAAATGACAAAATTTAAACATATGGATTGTAAACAAAATTTATAAAATGCTCCGATCCCCAGGGCAATTGGTCAATCTGTGGTTTCAAAATAGGTATAATTTGCTGTAGTTGATTATATTTCCTCTCCCTTTGGCCTCCCCCTTAGTCCCCTCTTGTCCCCCAGCCAAACACAAGTCACATCATTCTCTATAGTAAAAATAGCAACTCAGGACACAATTGAAATTATCTCATCTTTACCGATAAACCATTGTTAAATGAATGCAAATAACCAGTAATAAAAAAAAAATAAAATAAAAGAGTCTCATACTGAGTTAGTGCTATGTTTGGGAAAGAAAAACATGGCTCCAATCATTGAAGTCTTAGGGTCAGTCCCCTGGAAAATATCTTAAACTGGTGTCATGTTTCCCTTCCCCTTCCCCTTCTTTTCCCCTTCCTATTCCCCTTCCCCTCCTCCTCTTCCTCTTCCTTTTCCTCTTCTTCTCCTCCTCCTCTTCCTCCTCCTCCTCCTTCTACTTCTTCTTCTTCTTCTTCTTCTTCTTCTTCTTCTTCTTCTTCTTCT
>NW_027186325.1:4146773-4206820 GCF_028583685.1 Petaurus breviceps papuanus
TCTCTGGTGATTTCTCTTTCTCTAGAGATTTTAAAAAAGACTATAGTACCAGAAAACTTGATCCTCTATTTCTGATCCCATGACAGCTTCCTCTTTTTGAAATTTGGGAACATAACCCACTATGAGGATCTTTAGACACCTAAGCTTCCTTGTAAGGAAACCAGTACAAAACTAGGTACAATAACTCACAACACAATTCTGTCAGGGTCACTATTAGTTTGGTTACTCAAAAGTATCAATCACTACCACAGCATCATAATGTTGAGGAAAGGGTTGCAATTTAAATCTTATGGATAGGCTCATGGTATTTGCAATTGAGTGGGATCTTTGAGATTTTACCAGTCAGTCCCTCATTTTAAGTCAAGTGAGTTCCAGAAAGAGAAAAGAGATTTGACAGAGGTTATGAGGGAAGCAGTGGTTTAGTTTTTACTACAAATTGCCTCAGAAAGACCTTCATTCAATCTAAACTTTTAGGCAATTCCTAGATGAGTAACTCTGGGCAAGTCAAATTAACCTTTGCTGGTCTAAGTTTCCTCACCTACAAAATTGGGATAATTCCATCTATCTCCCAGGGTTGTTGTAAGAATCAAAGAGATAATAACAGTGCTTTAGCACTAGGCATGATACCTGACATAGTTAGCACTATATAAACTTTAGTTCTTCTTATTGTTATTGTAGCTGTTGTTATTATTATTATATACTGTATAGTTTGCTGTTTTGTGAAAAGTCATATGATCATCTAGTCTTTGAGGTCCATTATGGAGTCAGTAGATCTGTGATCCTTTAATCAATCTCATGACTGTGTTCACTAGTAAAATTGGAAGAATGGAAGAAATCAGAAGGCTCATGGTATTTTTTTCCTAGATTTATAGGTACTTCTTAATAGATCCCATATGTCCATATTCTCTCCAATGTTCCAGTAGAGTTTGCATAAGTTCTAGGCTGGAACCATAAGAATTTGAAACATATTGAACAATTGGCAAAATCTATTTGCATTGTTATTGTTGTTTAGTCATTCAGTCATGTTTGACTATTTGTGAACTCGTGACCATATCAAGTGAGGCACTTCTTTTCTCCCCTATCTCCCAAAGTCTGCCCAAGTTCATGTTCATTGATTCCATGACACTAACTATTCATCTCATGCACTGTCATACACTTTTCCTTTTAATCCTCCCCATTATCAAGGTCTTTTCCAAGGAGTCCTGCCTCCTCATTACATAACCAAAGTAATTGACCTTTTAATTAATAGTCTGAATTAATTTCTTGTATTGGCTGATTTGATCTCCTTGTTGTTCAAAGGACTTTCAAAAGTCTTCTCCAGCACCAAAGTTCAAAAGTGTCAATTCCATGGCATTCAGCTTTCTTTACAATTCTGATGAGGTACAGGGTCTGGGAACCCCCTTGAATTCTCCTTGAATCTTCCCACATGAGGCATTTTGCTTGAGGCCATAAGCTCTTTCATTGTGCCTCAGTCCAAAACTTTGTTAGTAGCTTAGCCCTCCTTTGTCCATTAATTTCCCACTCTTGATCCTCCCAAAATATCTATACCCAAATATGTTACACCTTTGAACTGGCCTAGCCCACTATTGTCTATCATCTCCAGGTAGGCTCCAGCAACTTCCCACCCTTAATCACTCATTACTGGAGTCTGATCTCATTGACTCCTCCTGAAGATTCTCCCCAAACTCCTCCTCTAGAGTACCCCTAGATTCCTCCCACAACCTTCTGTATATTAGACCTATCTTGTCTCCAGGTGAATGCCAGAGAATGATCTAGCACAGACTCACTCTGTGTCATATAATTCTGGGGCACTTGTCCAATACAAGCATCACAGATACCAAGGCTCCTTAAGAGTCTACCCAATATGGTGAATCTTTAATAAACTTTGCTTTTCTTTGCCTGAGAGAAGACTTGAGTCAAATCCATTCGGCAGGAACTGGTGTGTTAGTATTTTGGGGTCTCGAGCACCCCTAACCTCATCATTTTCACTCTCATACACATGCATTGCTACCGAAAAAAAAAAAAAAAAGCACTATACCTTTCTATGGACTTCTGACAGCAAAGTAATGTCTCTACTTTTATATGCTGTCCAGATTTGCTCTAACTTTCTTTTCACAGAGCAAGCATCTTTTAATTTTGCAGTTGTGTTCACCGTCTGCAGTAATGTTTGAACCCAAGAATAGAAAATTGGACTCTACTTCCATAACTTCTCCCCCTATTTGCCAGGAAGTGATGAGACTAGTTGCTATGTTCTTAATTTTTATGATGTTAAGCTTCAAAGCAGCTTTTTTATTCTCTTCTTTAACCCTCACCAAGAGACCTCTTAGTTCTCCTTCACTTTCTCCCATCAGAGTGGTATCATCTTCATATCTGAGATTGTTGCTATTTCTCCCAGCAACCTTAATTCCAGCTTTTGATTCATTCAGCCTGCAATTTCATATGTATTCTATATATAAGTTAAATAAATAAAGTGACCACATACAGCCTTGTATTCCTTTTCCAATCTTAAACCAATAGTTCCATGTTAAATTCTAACTGTTGCTTCTTGGCCTAGCTATGGATTCCTCAGGATATAAGAAGGGTGATCTGCTACTTCCATCTCTTTAAGGATTTTCCACACTTTATTATGATGTACACAGTTAAAACCTTTAGTGTAGTCAATGAATGAAAAACAGATTTTTTTTTTCTAGAACTCACTTGCTTTTTCCATAATCTAGAAAATGTTGGCACTTTAGTCTCTAGTTCCTCTGCTTCTTCAAAAACCAGCCTGCTCTCTTGAAAATTCTTAGTTCACATATTACTGAAGATTAGCTTGTGGTAGCTTAAACATAACCTTTGAGCTGCGTAAAATGAGTGAAATTGTTCAACAATTTGAACATTCTTTGGCATTGCCCTTCTTTAAGATTGGAACACAAACATCCTTTCTAATCTAGGGGACACTGTCTCTCTCAGGTGTGTCCTTTCTTCCCTCCAGTCTCTAACTGTTCTGACTCCCAACTACAGTGGGCTCTTTCCACCCTTCAGCAAACTCCTCTCACTACAGTTTCTATGTGATTATATTCAGCCTATTAGGGGACAGGGCCTATCTTCAAAGCAGGGAAGGTCTTCAAATTCCCATTACCATTACAGATGTGCAAAACTGTACTCATCTTTCACCGTCTTAACACCGTCGCCTTCAGCCTTCCCCATTACTGTTGAGAGTACCACCTTCCTTTAAGTCACTGTTACCTAGGACCACAGTTTATGTGCCATCCTCAATTTTCACTGTCTCTTGAATTCCATAATCAATCTATTACCAAAGTCTTCAAACGCCACTGTTTCTTTTGTTTTTGCTTTTTGGAGAGCAATTGGTTAAGCAACTTGCCCAAGTTCACACAGCCAGTTTTTGTGTTAAGTTTCTGAGGTCGGATTTGAACTCAGGTCCTCCTGACTCCACTGCCAATGCTCTATTCACTGAACCACCTAGCTGCCTGTGAAACTCCACTTTCTATAGACAGCTCTGCTTAGTTTCAAATCAGTAGAACAAATTACCCCTCCCAGGATAAGTTGATGGCTCACTTCAGATCTCTTCACCATGCTATTAACTCAGTTTTGAAAATTCAACATCTTTCTATTTCCTTCAGCCTCACATCCCCTCTAATTGGAAGGCTGGAGTATAGAGCACTAAACTCTACTCAAAGCTTTCCCTTTATAGAGGGCAGATCCTGGACTTCACAGCTTACTTATTTTTCCATCTGCAGCCCTGCTTGGCTACAACTCAAACATAAGATCCCAGTGTCCCATGGTATAATCCTCCTCACCCATTCAAGCTTATTTGTTGCTTTCTCCCATTAGATGGTAAGCCCCTTGAAGACAGGGACTCTTTTTTTTTCTTATTTGTAACCCCATGGATTTGCTCAATGCCTGGCACTTAGCAAGCACTTAATATATATATATATATATATATATATATATATATAGAGAGAGAGAGAGAGAGAGAGAGAGAGAGAGAGAATTGAACCAATTGGTTTTCGCCTTTGCAACATCTCTTGAATAAGTTCCCTTCTCTCCTCTGATACAGTCACTACCCTAGTGCTGATCTCATCATACTTGTATTAGTGTAATAGCTTGCTGATTGGTTTCTGTGCTACAAGCCTCACTCTAATCTAATTTGTTGTGGTTTAGGGGTGCTGGGACCCCAAAATCCAAAGACAAGTGACATATGGGTCCTGCCTCACATGAATTCAATCAATCCAAGCCTTCTTTTGACCAAAGATAAGGTTTATTAGAACACCAGTCAGGATGGGTGTGATTCTAAAAATCCACAATATTGGCCAGACTGAATTCTAAGCCATTGTCTAGACTCTTAAGAAATCTGAGCATTTTAATGGAGGCAAGATGGATCTTTTACACAGAAGACTGTGGGAACAGAGAAGGATCTAGAAGTGGCCAAATACTCTGGGGTAGGGGGTGATAAAGAAAGACCAGGAAGGCCCTGATGCTCCAGGGGCATGCCAGGGACCTGGAGCATGACAAAGGGAGAATGGGGTCTAGATGCAATCAAGACTATGAAGTAGCCAGCGGAAGTCTGGAAGTAACAGACAATGAAGGACTGGGCTAGGTTACAGGTAAAAAATTTTGAGAGATTGGGCAGAGGTCACAGTGAAAGGCCAGATGAGAGAATTGCTGGGATGAGCCAATGCCTCAGGCAAAAGGCAGAGACTTGACCACGTGGGAAAGTTCAAGATAAATTCAAGTTCAGGTTTCCAGGGCCCTTACTCACTCAAGTTTGTCTTCTATTCAGTCACCAAAATAGTTTTGCTAAAGCACCATCTGATAAAGAGACTTGCTTAAAGCTAGAGAGCTCCCCTATAGTCAAATAGGACTGGCAAAGATTTCATTTTTTTGCTGACTATGTTCTGCAGCAGATCCAGAAGCAGAGACACTACTGTAGAGGTCTGGAGCTTAGGGGTGCCCAAGACCCCAAAATACTGACACTCTAGACCCTGCCGAATGAATTCCACTCAATTCTTTTTTTTTCAAAGTAAAATAAAGTTCATTAATGATTCACCATAATGGGTAGATTCTTAAGGAGTGTAAGTATTTGTGACACTTATATTTAAAGCAGGCCAGAACAATCTGACACAGAGTGAGTCTGAGCTAGATTGAATCTCAGCATCTTCATGGAGGCAAGGACTGCAGGAAGAGTCTAGGGGTGTTCTAGAGGAGTCGTTTGGGGAGGGTCTTGAGGAGGAATCTAAGGAGGATCTTGACTGGATTGAGGTCATACACCAGGAATGGGATTAAGGGTGGGAAATAGTTGAAGGCTACCTGGAGATGGCAGACAACGGAGGGCTAGGCTAGTTTAAGGGTAACAGTTGGGGTATAGATATTTTGATAGGATCAGGGGTGGGAAGTTGCTGAACAGTGGAGAGCTAGGCTAGGTTAAGAGTGACAGAGATTTTGGCCTAGCTATAATGAAAGGCTTATGGCCTCAGACAAATGCCTCATCAAGTAGAAAGATTCAAGGAGAGTTCAAGGGGGTTCCCAGAGTTGTAGCCTATCACTGCTATTCAGCACCAAGATTGCAAGTTCATCCTGAGTAATTTGAGCCACAGTAAGTTTTGTCTCATGCCACTTTGCCTATGATTAAGTGGATCTGGTGGAAGAGATGAATTCTTTTTAGAGAGAAAACTCTTGACTTCCTGTTCTCTTTATTTTTCAATCATTTTCAGTCATGTCCTATTTTTGCAACTCCATTTTTGGGGTTTCTTGGCAAAGATAATGCAATTGTTTATCATTTCCTTCTCTAGCTTTATAGATAAGGAAACTGAGACAAATAGGGTTGAGGGTCTCATCCAGAGTCACATAGCTCCTAAGGGTCGGAGGTCAAATTTGGACTCAGGAAGATGAGTGTTCCTGACTCCAGGCCCAGCACCCTATCTACTATACCACCTAGTTGCCTCATTTTGTCTATTACCTTTCCATTTAATTAAATATTGCCATTTAATTTTTTTTATCCTTGTTTTGCTTTATTTCTAATAATGTATGTCTGGAATAAAATATCCACATGTAAACTGCTTTTGATAATTCATCTTAGTTCTTTCACAATTTTTTCCCCAAATAATCTTTTTATCATTTAAGGAAAATAAGTGATAGCTTTTCTTTTATAAAATCTTTATTTCTTTATCTTAATCTTGGTATATCAGGAAAACAATAAATGCTATAATTTTTTGAGTTTTTTTTTCTTTAAACTTTAGGATAATGAAACTATGTCTAAGGAATACTCATGCCAGAGTAAAGCAATCTAGGCATCAATTTGAGCTTTTAGTCATGTGTTAGAAGGAATGTCACAAATATGCTCTTCAAGAAGACTAAGCCCAATGGAAAATCCATGATGATTTTTAAACCACTAGCCTAAGAAAGCCCAGGTCACACTTATTCGTTGATTTGTCCCCAAAAAACAAGAGAAAGAAACATTTTTCTTCAGGAAGTCAACCTCTGCGGGACAGTTTTGGAAGCCTACAATATATCTCAGAGACAATCACACTGTTTTCTTTCCATTACAAACAGTTGGAATTTAAAGTTGAGCTATAAACCTTCCTGTATATGTCAATACCTTTGTTTAGGCTTCCTGCAACAAGTGATGGAATCTCTAACATTGAAAAAGAGAGCTATAACCTGTTTTCCTTGCAATTGTTGAGACAGATAGTTATATATGACAATCAGTCACTAGAGATGATGCCCAGGGGACAAATTGGATGTGCCCATCCATCCACCATATCAACTGGCATACAACATTGCCTTCTCTTTTGTCACCCTTGACAAATGAGGTAACCTTTTGTTAAGTCCTGTCTTTCTCTTTTCCGGAGCCCATTTCTATGTAAAGATGGCCATACTAACTGCTATAAAACTGAAGTAATATGTGTTCCCCAGACAGAGAGCAATAACAAGAAACTTGTATTAGTTATAGATTTTTATTTTATGTTTCATTTCTCTAAGGAATCTTCTTTTCCATTTTATGCTGCTGCCTACAGAATAAACATCATCTGTTCATTTGGCTAACGTAAAAGCCATTATTGAAAATCTAGCATCCTGTTTCCCAATACATTTATACTCTAATAAACATATACTCAAAAAAACATTTTAGTCTTCTAGTGTTACCTGCATTGAATTTGAAATATTGTGAATGATTCTGTAATCTCGTGAGGCTGAATTTTGCAACATATATGCAATAAATGAACAATGTGTTTGAGACACATCCCATATGTAGATGCCAAAAATTTTTGACTTCTTAAATATCGAAAGATATTGTCACTTTTATGGTTTAATACATGAATGCTACCTCAGTGAGAAATTAAGTAAGAATGACAAGAGTCTACTAAAACTTCTTGAAATCATGGTACTATTCACCTCTGTGTAATAGCCCAATACATCATAAAGGCTTATTTTATCATACTCTCTCCCTCCCTCCTTCACCCTCCTTTTCCCTCCTTCTCCCTCTCTCTCTCCCTCCCTCCCTCTCTCTCTCTCCCTCCTTCCCTCTCTCTCTCTCTGTCTCTCTGTCTCTGTCTCTCTCTCTCTCTCTTTCTCTCTCTGTCTCTCTCTCTCTCTCTGTCTCTCTCTTTGTACACACACTATATCAAACTACACACACACACACACACACACACACACACACACACACACACACACGTAAATATAAATAAACTTTTTTCCCGGGGATTCCTCAGAGTTCTAGTGGTTTGTGCCAGTTATGTACCATTTTGGGGAAAGATATGCAGATTATTAAAATTCTTGTCATAAGAAAATCTATAGGATCTGAATTAATTGAAGTACCCCTTCCCCTACCAAATGTATTTTAAGTACCCTAATTTGCATTTTCAAAGACTAATAAGGATATTTTAAAATATGATAGTAAAAAGATTGAATTTGGAATCTGAAGTCTTATATTCTATTATTGATTCTTTCAAACACTGGATATACAAATCATAAAAATGAAAAACATATTATTGTCTTCATGCAACTCCTATTTAAAAACTTTCAATCACTTAACCCTGCTCACTTGTTTCTTCATTTGTAAAATAGGGCAAAAAAAGAATACTTGTGCTAATTCCTTTACTGGGCTTTGTGAAATGCATGAGATATTGTATAAAGTGTGCTTTGTTAAACTAAAGGTAGTTAACTGGAATAGGCATTGGAATTGTACTTCTTTGACATAAGGAAATCCTATATGAGGATATTCATTCTACCAATGCAGTTTAATAATTACTCTGCAATTTCTAGTCTTAGATAATTGCCTAGAGTACCAAGAAGTTTGTACTTATAAGTGACTTACCCAGTTTCATATAGCTAGTAGGTGTCAGAGGAAGCAAACAGAAGGGTTAGCCTAAAGCAGTACTTAAATCCTCATCAGCAATGACTATACATCATAATCACCTATGATGAAGATTAAGGAGTTAAAGGTGAAAGCAAAAATGAATAAGTTTAGTATTTTTTTTTGGAGGGCAACTGGGGGTAAGTGACTTGGCCACGGTCACATGGCTAGTTTTTCTGTGTGTGTTAAGTGTCTGAGGTTTGATTTGAACTCAGGTCCTCCTGACTTCAGGGCTGGTGCTCTATTCACTGAGCCACCTAGCCACCCCCAAGTTTAGTATTAATAATATGGGAAGAACCCTGGATTTAGATGTAAGAAGTCTTCCATCTTGCTTATCAATCCTATTGTCTCTGCTTACATGGCCACCATTTTAGTTCAGTTCCCCATCTCTTCTTGCCTGTACTGTGTAATGGTCTCCTAATTCTCTTTTCTGCCTTTAACCTGTTGCCTCTCTCATCAATCTTTCAACCAGCTACTAAAATGATTTTCCTAAAGCTCAGGTCTGATCATGCCAGGACCCTGCACCCTCCACCTCCCACACAATCTCAATAAATTTTAATGACTTTCCAGTATTTTAATAATCCAATCTAAACTCCTCCTTTGCTATTTAAAGTTCTTTAAAAGCCTACTTCCAATCCCTTTCAAGTACTATATGGTTCAGTTAAACTATTCTTTCTGTGTCACACATGGTGGGGTATAGGGTATAGGGGTGCTGGAGACCCCAAAATACCAACATGCTGGGTCCTGCCAAATAAATTCAACTCAAGTATTCTCTCAGTCAAAGAAAAACAAAGTTATACAAAGATTTGCCATAATAGATAGACTCTTAAGTAGCCTAAGTATATGTGAAGCTTGTATTGACAAGCAGTCCAGAATAATCTGACACAGAATGAGTCCGAGCTAGATTGCTCTCAGCCCTTTCATGGAGGCAAGATAGAGTTTATATACAGAAAGTCTGTGGGTGGTTTGGGAGGAGGAGTTTGGGGACGGTCTTGAGGAGGAGTCTAAGGAGGATCTTGAGGGGACTGAAGTCAGACTCTAGTAATGAGATTACAGTTACAAATAGCTGAAAGCTATCTGGAGATGACAGACAATGGACAGCTAGGCTAGTTTAAGGGTAACAGACTTGGGTATAGATATTTTGATAGGATCAAGGATGGCAAGTAGCTGGACAAGTATGGCTAGGCTAGGTTAAGAGTAACAGAGATTTGGGCCTAGCTATAATGAAAAGCTTATGGCCTCAAGCAAATGCTTCATCAAGTGGGAAGATTCAATCAGAGTTCAAGGGGTTTCCCAGAGCCTATACCCCATCACACACACACACACACACACACACACACACACACACACACACACACCATCACCCTTTTCTATGCTTTTGCACTAATTGTTTCCTATAATGATAATAATAATAACAAAACATTTATATAGTGCTTATGTGACAGGCACTGTGCTAAATACTTTACAAATATTATCCAATTTCATCTTCACAACAACCTTGGAAGATTCTATTGTTACAGAAGCTGGTGATGAGGTACAGGCTCTGGGAACTCCCTTGAGCTCTCCTTAAATCTTTGAGTTACAAACTCTGGGAACCCCCTTGAACTCTGATTTAATTGTCCCATTTGATGAGGCATTTGCATGAAGCCATGAGCCTTTCACTGTCCTGGGCCCAGACCTCTGTTACTAGTCTAGCCCTCCATTGTCCATCTACTTCCCACCCTTGAGCCTATCAAAATATATATACCCAAATCAACTCTTACCTGACCTCATTGACTCCTCCTGAAGACACTCCCCAAACTCATTACTAGAGTCTGGCCTCATCTGACTCCTCCTGAAGACCCTCCCCAAACACCACCCCTAGACTACCCCTAGATTCCTCTCACAATCTTTCTGTATATAAGACTCAATCTTGTTTCCATGTGGTGTGAGAGCTGCATAGAATTTTCCAGCACAGACTTACTGTGTGTCCAATACAAACAAACTTTTAATAAACTTTACTTTTCTTTGGCTGAGAGAAGACTTGAGTTGAATTCATTTGGCAGGACCCGGTGTGTTGGTGTTTGGGGGTCTTGTTCACCCCTAACCCTATACATCATCATTTTATGATGATCCTCTTTACTGGGAGCTACTATTATTATTCCCATTCTACAATTGAAGAGATCCGAAGTAAACAGAGGTTATGTAACTTGCCAAAGGCTGTTCAACAGTCTGAGGCTGGATTTGCACTCAGGTTTTACTCCAGGCCCAGTTCTCTACTTAGTGTACTACTTGATTCTTAGAGTCATTGTTACCCTTTAAAGCTCAGCTCAATCATTACTTTCTATGTGGAAGTCTTTCCTGATTCCTCTTTCTGGAACTAGAACCACCTCTAGTTTTCCTAGTATATTTATTATATGTACTCACCAAAACAATTATATTTGTGGAACACATATATCTTATTGTATTATATACTTGTATATTTATATTCATGTATATGCATATAGTTTGGTATTCTTATGTGTCTTCCTTGAGAGAATATAAGTTCCTTGGGGGGGTTATTTTTGTCTATTAAAGTGCCTGATACAATGCATACTCTATGCCTATATGTTCAATCAAGAAAAAAAAAAGAAGGAAAACATTTAAGTATAAAAAATAATAAGTAAGGACTCTTTTTGACCCTGTGCACCAACTCTCCATGGGGTTTCTTGGCAAAAATACGGCAGTGGTTTACCATTTCCTTCTCTAGTTTGAGGCAGGAGTTAGGTGACTTGCCCAGGGTGTCACATAGCTAGTAAGAATCTGACGTCAGATTTGAGCTCTGGTCTTTCTGGTCTTTTTGACTCCAGGTCCAGTTCTCCATTCACTACACATGCTTAGCATAACCCATAGCAGATGTTTAATAAATACTTACTGGTTAAGCAAAAACTGTATTACTCCTTGAAGCTGTGTGAGTACCTGCCTATCAGTAGATCTATTTCTCATTTCTTATAATAACTGATGGCTTTAAGGCTTTACATAGTACTTTATGCACAATATCTCATTTGAGCTTCTCACAAGCCCTGTAAAGTAAGTGCTACAGTAATAATTACCTCAATTTTGCATATGGAGAGACTAAGTCTCAGTGACAGTAAGGCCTTGCAAAGGGCTCACATGTGTCAGAAGCAGGGTTTGAACCACCATCCCTCTGAACTCCAGGTCTAATCTTTATTCCACTAAACCATGATCTCGATGCCTTCATTTTGCAAATGAGGGCTTGGATGAAATGATCTCTAAGGTCCCTTCCTGCCCTAAATCCTTGGATCTTTAAACCTTAGTTATTAATGCTGTGTCAATAAATATAAACAAGTATAAAGAAGGTCTAATTAAATTTTAAAAGAATAAGTAAAATTTAAACTTCACATTAGTCATGTTAATTACCAGTTGAATAAATTCCACAAGTATTTTCTTTTCCTTCTTTCAACTTTGTTTATGTGTGTGAACACAAACCAAACTGGCATTTAAGATATTTTTCAGGTAAGTTAGGAGAATTCTGCTGAGAAAAAAGAGCCTGATCCCTGAATTTTGCAGTGATTGTGTCAAAATTGATAAAATTCATTCTAGTTATTTCATTCCATACTTTACTATGTCTGCAGAACTTCATATGAGAAGAATTCTATTGGGCTATTACAAAGAAATTAAAAATGGCGAAGGCTCTAGCTGTATCTATACAATACTAAATGAAGTGCAGATGCCACTACTTACCTAGTATAACCTTAACTATGAACACAAAAGAAGTAGATAATTGCAGACAGGGAAGTTCATCTCAGGCTTAATTTTTTCCAGTTTCATTCAAAGCACTTGGTAAATGCCAAATTTCTACTTTAATTTTTTTTTTTTCGGTCGGGTCAATTCAAGCTTTGCCTTTCTTGACACAGAAGAAGACAAGATGCAGATCTGTGTAGGTTTAAATTTTCCACAGTTTATCTCTATAGCTAAGCCAGGAAGTATGGAGTATGGAACAGCATTTCTAACACTGATCTATTGAAGAGAAATACCAATCTACAAGGCATATGAAGACCTCATATATTGAGATTTAAAAATATAAAAATAATTTGTCTATAATTGTGTGGATATAATCAGGGGTATGCAAGAACTAGCTGTAACTTGTCTCACAAAAGCCAAATCTTAAATTTTCTGTCCTCACATTGATACCTCAGAAATGATCACTTGGCACAAATTAAAGCTTAATATATTGTTTTGTTGGGTATTCACACACAAAAAATGTTAAAAATGTAGATTAAATTAGAATATATATATATATATATGCATCCTTCCCCCCTTTTTTTTCAGAGTGCCCTGCTGTTCAGTATTTACCAGCACACCCTTTGACATAGTATATAATTTTGATATTCAGGATTTCTGGGGAATTAAGAATTTGCATCTAGCAAAACAAACCATACCATAAATGTATGCCATATATATATATATATATATATATATGTATTATAACTATCTTTCTATTTGTTATCATTTAATTACAATCATTCTTGTTCCACATTTCTTCCTGGTAATACATGTCATATATAAAATGTTTTATAAAATTTATTTCTCCCAAGTTGTTGCTAATATATCTACTCATATCAATTGCATTTTTCTTTTGGATCATCTGCAATTTTAGTTTTTCTATCATCACACTATTCAATGATTTTCAAAATCATTGGTAAAACACTTTTTTTTTAAGAGGGAGGGAAGGTTGACTGCATAGAACAGTTTAGGATTCTGTCATTTCTCAATGCAGTAAAGTCCAATGACTTACTGTTCCCTCTAGTATCAAATATAAAGTCTTTTGTTTATTTTTAAAGTATTCTATATGTAGGCTAAATCTTCCTTTCCAACCCTATTATACTGTATGGTCTCAGCAGAGATGGCTCCTTATTGTTCCTCATGTACATCACTCTATATCGCATCTCTATTCTTTATAGTAATGCACTCATTCCTCAGTGCCACTTCTTATTTCCTTCAAAATTCACCTCAAGTAAAACCTTCTACTTAAAGCCTTTTCTTATCTCTCCAAGCTGCTAATACTTCCCCTTCCCCACCCCAAAAGTACCTTTGTTTATAGGATATATATATATTTTAGAAATATTTATGCATATGCTGATTGTCTCCTCTAGTAAAAGTTAAGTTCATTGAGGGCAGAAGAGTGGTGGTGGTAGTAGTAGTAGCATCAGTGACTGGAACTTTTATTTCGTTGATATTTGGAGCTTCTAGTGGATAATTTCTTCTACTAGTACAGGTGGCCACATTCTCTACAACCTATAGCCTTGGACGGGGAGGGAGAAGAGGCAGTAGAGGAAATTAAGCATTGAGAGGTTGAATGATTCAATCAGGGTCACACAGTCACTATACACTATGTCAGAGGCAAGACTTGAGCTCAAGGTTTCCTGACTTTGAAGCAAACTCTCTACTCACTATGTCATACTGTCTCTCTACCCAGAACATGGGAGGTACTCAATAAATACTTATGTTTTCATTTCCTGGTCTCTAGTATGTTGTATTATCAGCTTCAATAACTTATGAGACTGTGAATATTGTTGTTGCTTTTCTAAGAGGAAAGAGAACTTGGGGTGGAGACATTTTAAGTGTTATATAGAAAATGTTAGCTGCCATGATCAAAAAGACTTGTAATCTTCTTGTAAAGAAAAAAACGATATCTCTTTCCCTGAGAGAATGAGCAAGCTAATGGACAAGATTTTATTCCTCTCCTTCCTCTAAAACAACTCAGCCAGACTTGAAACCATTGAATAGGGGGAGATCAGTAAAACATGCAGATTTATTGAGCTATGGCACAAAACGACTAATCAAACTGAAGCTGTATGTATAGAAGCTAGGGTATATGTTAGAGGGGAGAATGAGTTTTAGAAGATACAGATTATTATAGCAATAGTCAAAGCACAAGGTTATCTAAACTATAGAAATCCAAGGAGAGAAAAATTCTAAATAAAAGCATTAGTTCTACTTGGAAATCTATAGGGAGGAGAAATACTGAAGTTAAATTACAAGACATATATTGATTAAACAAACATTTTAAAAGAAAGTTCACACTTTTTTGCTAATATACCAATTTTAAAAGAATTTTTTAAAATGTATTCTCTAGAAAAACTTTTCACTAGTGGTCAGGTGATATTTGAAATACATGAATATTTTGAAGAGTGCTCAGAAATTTGTAAATGTCCTTAAATATGTTTTAAGTGTCCAACATTAAAACTATGGTTAAGAAGGTATATTATTTGCATCAGACATTTTCTATAACATATCAATCTGGATTTTTCTTTTTTACTTTCTGTGAGTTCTACAATGTCAAGTCTTTGTAGAAGAATGGTTTCTCAAAGTTTTTAACTGCAAGTAGAAGTGTGAAACATTTTACATGATAGCAGTGTGCTAAGCATTTCCTCTTGAACTTTAAGCCAACAGATTTCCAGTTCAATAGGATGTCTCTCCACAAGGAACTAAATAGCCTCTCAAACATGGTTGGATTTTTTTTTTTTTAGTTTTCATAGTCAAGAGAGGTTAACAAATGAGCTATATAGATAGGAGCCAGGCAAGTGGTATATGTCTTTTGTTTATCCCTAAGGGTCATGTTCGTATCATACAGCAGCCTGTATGTTAAAATATCATTCTAAGGGGAGTGTTGACACAAGATAATGTGATTTATGTTTCACATCCATCATATTGACAGGTTTGGGACAGATGTCGCTGTTTGTCACAATGCTCTGCAAAATAAAATAAAAAAAAATCTCTTAATAAGATGATGAATATTTGCCTCTACAACCTTACTGTCTATTTTTCATTTTTGTGAACACGTTAGTGCCTCAAATACTTCTTGGTTTAATAAGAAACATTGAAATATGGTTTTATTAAATATTTCCCTGAAGACACAATTGTCTGTTATTCATTCAAAAATCTTTCTAAGATATATGTATATAAACACATACAAGCATACACATATATCCATGTGTATATGTGTGCACAATGGACTATGTGATTATATGTATGTACATACATGTACACATATATTCATGCATATATTACACATATGTATATGTGTAGGTTTTGTATGTGTATGATTATATATATGTGTGTATACACATATACATATACACATACACACAGAGTCAAACAATATAAAGTTAACCTACAATGCTCAAAATACTAGAAGAACTATATTTTAATAAATGATATATGGAGGGATTGAAAAACAAAAATTAATCCAATGAGTCAAATTCTCTTTGGTGCCCAAGTTAAACATGGGTGGTAAATGAGTCACTTTGGAAGCTATATTAAAACTTTCAAGTTACTAGAGTGCTGTTCAGCATATGCAGGCAGAATGTTCGTCGTGATTAAAATCATCTTTATAAAAAGAAGATACTGAGTGATTATTGTGGATTATTCATAGGAGGAAAAGGGCCCAACTCTTGCTCCCAAATTACACTGATATAGTTTCAGTTCTCACTTTTTTTTGCTCAGAATTTCTGGAATGATATTGAGAAGAATTTTCCAAAGCAGCTGTGGAAAAAAGTGATGGATTTGGATCAGAACACCCAAGGTGAAAATTTAGTTCTATTTTATAGATATGTGTGCCTCACTTCTCTTACTTGTAAAATTTAAATAGTGCACTACCCATGTTATATAATTATCGTGAAGGACAAACAAGAGTTGTTATAACGGTCAAATGAAATACTGTAGGACACTGAAAAGCAGAAAGATATATAAAAATATCAGCTATTATTTTATAAGAATATGAACTGATAACTATATAATCATACATTCCACACAAAAAACCTACTCCAGTGCTTGAACAAAGCTTGGGATCTCATTGACTGGACCAGTCAGCTTCTGTCATGTTCTATTAAGTGACCCAGGATTCCAGAATTTACCTAGCATTGGATTGTATTATGTTATCTAAAGATTAGCTCAGTTAAATTCAGAGAGATAAAATATCAGTCAATGTCTTCACATCCATGTAATAGAAATTCAAGAACACAGAGATTATCTTCTAAATTACAGAGGGATTTTGTTTTGTCTTGGTTGAGGGGATATTATTATGTACACCTCTCCTTCCCAAACTGTGCCGGCTTGCAAAACTTGGAAATTAAGTCCCAAGTTTGGGATTTCATGAAATCCTTTATTCATAATATTCTACCAACCATTTCTATGCCTTTTTATTGGTTGCTCCTTATTTCTGGATTAAACTCCCTCCTTAGCTCTACCACCTATAAAAGAATCCTTGATTTTTTCCAAAAGTCATCTTACCCCAAGCAAATGACTTTCCTTACTTACTCATGTTCCTTCCTGATAGAATTCTATAATTTTATGTCCACTTTTCCCCTTTGACATGACTGGCATTGGTGGGAAAGTTTGGCCAAGGTTTGTGATGGACTATTATATTTTGATCATTCCTGCTTTTGATTTCTATTGAGTAAAGTATCATGTTATGTATGTTATATTCTATTAATTAATGTTTATGTTATAATTTTTGTTTTTGTCTTTTCATTTAATCACTGTAATTTTTCATAGTTAAGAAAACTAACAAGAGAAAAATGTGCTTGAGTGACCCTCACACCCCCTGCTGCCTGGCTATGGTTTCATATTTATTTGGGAAACATTTTGTACAAACACAAATACTTGAATTACTGAATTTATATCAATTCATTTCTTGAACTGCTTACCTAGTTTGGGAAAGAAAGGTCTTTTGCAGCACATAATAAAACTAGTTGTTGGATATTCCCTAGTAGACATTTTCCTGATTCTACTTTGGCTCATCCTTGATCGCACTTTGAACTGTGTTTTGTTGACAAGGTAAAGATGAAAGGTAGGAGCAGAAATCACAAGGAATATACTCTCTCTTCCTCTCTAAAACTGCATGGGACATTCCTTTGGAGTGTTTTATCAGTATTTGTTTTGTCATACAAACCAAGAAATTCAAATCAGTCTACATTTACTAGGTGCCTATTATGTGAAGAGCTCTTGAAAGGCAGTGTGGTATTATAGGAAAAAGGATAGATTTGGAGTCAGAGGGCCTGGATTCCAATTATATCTCTGTTATTTCTACAACTAAACGGTATGCATCAGTCATTGCTAGCCATTATATTGATGGGTCAGACTTGGAAACGATGAGTTTGAAATTAATCTGCACAATAGCAGTGGCTGAATATACGTAAATCAATGGACATTTATTAATGAAAAGGAAAAGATGTGAGGGTTTATGAAAAAATGGCCAAAAGAAGAAACTTGAAGATCATAGACCTAAAGGTATCAAGAGGAAAACAGAGACAAAGTGAGACAGAGAAGGAGCCAATAAACTTAAAAAAAAATACTCCAGCCAGTACCAAAAAGCTTTCAAATTTTGGCTTCCTACTTATTTTTCTAGTGTTCTTAAGAGTTAACTCCCCTATAGGCCCTCTATATGCACCTATACTATCCTTCTTCCTGTCCTTTACACACAGACACTCCATCTTCTTATTCAATGAATTTTAACTGACTTTCCTCCAAACCTGGAATGCTCTTCCTCCTCCATCTCCCACCTTTCTTCACTTGTTTCTACTCTTATAAACATGGCTCTAAAGCCAATACCCTCTTATTTCAGGGTTTAATGCTGGGAAGAATTAAGGTACTGATGAATCATTGGACAAAGTAGGTTTTTAATAGCCTAAATATAGCAAGGATATACAATTAGTCTGTGATGACATTTAGCAACCTCCTTTTCTCCATCTGGAAATTGGTCTGGTCAGTAAGTGGGATCTTCAACACAAATGTTTTACTAATGAAAATGATGGAAGAGGAAGAGGTGAAAAGTACAATTGTGAGTCAAGTCTTCCCATCATTTAGACTTCTAGATGAAGATTTAGACTCTGTACATTTCATTCAACTACCAGTTATTTTTATCACTAGTTTGTGTATATGCTAGTGTAATATAATGCCAAGGAAAGGCAACTTCCCAAGGTTCAGAATACCAGCATAGGTGCTCTCCATTTTATTCAGTGACAAACCAAGAACAGAGAAGATCAAAACATGACATCATTCCAAATACAGCATTTACTAAGTGTGATTAAATAATCTCCAAGTACTACCCCACCCCAGGACCTTCCAATCATTCAATCAATTACAAAGTCTCTGTTCTAAATACTTCTCCACCCCTAGGCTATACCTCCATTTGGTCCACCACAAAACCCCTCTTCTCAAATGGAGATTAGTTTCCAAACATAAGTAAAGTACCTTCATTTGTCAATCACAGAGCACAATAAGGTCAAAAGTTCCCCACCCCTGGATCACAATTGAATCTACCCCAGAGTTACATCAAGTTTAAACACAGCACTTAATACCCAAATGGAGGTATTTTCTTCATCTTGACACGAGGCAAGCTCTCAGCAATCTTAGTTCCTGGGGAGACAAGGCTTAGCAAGGCCATAAGATACATTGCCAGTCCCTTCATGAATTCATCCTCTGTCTGTAGAACAGTCCTAGAACCCCTGAACACATTAGCAAAGCCCTCTCCCAGGATTTCTGTAAACATACAACAAGAAAATCCTTCTTCAGGGCTTCTGAACCAACAGAAAGGCTCCCAGACCCCTGCAACAACAGCACTGTCCTTCACCAGTGGACAGTATTCATTCTGTCTGCAGGACAGTCTCCAGACCCCTGCAACAACAGCACTGTCCTTCACCAGTGGACAGTATTCACTCTCTGTCTGCAGGACAGTCTCAGGGCTTCTTAACCAAAAGCCAGGTTCCAGGACTTCTTCAACAGGACAGTCTTTCACCAGTGGACAAATCTGGCAAAATAACATCAAAACAGACAGACAAAGTACCAGCAAAACAGCCATGTCTCCTCAGTCCTTGGCAGCTCAGGGGGCAGGTCTCAAAAGTCCAGGGCAATTCAAAGCGGCCACCAGCAATTCTCTTAGCCTCTCTCTCCACGAGGTGCTGCTTCCAAAAAAGGTCTTCCGCCTCTCTCTTGTCTCTCCAAATCTACGTCACCAGCTCCTCCCAGTTCTGGACTTTCTTTTCACATCAAAAAGTCCATCCCACAGGTGGGATTAACAAGCTGTGGCTTTTAACACAATCAATTTGAAAACCAAGCCAATACAGGGGAATCTTTAATTGCCATTACTATCACAGCTAGTTAGCAGTGGTTCTTGTAGAGTATAATCTTTGTGTAGAAGCCACTCCCTAACATGAAACTTCTGAAGACTCATGCATTAACTCAGTAATTATGAAGTAGATGAATGTATCGTGTCCAGAAATGTAGAACATATGGAAGCATTATAAAACACGGGTATCCCCCTTAAGAAATGTTGGTGATGAAGATGATGATGATGATGATGATAACCCTTTCAAAGTGAAGCCCATCTTCTATGACATGGGGGCTGTGGATAAAGATGCTAGTCTTTATCCTTTATACTTTAAAGACAGTAATGTATACCAGATAGGTTGATATATAAGTGGAATTCTGGGAACTCTGAAGAGTAGCTGTTAACCACTGGCAAAAACTCTGAAACACTGACATAGTGTTTGCTCCCTCAAGTAATGTGATAACTGTTCTTTAGAACCAACAGAATAGACAGTCTTACATAAAGTTGTGGTCTGGCATTATTGGAACCATTATAATAATCACCTTGACATGGACGACAATGGAGAAAGTGATAAACCTTTTTCTTCTGGGACCAAAGCAGGCAAGGTACATTGGGAGAAAATATGAAATAACAATATTCCACATGCTGGAAATGCTTCAGTGCAGATGGTGATGGTTTCTAAAAGAGAAAAGCCAAGAATTCCATGAAATAGAATGACGACATAAACAATTTCATTATGTATCACTACTTTATCATTTCAAATAAAAAAAAAATGCTCTCTAGGCTGAACTCCAGACTTCATCTACCATGCCTCAGCTCCTCATCCTGAAGCCTCATTTCAGTCATATAATTCACATATAATTGATGAATCATCTGATTGGATGACTCCTTCAAGACTTTCCATTTATGGAGGCCTCAAGCTCTTGCTGTATCATTTTTCTCTTAAGACATGCACTGCTAATCTCACAGAAAGGCGCTCTCTCTCTCTCTCTCTCACACACACACACACACACACACACACTCTTTCAGCTCCCTTTTATGTACTTCTTCCCTCATTAAAACACAAAATCCTTGAGGGCAGAAATTTTCTTTCTACTTGTATTTTATTCCTCTGTCTGAGGAATAGTAAGCACTTAATACTTGTTTCTTATTGTTTTTTTGTCAATTTTCCTTCAGATCCACGTTACCCAACAGTGTGTTGCCAAGCAATGATGTACAACTATTTTTTTAAATGCCCTCAACTAAGATTAGATGAAATAAAACCTGAATTAAAGAAAAAAAAAAAGGTCTAGAATCCGAAGAGGGAAAAGTTAAATATCTGAGGTCACTTAAAATCTCCATTTAAGATAAACTACAGAAATTCTACATAATAATAAATGAGAAAAAAAAAAGAAAATCACTCTCAAAAATTATTTTGAAAAGGTGATGGGCATACTTAGATTAGAATTTCAAAAAATCATTTTTGCATTTGATGGTATTGCTCTAAACTAGTAGAGTTTAGATATACATTCTGCTGGAACTACTCTCTCCAAAGTGACTAATGATCTCCTAATTGACAAATACAAGCAGTTTTTCTCAATTCTCACTCTTCTTAACATTTCTCAAAGCAGCCTTTGACATTGTGCATCACTCTCTCCTCCTTGATACCATATTTCACAGCATAATTTTTGCAGACTTTATGTCAAATTATTTTGCAAAAAGTGGAGTGTGGCCATTATATGAAGCAAAAACAAAAAAAAAAACTTGTGCTGGTATTACTTTTTTATTATTTTTCATCAGTTTCACACCAACTTTTCACTCAACGAAAACTCTTTCCATGTTTCCATGCTCTTCAACAAACACAATCACTTTTAGCTTGAAGTTTGAAGAATAGTTTTTATATTTACCCATAATGAGAAAGAAATGATTTTCATGTTAATGTACCACTGTCAGACAAACTGTACAGTTTAGTTAATTCAGAAATTTGCAAGTTTAACCATATCCCATGACTTACCCATGGCAGCATCACCTGCCCACCCACCTGCTCCCCTTGCTCCTACAGCTCTTCATTGAATTGAGCCGCTCTCTATCATTAGTACTTGAGTGCTCCAAATAAACCATGCAAGTTAGCTTTCAGAAATATACTTTTAGCTAGCAATGCACAAGCTTATCCACATGCCACTAGGTGAATACACTGATGCTCTGTTTATGTTTTAAACAGCAACCTGAAGAAGAGAATGATGATTCATGAGAAGAAAAGCTATAAACCAATTTTTGGACTGAAAAAACAAACAAACAAAATGTTGCAATGATTATTAAGCAGTAGCAACAATTATTCAGTGAAATGCCATACTGTCTTCTCTCCCTACTCTACTATTTATCTTTCTACCTATCTGATAGCTCCTTCTCTGTGCCCTTTTTTGGATCATTCTCATTATCACATTCTCTAATTATAGTTGTACAACAGTGTTCTCTCCTGGGTCCTCTTATTTTCTCCCTCTATACTACTGAGTTGGTGATCACATCAACTTCCATGGATTTAAATATCATCCTTATGCTAACTATTCTCAAATCTACCTTTCCTTCCTCAGTCTCTCTCCTGGCTGCCAACCTCACATCTCTACCTGCCTTTCAGATGGTCTAGTAGACATCTTTTAGTCAATATGTTCAAAACAGAACTTATTATCTTTCCATTTAAATCCTCCCTTACCTCCTATCTTTCCAGTTGTTTAGCTGGTAAGACCATCCTGCAGTCCCTCAGACTTTCAACCTAGGAATTATCTTGAAATTATACTCTCTTCAGCATTTGAAGGTATTCATAACACAGTCCCTTCCTATCATTTTATTTATTTATTTATACTGACAGTGGTCTCTTGATGTTCCATGAAAAAAGATATCCCATTTCCTCACTGAGCATTTTCTCCAGCTATCCCACACACCTCTCCCTCTTCTGCTCTGATTATCGACCTCCCTACTTCCTTTAAGTTCCAACTAACATGACATCTTCTTCTGGAAGCCGTCCCTAAGCCCTATTATTTACAGTGCTTTGCATTGTAATTATTTCTTATTTATTCTGCATATAGCTTGATTTGTATACATTTGTTTACATGTTATCTTCCCCATTAGAGGTTAAGTTCTTGAGGGTAGGGACTTCCTTTTATCTCTTTTTGTATCTTCAGTGCTTAGGTAGTGCCTGGCACATAGTAGGTGCTTAAAACTATTTTGTTGAACTATACTAAAGCAGACTAACTTTTAAAGTTATAATTTGCTAAAACCATTGCACATGATTACATTCCTTCACAATATTTGTCATAAAGTATGAACATATTTCAGAATTCAAATAGAAAAAATTATACATGGTGATCTTTGACACAGTAATAATCAGAAGAGACGAAATAACGCCATTGATAGTTGCTTCTAGAGATATGCAATAAATACCTCCACAGCAGAAGCTGCTTCAGATATTTTCAAAACAAAAATGTGCCCAAAATCATCATAAGATTATATCAACACATTGCAACGTGTTTATAATCTTGAATGCCCTATCTGTCTCCAAATGGCAAAAAAAAAACACCCCAAAACTTCAAAACATGGCAAACAGAATATGGAATAGAAAAATAGAGAATCTAGATGGACAAGTATCAATTGACAGCAAAAGTCAAAAGCTGCTTCACTTTATCCAAACAGTGTAAGACTAAAATTTAAAATTTGCTATAGATATTTGAGAAACAAAAAAATTGAAAGAGAAAGCCACTGCTCCCCCCAAATAAAAAGGAAAAAGAAAGAGATGAAAAATTTCTAGTTATCTAAATCAGAACTTCTTAAACTTTTTCCACTCTCAAACTCTTTCAACCTGAAAAAATTTTACATGAATCCAGATGTATGGGTATATAAAATAAGTATACAAATCAAACATTAATTTCCTGATAATAAATCATAAAGAAATTTATTTTAAAACAATTCTTTGGCGTACATATAATTTTAACATTTAATAAAACAAAAGCAAATTTGAATACTAATGAGATGGATGTCCCTGTTTATTTTTACTTAAAGAATTAAAACTTGGTGGAATATTTGCAGAATGTAGACATTTTAAGAGTTGATCAATATTTTAATTTTGTAATAGTGCTGAGAATGCTGCTTCACATAAATATGTAGTACAAAATGGCAGAGGTATGTTTAGGATCATTTCAGAAATTGTTGGAAATTCTATTTTAATAACATGGTAAAAATTAATTTAATGATTTTGTATGTGCAGTAAAAACAATGCAATTCATAACATACAATAGTCTTGAATTTGAGCTGAGATGTTTCTGGCAACATTTGTTGGGGTTGTGTGGCATGACAGTATGCACAGTACAAAGTACACATGTTGTGTCTTCAGAACTAAGGATGCAGTGAAGTTGTGTGATGCAACACAGGCAAGTGTTGCCAGAAACACCTTAGACTCATTATGCATTTGATTTTGAATTATATTTTCATTGTTGTGCATTCAGAAACCTTTTACTATTGCCAATTTTTGTGACCCCACCCACCTTGGATAGCAACCCACAGTTTAAGAAGCTCTCGTACAAATGGGTATAAGAAGTCCAACACAATACTAATTGAATCACATAAGAAACAAGAAACTTACATTCTTAAGATAATGAATCATGGAATAATTATGACCATGTAATTGAAATTCTAGTTTCTCTATAGAAATAGGAAATGCTTTAGATAACATTCATATTTATTGCCTCAAACACTTCATAGTGGCATTTGATTTTCAAGTCAAACACTATCAAGTTTTGCTAGGAGACAAGCCTGATGCTATTTTGCTTAATGGAAGGCATCACATATCTCTGAGCAAGATATCAGGACATCCATGCCTTTCCAAATATGTGCCAATTTCATATTTATGTACTTTATATAAAATATTCACAGCTGATATCCACAAAAAATAAATATATGAGCACTTGTGAAAACAAATTGCTATGGAACCAAAAATCCATGGGGTACAAAGGGTAATACATTATCAATTCAGTTACTGAATAAGCTGTCCATATTCACCATAACATTTATACTACTTTTATTAATTATCATATAACTTGTAGTTCTATTCTGCAGGCATGGCTTATACATATATTATAAATATATTAAAAAGACCCTAGCACAAGGAAAACTCTAAAGTATTCACTGTCCCTCTAGAGTATTAAGTGTACCCATGGAAAACAGTCCTCTACTTAAAACATGACACCAACTAAAGAACAATTTATATAAAACACAACATTTTTTCTTCCAGTGTGAGACTGGTATACTTTTCCCTAACCTTAATTAAATTCATTATCATCTCTCCTAAATAGAATTAAGTATGGCATCCAAGTTAAAAAGAGAGCCAGACCAAAAGTAATTTATTAATCACTTGATGTACATGGATGATATTAAGCTATGTGGCTTCAAAGAAAAAATAGACAGTTTTTTTCATTTCATGGTATCTTTCTCCAGTGAGATATATATATATATATACAAATGTAATTTGGACTTGATAAATGTAAAATTCTTAACCACTTCCAATTAAAGATAGAGACTTCATGTTTCAAGCTTGAATTCAGAGGTAAAATTGAACAAATGGAAAAAGGTGGTACTTACCAATGCCTTAGTCTCCTTCAGGCAAGGCACATTGTACATCAAAAAAACCACAAACATCATGGACAATATTATGGCTAAGAGACTTACAAACATGATGAGAGCAAAGTTTAATGGGAAGTATATATTTAAAGCAACTTATTTCTATTTGATAAAAGTATTAATGTAAAAGTTTGGAACTATAAAATGAACTCTAACAAATTAGTCAGGCTTCCTCCTAAACAATGGTACTATATAAAGAAAGTATAATACCCATTGGCATAGGATGCCAGAGAAAGACTTAGACATTCTTTACAAAAAAGTCATTTATAAACATTTTCAGAAAACTGATGGAAAGATAAAAAAAATACATTAAGAGGAAAAACTTTTAAGATAAATATACATCATTTCACTAAGCAGTAGTAAAGGCAAACAATAGTTATTACTATTCTATTTGCTGACTATAACTGAAATTGCTTTACTTCAAGATGAAGTCTATTAAATAGTTAAGATCCAAGAGCAGAATCAAAAGATCCTCCATAGGTGATATTCCCATCAACTCAGTCATCAAAGAAATGCTAAACACATGGTTGTCATGTGAATTGTACTCAGTTAAAGTTAAAAACAAAGTGTATTAAAGATTTGCTAGAATGGGTAGACTCTTAAGGAGCCTAAATATTTGTGAGCTTTTATTGAGAAGCAGGCCAGGACAATCTGACACATAATGATTCTGAGCTAGATTGGGTATCAGCAGCTTCATGGAGGCAAAATGGATCTTATATGTTTATGAAATCAGAATGGATTTCAATAACACTTCATAAAGAGGTCATTGCCATAAAGAATTAAAGAGGATGGTCCTTAAGGAACCTAGATTTACTAATCAAGGCAGATTAAGCAAAAATCAAAAGTAGTTGAAACTGCATGATTAATGTCTATGTCATGTAAATATTAGTATCCACTACATAGCTAGCAAAGTATAATCTAGTGCCTTTAAGCATACATTAGAACCTCACTATCTTTCATAGACAGATGACAAATCTCTAATCTATCTATCTATCTTAAAATATTCTTGAAAACCATAGCAATAAAATGTACTACAACTAGAATATAAATACAGATGTCCCAATATCCCACAAGTGCTCTAATATAACAATGATTCATTGGAAAGAAACAAAAATCTTAAGGGCATCTTTTTAATAGATAATATAATAATAATAGTAATAGAATACTATCAAATACTCAAAATCTCTAAGTTATATGAAAAGAAAACTTTCAAAACATTGATACCTAGAAGAAATTTAACTGAAAAAAATGGAAACAGGACGAGGTATATTCCATCCCTATAATCATATTTGCTACTAAAGTTGTACTGAAGATGCTATTCAGTCTATAAAAGACAAACTTACATTCTCATTCATTTATTCACCTACAAAGAACAGTAATTTTATCTGCTGATGCAATAATCTGCATAATATTATACATAAAAGAAAAATAGCAGAAACAATACTAACTTAATCCATGATTTTTTTTCATTTGTATTCTATTGAACAATATGAAAAGAAAATAATAAAAGTAATAGTGTTGATTTGGGGGAACTTTATGGGTGCTTGAGAAGCCAAAATACCCAACATGTCAAGTCCTGCCAAATGAATTCTACTCAAGCCTTCTCTCAGTTAAAGTTAAAAACAAAGTTTATTAAAGATTCACCATAATGGGTAGACTCTTAAGGAGCCTAAATATTTGTGAGCTTTTATTGACGAGCAGGCCAGGACAATCTGACACATAATGAGTCTGAGCTAGATTGGGTCTCAACAGCTTCATGGAGGCAACACGGATCTTATATACAGAATGACTGTGGGAATGAGGTAGGAGTGGTCTAGAGAAGGAGTTTGAGGAGGGTCTTGAGTGTAAGGAGTTTCTTGAAGGGACTGAGGTCTGACCTTAGGAATGGGATTAAAAGTGGGAAATAGCTCAAGGCTACCTGGAGGTGACAGACAATGGAGAGCTAGGCTAGTTTAAGAGTAACAGATTTGGGCCTAGCAATAAGGAAAGGCTTATGGCCTCAGGCAAATTCCTCATCAAGTGGGAAGGTTCAATCAGAGTACAAGGGGTTTCCCAGAGCCTATACTATACCCCATAGGCAGTAGTAGTAGATGACTTTATATGTGTTACACTACTACTGTAACAAATATGATACTCCTCTTCTTCCTACTCCTCTTACTTACATTCATTAACATTACCTGGGTATCAGGGACAGAGCCAAAATAGTAGAATAGAGAAAGTACTCAGCTGAGCTCTCCCAACATTCCCTTTCAAACAACTTTAAAATAATGATTAAAATAGAATTTTGGAGTGGCACAGCGAATAAAAGGTCAGAGTGAGATATTTTTCCAATGTAAGACAATATAGGAGGTCAGAAAGAGACATTTGTGAAAGGATGGAGGAGGCTGGCCCACAGCCCATGCAGATGAAATACCTGTGGTCTGAAAAGGTAATGGTGACAAAAGCTGTAGAAGCTTGAGGGCTCTCAATCCAGAGACAGTAAGAGGACCTAATAATTGGTCAGAAAGAGATAAGAAAGAAGGAGGGGTGAAGCCAAGATGGCAGAGTAAAAGAATAAAATTGGTGTGTACTCTGGCTCCAATCACTTCCAAAACCCTTACAAAAAAAAAAAAAAACTCAAAAAAAATTTTAAAGCTACAAAACCACACAAAGTAGCAGAGAGAAACAAATCTTTCACTGATGGCAGCCTGCCAGGCTGACAGGAAAGGTCTATCACAGTACACTGGGAGCCCCAACCAGCTGTGGCCAGAGCAGATTTCAGGAGAGTGAATCAATCACCAGGCAGTTGTGGCAATTTACAAGCTTCTCAACGAATAAAAGCCAAAAAGAAAATAAAAGGTCAATGGGAAACTCTGTTGGAAGGGAAGGGAAAAGTGTGGTCCAGCCCCTGCCCCCAGGGTGAGAAGTGGCAGAGAAGCCGCAGATTGGAGCTACTGATGTGTGGCAGTTTCCAGAGTTCTTGGCATGCAGATTGTAGGGGGATCAAGCAACGATTCAGAGGGTAGTCACTTTTGCTTTGACCTACTTGGATCTTGATTATGGTGTTGGGTGGTGGTCCTGGGGTGAGTGGCAATGTGCCACAGCTTGTGGGGGGGCTATAGAAAGGGCGCCCAACTAATAGCTCCTGCAACTGCGAAAACCCCAGCGATTTGGAACAAAGCTCTCTCCATTCTGTAAACAGACTTCTACCATGGCAAAGAACTCAAAAATCAAGTAATTGGCAATATGAGCAAGCAGAGGAAGCTGTATGAGACCATAAAATCCTTTTTGAGGGATATAAAGGATCAAAGCATGGAAATGGAAGAGGACAATGAAGTCAGAAGTCCTGCACCAAAAGTTTCCAAGAAAAATATAAACTGCTCACAGACCATGGAGGAACTCAAGAAGAATTTTGAAAATCAAGTAAGAGAAGTGGAGGAAAAATTGGGAAGAGAAATGAGAATGATGCAAGATAATAATGAAAAGTGAGTCAACAGACTACTAAAGAAGACCCCTAATAAATGTTGAAGAAAATAACACCTTAACAAGTAGACTTAGTCAAATGGCAAAGAGGCCCAAAAAGCCAAAGAGAAGAAGAATGACTTAAAAAGCCAAATTTGCAAGATGGAAAAGGAATTTCAAAAATTCACTGAAGAGAATAATTCCTTTAAAATTAGATCGGAGCAATTGGAAGCTAATGACTTTATGAGAAATCAAAATATGATAAAACAGATACAAAGAAATGAAAAAAAAACAGAAGGCAAATGTGAAATATCTCATTGGAGAGACCACTAACCTGGAAAATAGATCCAGGAGAGATAATTTAAAAATTCTTGGACTACCTGAAAGCCATGATCAAATATAGAGCCTAGACACCATCTTTCAAGAAACTATAAAGCAAAATTGCCCTGATATTCTAGAACCATAGGGCAAAATAGAAATTGAAAGAATTCACTGATCATCTCTTGAAAAACATTCCAAAAAGAAAACTCCTAGGAATATCACTGCCAAATTCCAGAGTTCCTAGGTCAAGTAGAAAATACTGCAAGCAGTCAGGAAGACACAATTCAAGCATTGTGGAAACACAATAGGAATAATACAAGGCCTAGAAGCTTCTACTTTAAGGGATGGAAGGACCCCCTCCCCCTCAGGGGGCTCCTGCTCAGCTCCCAACCACTGATCTTGCTGAGGTGCCTCCCTCTGTGGTTCCTACCCCTGAGGCAACACCCACTCAGGGCTTAGGCCCTACCCCACAGCAGTCATAGAGGTATCTCCTCTTCTGACCCCTTCTACTCCTCATGTGCAGACTGACCTTTCCCCTTGCTAGCTCGATGCCCCAATTTGATCCAGTTCAGCAAGCACACCCCAGTCACTCCCTCACAGGAAGTGAGACTTCCAATCTCCCTTCTGTTATGGGAATGGGAATCTGAAGATCTTCCCTGCCCCTAGGCCCTTTGATAGGCTTTAGTGACTCTAAGAACCTTTCTTGATTTGAAAATATACTCTTCTGGCATTATAAAATGCAATATGGATAATTTTGATTACATTAAATTGAAAAGCTTTGTTACAAACAAAGCCAATGTAACCAGGATTAAGAGGGAAGAGGAAAATTGGGAAAGAATTTTTACAACCTATGTCACTGATAAAGGACTCATTTCTAAAATATACAGAGAAATGAGTGAAATCTGTAAGAATACAAGTCATTCCCCAATTGATAAATGGTCAAAGGATATGAACAGGCAGTTTACAGATGAAGAAATTAAAGATTAAGCATATGAAAAAATGCTCTAAATCACTATTGATTAGAGAAATGCAAATCAAAACAACTCTGAGGTGCCACATCTCATCAGTCAGATTGGCTAAGATAACAAAACAGGAAAATGACAAATGCTGGAGAGGATGTGGACAAATTGGAATACTAATGCATTGCTGGTGGAGTTGTGAACTGATCCAACCATTCTGGAAAGCAACCTGGAATTATGCCCAAAGGGCTATAAAAAATTTCATACCCTTTGACCCAGCAATACCACTTCTAGGGTTGTATTCCAAAGAGATCATAGAAGTGGGAAATAGACCCATATGTACAAAAAAATTTATAGCAGATCTTTTTGTGGTAGCAAAGAATTGGAAATTAAGGGCGTGCCCATCAATTGGGGAATGCCTTAACAAGTTGTGGTATAGGCATGTTATGGAATACTATTGTGCAATAAGAAACAAGGAGCAGATGGACTTCATATTTACCTGGAGAGGCTTATACAAACTGATATTGAGTCAGAAGAGTAGAGCCAGGAGTAATTTGTACACAATTACAGACACAACGTATGTGTGATGACCAACTTTGATAAACTGGACTCTTCTCAGCAATACAGAGTCATAAATTAACCCCAAAAGACTCATGATAGAGAGAGATGTCTACATCCAGAGAAAGAACTGAGATTGAACCCAGATTGAAGCAAACTACCTGTCCTTTTTCGTTTTCTTCTTTGGTTTTGTTTCCTCTTTCCCATTCTTCATTCCATCTGTTAAAATCCTTCTTTATAACCTGACTAATGCCTAATGTGAAAGTATTTGCAGATACTATACTTAATTGTATGCTTCCATGGGGGGCAGGAGAGAAAATTTGAAACTCAAGCAATTGTGGTAATGAATCTTGTAAACTAAAAGTAAACAAATTAATAAAGATAAAAAAAAAATACTCTTTTCCCCCTAATAGACTGAATGTCATCACATGGAGCCTGTGGAGGGAGGCTTATTTTTCAGGAATGCCCACACCTTGTTGCTTTGTGATTGGGCACTGGGTCAAAAAGGTTGTCACATTCTCTGACCCAGGAGAAGACTATATATACCCTGATGTTAGATTTTGCTTTGGGGCTGACTTTGAGAAGAGTTGTGTGATTTGACCAGACAAGACTCTGGGTAGCCACTGAGGGCCTGGGTTTTGAAAATACAGATGTTGGTGCTTCCCTCTCTGGTAACTGACTAGGTATGGATGTAATCGTCAGACAGCTGGGAGCCTGTCTGTCGATCTGATTCTCTGTCTGCTTGTAACTTCTGCTTGTAACTTATTTCTATTCTGTGTAGTTCAGGGTGCTGAACTTTTCCCCCTGAACTAGGTAAATAACATATGTTTGATTAAAGCAAGATTATTAACCCATTTTGAGTTGCTTTCCTTCATAAAAGCAAATCTAAGAACCTGTGTTGGCAGACACCCTTGGGTATGCTGGGGTGCTTGCTGCTACACCTTCCCAAGCCCCTGTCTCCACAGCACCTTCAGGACATTTTCCCTTAAGGGAAGGGGTTCTCTTGTCTGGTGGGAAAGCAGTTGTGCATTCCACAGTTTTCCATTTCAAGTCTCAATCAAATTGAAGAAAAATGGGGGAAATTCTATGAAAATCCAACAAAGTTTACTGAAGGCTTTTGGGACCTATCCCTACAAATGTGAGCTTTCTTGGGATGATTTGCATATCCTCTTCTCTACCTGTTGTTCCACTGAGGAGAAGAGGAGAATTTGGGAACAAACCCCAAAATTTGGGGATTTTTTGTTTAGCAATGACCCCAGAAAATACCCCCCAGGAGCAGCTGCTGTTCCCACTAGTGACCCAGGATGGGATTATCAGATCTGGGAGGACAAAGAGAAACCATATGGTACTTTGCCTGTTAGAAGGCCTAAGCACTGCATTTAAAAAGCAAGTAAATTATCAGAAAATTAGGGAAATTACTAGAGAGCTAAAGAAAATCTTGCCCTTCTCCTAGATGGACTTGTAGAAGCTATTAAAATGTATATAAATTTAGATCCTGACTCTATAGAAGGGGCAGCAATCCTTAACATGTATCTAATTAATCAGTCTGCCTTGGATATTAGGAGGAAACTGCAGAAATTAGCAATTGGACCCCAAATACCCCAGGCCCAGTTACTGAAGATGGCCTTTGGAATCTTTAATAACAGAAACCTGGTTGAAGCAGAGGAGAAAGAATGAAGGTAAGGAACCATAGACAGAGGACATGCGCAATTCTTGGCTGCTGCCATGGCCAGGAAAAGCCCCTCCAGGGGACCCACTTGGAGGAAGCCCAGGGGGAAAATCTGCTTTTGATGCCACAAGGAGGGCCATTAGTCCAAGGAGTGCCCCTCCAAGGCACCCTCCCCCCCCCAGAGCCCCAGGAACCAACACCTCTAGAACCATGACCATCTTACCAGGAGGGACATTGGAGGAAAGATTTCCCTGAGGTTGGAAAAGTGGTAGAGCCACCTCCCAGTATCCTATCCTCTAGTCTTCTCAAGACTTGGAGTGACAGGGAAGCTTGGGACTTGGCAGTGCTTCCACTTTCTCCATCTCTCACTGAACTCTGGGCCAGCAACATGGCTAAAGGTAAGGTTACCTACTTTATTATGGCTAAGTTCTCTTTTCTAACCAATTGGTTCTACCCTCCCCTTGACCAGTCAAGTCAGGGGCATGGAAGGGGAAACTAATGAATGTCTACAGATATATCCAGTGCCCTGCCTACTGCAGGATCTGTTGTTTGAACACTCCTTCCTTATGCTCTCCTCTTATCCTCTCCCCTTGTTAGGAAGGGACCTATTGGTGAAATTGGGAAGCCAAATTTCTCTAGCTAAGACTCCCAGATCTCCCCATGTTCCCTCAGGAGTGTGTGAGATAGTTGAGTCAATTGTTTGTGATCAGGAAATTCCTGGGTGAGCTATTTCTGCCATCCCAGAATTTGTTTTTGACTCCTAGATTCTAAAGTGTCCCCCCTTCATGGTCTATATCCAAATAAACCCAAGACCTGGGAGGGACTGCAACCATTAATTGCTACTCAAGGCCCTGACTCATTATGTCTAGATCAGGAACCAGACCACCAGATGAAAGCTTTTGAGACTTTGAAAACTAAATTGACCACCACTCCAGTTTTATCCAATCTAGGAAAAAAAAAACTTTTACTCTCTATGATGATGGAAAGAGAGAAAAGGCTTTGGGAGTTATTGCCTGTTTTTGAAAACTATTAGATTCTGTGGCTGCTATTGCCTTCTGTGTGCATGGAGCAATTTGGAAAGGAAAGGGATATCTGACAGCATTTTGGCCTCAACATAATCATCTTTAATTCCTACCAGGGAAATTGTCCTTTCTCTATTTTTTGGTGCCTGTTTGGTATTTGTTTGCTTAACCTCCTTGTCAGGTTTGTCTCCCCCATGGTTTAAGCCTTCAGCCTCCAGATGACCACTCTGGCTATACCAACCTCTCACTAAATCCAAGTACTCCAGTCCACTGGACCTGGCATCAGGGATGTTCTGGAATCTGACACCTTGAATGTGAAGTCTGATCCCCTTGAATGGGACCCAGCGAAGCAGGGACAGCTCCATGCCCCTTGCCAACAGGAAGCACTTTCAGAAGATGAGACCTTCATCCTTTACCCCAAAGGAATTTGGGTCATATTTGTTTGAGGGGGGAAATGATGAGGTACAGGCTCTGGGAACCCCCTTGAAGTCTGATTGAATCTTCCCACTTAATGAGGCATTTGCCTGAGGCCATAAGCCTTTCATTATAGCTAGGCCCAAATCTCTTACTCTTTTTTTTTTAAGCAATCAGGTTAAGTAACTTGCTCCAGGTTATATGGCCAGTTATTTCTGGGTGTGGTGCTGAGTATCTGAGCCCCGATTTGATCCAGGTCATCCCGACACTGGAGCTGGTGCTCTTACTCGCTGAGCCACCTGGCCACCCCTAAGCAATTGGGATAAGTAACTTGCTCAAGGTTACACGGCCAGGTGTTTCTGGGTGGGTGCTAAGTGTGTGAGCCTGGGATTTGATGTCCAGGTCATCCCAACACTGGAGCCGGTGCTCTTACTCCCTTTGCTACCTTGCTGCCCCTCAAATCTCTTACTCTTACTAGCCTAGCCCTCCATTGTCCACCTACTTCCCACCCTTGAGCCTATCAAAATATCTATATCCAAGTCAGCTGTTACACCCTTGAACTGGCCTAGCCCACCATTGTCTGATGTCTCCAGGTAGCCTCCAGCAACTCACTCATTTACTGGAGTCTTACCTCATTAACTACCCACCTCAAACTCATTACTGTATTCTGACCTGATCTGACTTTTCCTAAAGACCCTCTCCAAACTCCTCCTCTAGACCACTCCTAGATTCCTCCCACAACCTTTCTATATGTAAGACCCCATCTTGCCTCCATGTGGTGTGAGAGTGCCATAGAATTTTCTAGCACAGACTTGCTCTGTGTTAGATGATTCTGGCCTCCTTGTGCAATGCAAACTTCACAGATACTGAGGCTCCTTAAGAGTCTACCCATGGGACGGCCAGGTAGCACAGCAAGTAAGAGCACCGGCTCCAGTGTTGAGAAGACCTGGAGATCAGAATCCTGGGCTCAGACACTCGGCACCACACCCAGAAATAACTGGCCATGTAACCTTGAGCAAGTTACTTAACCCCAATTGCTTAAAAAAAAAAGAGTCTACCCAAAATGGCGAAATTTTAATAAACTTTTCTTTGTCTGAGAGAAGACTTGAGTTGAATTCATTCAGCAGGACCCGGTGTGTCAGTATTTTGGGGGTCTCCAGCACCTCTACACTATACCTCACAGTTTTATGAAGACCCTCATCAAAATGAAATAGCATCCAAATACTTAAAGGAAATTTCAAAGAAATTAATTACAGGAAGAAATAGTAAAAACTATACTAGTGGGGAAATTCAACTTTCCCCTTTCAGAGTAGATAAATCTAACATTAAAGGAAATAAAAATAAGTTGTGAAGATGAATAGAATCCTACAAAAGTTAGATATGTTACATTTTTAAAGAAAAATTAGGAGTAGAAATGAGTATGCCTTTTTCTTAGCTATACATGGCCATTCACACACATACAAAATGACAACATGTTGGGGCATAAACATCTCACAATCAAAGAAAAGCAGGAATATTAAATACACCCTTTTCAAACCATAATGTAATAAAAAATACATTTAATAAATGTAAACTAAATAATCCAATCCTAAAGGATGAGTGCATCAGAAAACAAATCTTAGAATCAGTTAAAAAATAATTAAAGAAAATGACAATGAGACAACATTCTGAAATTTGTGGGATACAATTGAAGTAGTACTTAGGGGAAATTTTATATCTTTCAATATATACATCAATAAAGCAGAAAAAGTATAGATGAATGAACTGGGTATTCAACTTTAAAAAAAAAGAAAAATAAATAAATTAAAAATCCTCAAATCACAAAATAACTAAAAATCAAAGGAGAGATTAGTATAATTGAAAGTTTAAAAAAATGAAAAAAATAAAACTAGGAGCTGATTTTGTGAAAAAAAATAAAGTAGATAAACCATCAGATTATTTGACATTTAAATGAAAGAAAACCAAATTATCAGTATCAAAAATGAATAGGGGAATTCAATGAAATCAATGAAAAGGAAATCAATGAAGAGGAAATTAAAACAATTATTAGGTGTTATTTTGCCAACAATATAGCACTAAAACTAGACTGATGGGTTACATGCTATGGAAACCCTATGAACACTTCTGGAATTTTCCTACTTGGTCAAATCTCTAGTGTTTTCCTGAGGATATAATCCTCTCAACTGACCTTTCTTTGTTGACGCCAACCTCCCAATTCTCTGTTGCTCCTAATCTAGCCCAGCCATTCCTTTTCTGTCACCCTGGGATGACTCCAGCTGCATCCTACCCTTGATCCTCTCTAAGACCTCAAGCTCCTTTTGTCATGTGGTCCAAGTCCCTGGCATTCCCAGCCCTTCTCTATTACCTCACAGTCACCCCAGTCTCTTAGCATTCCCATCAAAATCCTCCCTAGACCCTTCCTCCAGTCACCCCAGACTACTTGGCCACTCCTAGATCCCTTCAACAGTCTGTCTGTATAAAATATCCTTCTTGATTCCATGAAAACACTCAGATTACTAATAAGTGTAGGCAATGCTCAGATTCAATCTGGCCCACTTGCATTAGCAATATAAATGTTCAGATACTTTGATAGTCTGGCCAATATGGCAGATCTTTAATAAACTTTATTTTTCTTTAGCTGAAAGAAGACTCGGTAAGAACCTGAGTGTCAGTATTTCAGGGACCCACCACCCCTAAAACTAAACAGGGCCATGAACAATTGTCCTGATCTATATGTTTCCACTTGACCAAGATGAATCTGGAAGAGAAAGTGAGGGTGGTGACATTGCACCCCCTCTCTCACTCAAATCTATTTCACTTGCAAGTCATGGCATCATCCTCCTGATGTCATGGTCCTCTTCAAGAATGAAGGACAAAGTTACTTGCTGAAACTAACAACCTAAATGAAATGGAAGAATATTTATAGAAATAAATCTGCCCTGAGTAACAGAAGAAAAAACCAAGGACTTAAAAAAAAAAACAACCTTATCTTAGAAAAAGAAACTAATTAAATTAAATTCATCATCAGTGAACCTTGTAAAAAAAATGAAAATAAAAAGATACCCAGGACCAGATGAATATATATATATATATATATACACACAAATTCTATTAAACATTAAAGGAACAATTAATTGCAATGCTGTGCAAACTATTCAGAAAAATAAGTAAAGAAAAAGACCTTTAAATTCATTTTATGACACAAATATGGTTTTTAGACATAAACCAGTAAAAGGAAAAAAATACCCAAAACCAAAGAAAAAAATGATAGAAAAATTTCCTTAATGAATACTGGTGCTAAAATTTAAATAAAATGCTAGCAAGGATATTACAGCAATATGTCAAAAAGATAACACAAAAATCAGGTAGGATTTATATCAGAAATATAGGGCTGGTTCAATATGAAGAAAACTATCAGCATAACTGACTACATCAATAACAAAACCAGTAAAATTGTATAATTATACTAAAAGATGCAGAAAAAGTAAAAATGCAACATCTATTTCTATTAAAAAATACTGTAAAGCATAGAATTAGAAGCAATCTTTCTTAAAATGAGAAGTAGTATCTATCTAAAACCAATAGCAAGTGTTATCTGTAATAGTGATAAACTTGAAGCCCTTCCAATGAGATCAGTAGTGAAGCAAGGATGCCCATTATGATTACTATCATTCATCATTTTTCTATCAATGCTAGTTATAGCAATAAGTTTAAAAAAAGTGAAGGAAAAAAATTGGGAATGAGGAAAGAAAACTGTCATTTTTATTAGGATGGTATAGTTACAGAACCGTAGTTCTCAAACTAGTTGAAAAAATTACCAATTTAAGCGAAGTTATAGAACACAAAATGAACCAATATAAATCATCATTATTTATATATACTACCAACAAACTTTAGCAGGAACATCAAGAAAGGTAAATTCCATTTAAAATAACAGCAGACAATATAAAATACTTGCATTTACTTGCCAAGACAAACCTAAAGATTATATAAACACAATTAAAAAACATTTTACACAGACACACACACACTTCAGATCTAACAATCTGAAAAATTATCAATTTCTCATGGGCATGCTGAGCCAATATAATAAAAATGACTATTCTACCTTTTAATTTACTTATTCAGTGCTATACCGTTCAGACTACAAAAGAATTATTTTACAGAGTTACAAAAAAATCATCTGCAAGAACAAAAGTTTCTTAATATCAAGGAAATCATTTTTTGAAGTATTAAGGAAGATGGACTAGTAGTTCCAGATTTCAAACTATATTATAAAGTTGCAATAATCTAAAAGATCTGTTACTGGCTAAGAAACAGAGTGGTGTACCAGTGGAATAGATTAGGTATATAATACACAGTAATAAATGACCAAAGATCCATACTTTAGGGGTAAAAACCAAATACTTGATAAAAATTGCTGGGAACCTGGAAAGTGGTTTGGCAGAAACTATAAATAGGCCAGCATGTCAGACTGTATAGAAAGAAAAAAATAAAAGAAATCAAAATGGATAAAACATTTAGATAAACAGTGATATCAAAGATAAATTAGGGGATCACGGAAAAAGTGAGCCTCTCAGATTTGCGGTCAGGGAAGAGTTTATGTTAAAATAAAAGAGAGAGAGGGTTATGGTTAGTAAAATAGAAAATTTTTATTACTTAAAAGCATTTGTACAACCAAAACTTATGCAGCCAAAATTAGAAGGAAAATAACAAACTGGAAAAAAATACAGCAAGTTCCTCAGATAAAGGTTTCATTTCTCAAATATACAGAGAACTAAATCAAATTTCTTTAAAAAAAAATGAGTCATTACCCAAATGATAAATGGTCAAAGGATATGAACAGGTTTTCAGAGGAATAAATCAAAGTCATCAATAGTCATTGAAAAAAATTCACTAAATCACTGCTATTAGAGAAACGAAAATTAAAGCACCTGTTAGATAACATCTTATACCCATCAGATTGACTAAAATGATAGAAAAGGAAAGTAACAAAAGTTCTAGGAGATGTGCAGAAATTGGGACACTAATGGATTGTTTGTGGAGTCATGGACTAGTCTAAATATTTTGGAGAACAATTTGGAACTGTGCCCCAAAATTATAAAAACGTGCATACACTTTTACCCATCAATACCACTGATATGTGTGTATCCCAAAGGAATAGAAGAAAATGGAAAAGGACCTAATGTACCAAAAAAATTTATAACAGCTCTTTTTTGGTGGCCAAGAATTAGAAATTGAGGGGATGTCCATCAATTGAAGAATGGTTGAACAAGTTGTGATATATGATGAAATACTATTTTGTTGTAAGACATGATGAGCAGAATTGATTCAAAAAACCTGGGAACATTTATACAAAGTGATACAAAGCTAAGTGAGCAGAAGCAGGATAACATTTTACACAGCAAAAACAATGTTATAAGGGTGAACAACTATGAGCTTAATTAATCTGATGAAGACAAGAACCAAGATAATTCCAAAGGATGTATGATGAAAAATGCCATCCATCTCCCAAGAGAAGACTGATGAACTATGAGTATAAATTGAAGCATACATTTTTCACTTTATTTCCTTGATTTTTTTTCTTATAACATAGCTACTGTGGAAACATGCTTTACATAACTTCATATGTATAATTAATACTATACTTCTTGCCTTCTGAATAGATGGTCATGGAGAAAGTATTACAAGCAGTTAGGAAGAAACAATTTGAGTATAGTGGAAACAATTGGATAACACAAGATGTAGACCTTCTACATTGAGGAATTGAAGGGCTTGGAATATGTTATTCTGGAGGTCAAAAGAGCTTGGATTAAAAGCAAGAATCACCTACACAGCAAAACTGAGTATAATGCTTCAGGGGAAAATATGGTCATTCAATGAAATAGAGGACTTTGAAGCATTCTTGATGAAAATACTGGAGCTGACCAGTAAATCTGACTTTCAAATAAAAGAAGCAAAAGCATAAGAATGTAAACATGAAAGAGAAATCATAAGGGACTTATTAATGGTGAACTATTTACATTCCTACATGGAAAGACAATATTTGTAACTCATGAGACTTTTCTCAGTATGAGGATAGTTGAATGGAATATATATATACATATATATATATATATGTACATAGATTGGATACACACACACACACACATATATATATATATATGTGCATAGATTGGTGTGTCTTGTATACATAGAGGGCACAGGGTGAGTCGAATGTGAAGAGATGATATCAAAAATAAAATTAAGAGGTGAGAGAGGAATATAGTGGGAGAAGGATAGGGGGAGAGATAGAATGGGATGGATTATCTCACATAAAGGAGGCAAGAGAAGGCTGTTACCATGAAGGGGAAGAGCAGGAAGTTGAAAGGGAATGAGTCAACCTTAATCTCTTTGGATTTGGCTTAAGGAATGAATACATACACACTTGACTGGGTATCTTATCCTACAGGAAAGTAGGGAGGAAGGGGGAAAGAGGGAAGATTGTGGAAAGGAGGACATATTGGAAGAGAGGGTAGTTAGTAGCAAACACTTTTGAAAAGGGGACAGGGTCAAAGGAGAAAATAGAATAAATGGGGGATGGGATAGGATGGAGGGAAACATAGTTCGTCTTTCACACTATAACTACTATGTAAATGTTTTGTATAGCTATACAAGTATAACTTATACTGAATTGTTTGTGAGGAGGGGAGAAGGGAGAGAATATGGAACTCAAAGTTTTAAAAACAAATGTTAATACAAATGTTTTTACATGCAACTGGGAAATAAGATATACAGGCAATGGGGTATAGAAATCTATTGGATGGGGAGGACATAAGAGAGGGCAAATTAGGATTTTGCCATTTGGTGTGGGGGTAGGGGAGAGATGGGGAGAAAATTTGTAACTCAATATCTTGTGGAAATAAATGTTGAAAACCAAAAATAAAGAAATAATTTTTTAAAAGGTTAACATCAAAAATGTAGAAGAAATTTGAAGACTCTTTTTGGTATTCATGTGAATTTTCTAATTAATAATAATCTAAATTTTCAAGGAAAAAAAAGAACAAGTAGATATCACTTAATTGAGCAATAATGAATGTTGTCAAACATTATATTGATTTTTCCGTTTAATTTGGTGGCAAAGTGGGAACTAGAGTCACCTAATATATAGAATATATTATATCCTATAATCAAGTCAGTAAAACTTTAAAGTGCACCAATACAACTACATAAGGGTGAAAATCATAGCATACAAGCTGTTCCAATCTACAATAAGAAAAAAAAGCAGTGAAACACAGAGGCAGACTTGACTTAGGTCATAGTCAATATATGTCAGAGTAATGTCTGGGAAACAAAAAACTTGTAATCCTTCAGAAGTCCTACTAGCAGCACAATGAACAAAACCTAATGGAGATCTGTTGGAAGGAAAAAACATGGAAAAAGGACTGTGGCTAAAAGCTAAATAAAGTCACCAGGAGAATGAGCCCCAAACCAAGTATTCATACATTCACGTCTTACCTATTTCATCCAGGAACAAGAAGGATATGCTCACACCATCTGATAGTACAAGAGGAGCATAATCTAACAAAAGCACAAACCCTTAATATGGAAACAAAAACTGAATAAATGAATAAACAGAACATAATGTCTAACATAGGGAAGACATATCTTTGAGACAGTTAAGAAGTAAACCCAAAAGGAAAAACAAACAAACAATAAAAATTCCAAAACAGGTCCAAGTAGAGCCTGAGGGTGAAAAATGTCTTGACCAGGAGGGCTACAAGGGTATTTGTATGAAATGAAGCAAGAGATAATGAATTGAATATTAAATAAAATGCAAATGAAAAAGGAAATAAGACTTACTAGCTTAGAACAGGTAGTCATTGTCCAAATATTAGATTCCTATCCAATATTTCTATTCTTAAACACCACTGTTTTCCATAAAATATAACCCAATGAATTTTACCACCACATGAAACCCAGGAAATGACTAATATCCAAAAATGAAATACAAAGATCCTGCATAGGAAATATCCACATTAACTCAGCCACCAATATATAAATAAACAGAAAACAAATGAGAATTCAGAATCATCTTATCATCACCAGAAATTACAGATAAGTTATATTTTTAAGCCTAAACTTATTAAACAATGCAATGAAATGACAGAAACTGTACTATACATTATTGAAGACTGCTTGGCACTATATGACCTTCTGGTTAGAATTAGACCTCAAAAGCTTGCTATTTTTCATAAACAAGTTGCATATCCTGTACTACAAATAAAGATCCCAAATGCTGACTGATATTTAATGAATAAATTATGCTGGAACCAGATCATTATCACAGATAACTGTATATAACATTATTTGCATGCATATTTGATCCATAGATGCTTAAGAACACATCTTTGCCATACTAAGTACTCTAATAGCCAAACTAGATAAAAGAAAGGAAAGAAGAAAAGAAAGAAAGAAATTGAGAACATAGAAAACTAACCAAATAAAAATCAAATAGTGTGGAAACAGGATTAGACACACATCATCCTCTTCATGGTGTCTCCCATTGGCATTATACCAAATACGATTCCAGTAAATCTTAAGTTCAAAAGATAAGTTTTCATCATAATATCTTAATTTAATTATGCAAAGTAGTAATTTTATTCACTTGTAAGATTCTCTGCAGAAAAATAAATAATAAAGAATAATAGCAAGTAGTAACTTGTCCCAGAATCATGTTTATCTCAATTTAAATTCCCTTAAACATAGCAAGAATGACATGAATAAGAGCAAAATACCTTATATTGATAAATACTTCGCAGTTACAAAATGCTATAATATATGTTATCTCATTGAATACTCACAAGTTACTTAGGAAGTAGGCAGTACATATATTTTTATTCTTATTTGAAACTCAATGTTGAAAAGAAAAAAAAAACACTAAGTACATGAAATATTTAAATGATAAGACACCGCAGAATCTAAAGCCTTCAGGGAATGCAAGTTACATAACAACACAAAATTGAAACCTGATATAAAAATACACACAGGCAATATCTACAAGATCAGAAAAAAAAATAAAAAAATCCAACCCTTTCCTTTTGTTCAAAATTGTCAAAAGTGCTCTGCCCCGCTAGCAGGCCCTATGATTGGCTGAGACCCAGAAGTATTGATATCATGAATCAATTACTCTGTAGGAACACCATGGTCCACTGGTTTGGATGAAAGTTTCAGGTCACAACAGTTCTGTAATGATTCTGCTGCTGAGTGCATAGAGACAGTAACAGTCCTTTCCTGGTAGTATGATAATTAAAAGTAGACATAATGGTAAAATGCCTCAAAATGAATCCAAGGGGCATAACTATATATGTGCCCAGAGGTATAATAGTCTGTTTCACAGCAGCCAAGACATGCAGGCTTCTAGTGGGAATTAAGGGAAAAAAAACTATTTGAGCAGAGCTAAGAGAATAGTATCTATACACAGTGGGTACATTGGACATATGATTATAAAATACAGTTTGCCTAATCTACTACAAGTTTTTTTTTTAATGTTGAAAATATAACAAAAATTATAGGATTAGGTATACAGCTTACTAATTGTAACATTCTCAGGAACTGTAACCTGGCTGTTCACAAAGAACAGAGTAGTTCTCCCTTTCTGTCATGTCTCCTGCAAGTATATTAACAATATTGATATTGTCTGCTACTTCTATTTTATCATGTAGCACCAAATTCTTTCCTTGACGTATACTAGATGCTGAGGAAATACTTGTTGAGTAAGGTAAATCATTATGATATAGATATAGATATAGATATATATATATATTTTTTTTTTCTGGATGGAGAAAATGGTTTCAACTCCATCTAACAAGTTTCTGCTTTTACTGAATTATCTAGCTTAGGATCAAGTTCTTCCATAAAGTTTCATATAAAGCTTTGTGCTTCGTCAATCAAGAGCCTTTGTCAGTTATACCTGGCTGTCAATGATCTCATCCCTCTTCTGAACATCTTGCCTCTTGTTAGATATTGCATATCTTTTATTGCACTTTTACATTCTGAATGAAGGAATAAAAAAGCATGTATTAAGTATTTTATATGTGCCAAGCTACATGTAAATTATTGAGGATACAAATACAAAAGTGAGACTGTTCCTGCCTCAAAACATTTCCATAACAAAAAGAAAGACAATTTTTCCTGAGAAGGAATGACTGGGAAAAGAGATTATGTTCTGGAAAATCAGAAAGATGGTGAGAGGAACAGTAGAACAGTAGGGGAGTCAACTGATATTCCCTTTCCTATTTCAGTGGTTCTGATAATGTCTCAGAGGAAGAAATGAGTGAGTACAGACAGAGGGAATATATGGGGGAGTATGTTTGTTTGTTTGTTTTTAAAGTACGGATTGAAGAAGAGGCTGGATAGTCCCAGGGAGAAAAGCATTGACTGGGCTTACTCCCTCGCAGGCATAGGCCCTGGAGTAGAGCTTTAGAGAGTTATGCAACATTTGTGACTGGAGCAGCGAGTGCCTGGTATAGAAGTTATATGCACATGTCTTATATTCTCTTCTGGACTGTGATCTCCTTAGAAATTTCTGGACTTTATGTCCTCACCAATCTCCTTCATATCCAGGGGCCTACTTTCCTAAATAGATACTCGCTAGATTGGGCCAGTCTTCCATCAGGGACTCCAGTCATGCTTTTTCAATTACTAGCTCAACTAACTCTTAACTTCAGTCAACTTGCCCTGAGCCAGGTATCCTCCTTTTGCTTTCAAACTTCTCTTTATATGTTGTCTTGCATTATTAGAATAGAAGATCCTCGAGGGTATTAGTATTCTTATTTCCTTCTATTTTTATTCCAGCATTTACTTAGAACAGTATTTTATACATAGTAATAATTTTATGTATTTTTATACATCATCATCATCTCTCTCTGTCTCTCTGTCTCTGTCTGTCTGTCTCTGTCTCTCTCCCTCTTTCTGTCTCTCTGTCTCTCTCTCTAGTCATGTCCTGTGTGGGGGTTGGGGAGAATGTTGAATGTTTGTCTTAATGTCCTCCATCAGAGCATGATATGATGGAAAGTGTTAGCATTGCAGTGAGAGACCTTGGGTTAAATCACACATTCAATATATGATATTTGTGTCACATTGGGCAAACCATTAAACTTCCTTGAATCTCATTATGTATAAATACCATATAGCCCTGTGATCCTCTGGTATGTAGCATAGTGATGATTTATTTCAGTCTTCCCAGGAATTTTGATAAAAGTAGCTTCACTTTTCCTCCTAAAATAAACTTAATTGCATTTTTCCTGCCATATCAACTCTAAGTCCTTCATCTTGACATAGATTTATACCTAGAAAGAAACGTAAGAGATTATCTCATCCAACCTGCCCATTTTATAGATGAGAAACAGTATCCAAAGAAATTAAGTGACTTACCCAAGGCATAAAGGTAGCAGACATATAGTATCATAGGTAAGATTCAAATTCAGGTCATTAAACTTCAAATTTGATGTTTTTTCCATTATACAATGCTGCAATCCTTAATGTTTATTTATTGAGCTTTTGGGTTATCTATTCTTATATTCTAGATTTTTTTTTTTACTTTTGCTTGCAAATTAAAAATGCAGCAAAGTAGTCTGGTGGAATGAGTGGCTGTCAGTACCCCTGTCAGCATTCAAAGCCTGCAAGTTTCAAAATAATTGCCCCTCTGAATGAGTAAAGGAGTTTCCTCAACAAGAATTTTCTCCATTGATGCAATTACAATTCATAAATGAAAAAATAAAGAAGGTTCTAGAGAACAGAACATGATCTATGTGATTCTTTCTGTGCAGTGCCCGGGACAACACAAGTTATGAGAGGTATCATTTTTTTTTCAATTTGAAAAGCAGCAGCCTGTAGTGGGAAAAGGATTTCATGTGGAGTCAATCAGTCAATAAGCATTTAAGTGGCCAGTGTTTGCTGAGGTACTGTGCTAGGCATCAGGAATCGAAAAACAAACAAACAAAAAGTTCTTGCCAATGAACTTCTATCTAGGAAAAACAAAACAAAACATGTACAACACATGAGTAAACATGTCCAGAATACATATGTAAAAAAATAGATAATGGAGTAGCCAGAAGCTAAGAAGGTCAGGAACAGATTTGTGTGTGATATAGCAAGTAAAGTGACTCTCCCAGAGAATAAGAATTATGAGAAATAGGGTTGAAGAGGGAGTGCTTTAAAGGAAGCCTATGACAAACAATGAAGAGATTTGGATTTGATTCTTGACTTTACTTGACTTTTGCAATGTGATCTTCAATCATTAATTTAACTTCTCCACATCCCCTTCACTTTACTTTCTCTCTGCACTCTGCATCTGCAGCTCCACAGAACAAGAAGTTCCTCCCAGAATTAGCATAATACTTCTAGCCTCATTATTCTTGTTGTTCAGTTGTGTTTGATTCTTCATGAGTCCATTTGGAGTTTTGTTGGGAAAAATACTGGAGTGATTTGCCATTTCCTTATCCAGTTCATTTTTTTTGTGAGGAATTGAGGCAAAGTATCTCAGGTTACATTTGATCTCAGGTAGCTGAGTCTTCCTGAGTCTAGGGTCAGCATTCTATCCTCTGTACCACCTAGTTGCCCTTCGAATCTCATCACTTTACTGCTAACTCAACTCTTGCTCAACACCACCTCAATCAGCCTCCTCTCAAGCACGGGGGACTGGACAGTGGAGTACCAAACTCCTCCCAATGCCTTCCTTTGTAAAGGACAGAAACTGAACTTTCAGCATACTCTACACTGCATCTTCTCTGTCTGATTTAGACTGCAGTCTCTCCCCTAACCCCACCACTCTCTTGCCTCCCTTTGTGTGTTGTCTCTATATTAGATAGGAAACTCCTTGCGGGAAGGGACTGTCTTTCTTTTCCTTAATTTTCTCAATTCCCCAGCATTTACCTCAGTGCCTGGCATATACAAGCTTAATTAATGTTAATTAATTTGAATTGAAAATTAAATTCTTCATCTAGGGAAAATAGTTATATTATGGTACCCTGTAGTGTTGTTGTGAAGAGAAATAGCAGGTGCATTCAGTTTTATTTCAGTTCTATTCAACATGCTTGCTTATGCTAGGTGCTAGGGATGTAAAAAAAAAAAAAAGAAAGAAATTGCCTTCACCAGTGCTTAGCACAGTGTCACCCATTCTGAATGCTTGATAAATGCTCTTTGACTTACTGACTCATTGACTTCCCTTAAGGAGCTTACACCATATTTACATCTTTGACAAATTATAAAAGGGTCAATAGAATGTGATGTGAGGCTACATACAAGGCTTTTAAATTTCTGAGCTATTATAAAGCTCTAAAGTTCAGTCAGAGACAGAAATGTACATATACACAAATGATTTATTTCTCCAAGAAAGAGTTCAGTATTAGTAGAAGGATATTTTCTACTTAGGCTTAAAAAAAAAAGAACCATGATTATGTTAAGTACTGATTAATTAGAGTTGACCTTTAATGAGTAGTTGCTAAATTTGGAACTGAAATCTTATATTTTTTTAAAACCTGATCTGTATCATATCCTTCTTTTTATGCTATATGTAAATGTTAGTAAATAATGAAGAGTTCAATTATATCAGTTGCAGTTTTTTTTGAGAGAAAAAACATAATTAACGGGATTGTGTGCTGTTGCCAATGCTTTCATTTAATCATTCTTGGGGAAAGTAGAGGCAGGTTTCAAATGGTTAAAAATAACTGTGATTCACATTTCACCTGTTGGCAGCTATCCAAATCACAGGCAGATTGTCTAAAAGGAAATTATTTTCAAGCTCTTACAAACATAAATTTTTGAAGTTATGACCAACATAGGAGTAATTCTATGTTTTTGGTTCCTTTGTTTAGCAAATGTACATAAATATGGCACTGAGATAGTAGGTAATACAAAGCATTTATGAATTCTAACTCCTGAGTGGAATAGGGGTGATTTTTAATATCCTAGGTATTAGGATCCTAGAAGTCAGGGTTCTGGTCATAGAAGGAAGATATCCTAGGTAATACTAACCTTGGAAATCTGTTTGTGGGTAATCTCAAACTGGAGAATTTTCAATGTTGAGTTCAGGAATAGAACTTTCTAAAGCAGCGGTTCTTATCTGTGGGTATGCATGTGCCTGCATGTGTGTGTGTGTGTGTGTGTGTGTGTGTGTGCTATACACATAGCCAGACTAGTGAAGTCTATGGACTGCTTCTCAAAATAATGTTTTATATCTTTTTCTTTTCCACTACATTATTTTACTTTTTACTATTTAAAACAAAACAAAAACAATTAAAAAAAAAGTTTCTCTGAGTTTATTGACTTAAGATGCACACATCAATTACAATCTTGATTTATCTAATTTTTTAGTTAGAAGATAAAAAAGAAGATAAAATCCATAGGCCTTTAATATACTGATGGAAGGGTATCCTTGAGCTTGAATTGGGTATCCTGCAGAATGATTACTGATGAATTATGATTGATGAATAGTGATAAAATATTATTCTGGTCATTTTTTCTCATGAGCTAAATTAACAAGTCATTTGATACTTTGGAAGTTTGGTAACCTATGAGTTCTTCTAAGGATGTACTCATCCTTATTGTGAAACTCAAAGGCCCTCAGTGTTTTCCTACAAATTAGGGTGATTTTTATTCTTGATGATCCATAAGTCCCTCACAAAGGATCTAACCAACAACCCGATAGACATAATTTTATTTTCTTATCTCATTGATACCTAAATGACAAATTTACTGATAATAAATATATAAATAATCTAGAGGTCAGTAGGTTAAGAAAAGACAAGTAATCATCCACTTGTTCGATTTATTGTCATGATGTTAAACTTCATTAGCAGAGTTGAGGGTCTAAAAAAAGCAAAGAAAGAAAGAAAGAAACTACTTTAGTAGCATTATAAATATTACTTTTAATTACTTTAATATTACTTTAATTATTTTTAATTAATTACAGCCACACTTAACCATGGTTTATTGTAAGTTATTCATTTGTTTGTTTTTGTATCTAGAGTCTTTATATTCCAATAGCTTTTTTATTATTTTCAACAGTGAGAAGTGGCTTTGCTACGTAATGTTCATATGTTTATTCTATAAAAATATTTCAGTTATCTAAAATAGAAATTTATTTGAATTATGTAGAGGGAGAATGCGTTCATTCTGAGTTTATAAATAAAATGTCTTTGGTGTCTAGTGTCTGGAATAGTACCACTTAACATGGATCTTTGTTCAATAGCTAAAATGGAGAGATTAAATTTTCTATCAGAATTAATACCATGAAAGCATTTTGGTTTTATGTTTATGTTACAGTTATATCTTGTTCTGGTTCCCCTGACCAATCCCCTACCATTTCTAAGTCATTATAGTATGAAAAGTTAAAGTAGCCAATATAAAGGGGAACAGCTGGAAATAAGATCGCAAAGATAAAGGAAACATAAATATGCAAATTGTATCATATATGAACCAGAATCCACATCCTGATAATCATATATACTGAATCAGCTGAAGCCATATAGGCTTTACTGTCAAGTTTCTGGTCCTATGATGTATAAATCCCAGAAAAATTGAAGACCTCCAAAGTTCCAGACCAGCAGAACTTCAAAAAGGACCTAATATTTTGAAAAGACATGGACATGTTGTCTTTACAATTTTACTGATAACTTTCAGATGGTTTGGATATGTTAATCAACTACCCCATGGTAACACAAATAAGAGTTAATCTGTTCCCCCCATAACCTTATAAAAATGAAACATTGAATTTTTGTCCTCTAAGCACTCTTCTCTCTCCTTCAGGTCTATGTTCCCCGGTGTTCCTGGGTAGCTTTGGAGAGGACAATTGCAGTTGAGTAAAGTAGTTGGGAGACAGATTCTAGGATTTTAAGAAAAAAGTGAAAGGGAGAAGAATTTGAGGCACCAATTGTGATCAGCTATTTTCAAGGAATTTGTCTTAAAAAGAAAGGAGAAATATAGCATGGTAACCAGCAAGTTTTTAGAATCCAGTGAGTGTTTGTTGAGAATGGGAGAGTCCAGTATGGAAGTTAGCAGAGAAGGATTAGGGAGACAGAGGAGATTATACTGCGTGAATCTACTGGGAAAGATGAGAGGGGTTCATGGGTATATTCAGAGGGGTTGGCCTTGGCATGTAAAAGGGCCACTACATTATCAGAGACAGAAGGGAAGGATGAAATAGTAGGGGATGATGATAGGATGTTGTCAGATAGTGATCTGATGGGGGAGAAAACCACTCAAAGACTATAGATATATACAGAAATGGCTTTCCTTTGTTTCTCCTATACCCTTTTCCATCCATACGGACCTTTGACAATGTCATTTGTATCTTATGGAAATTATCATTGCTAACAGCTGCAGGCTATTTACCTAATTATGATTTTGAGCTTTCTGAGAAGGTAGAGATTAAAGCAGGCCTACAATTTATTTACTGTCTTCTACATAATTGTCAGGGTAAGCTCCTCTTAGGTCATTTTCCCAAAGAATACATCAAGTTCCATGCTACGGGTGCCTTATGAAGACTCCGTGAAAGCTAGGGGCTATTTTTGCTTTTTCATTCTATGTCTGGAACTGAGCACAGTGCTTGGCCCATAGGAAGTGCTTAATGTGTGTGTGTTAATAGATTGATTAAGTTTTCACATAACCATGGATTAGATTTGGGCCTCATCATCTCTTTCCTGGACCACTATAATTGCTTCCCATTAATTATATTTTTCTTAAATATTTCCTCATTTTAAACAATTCTATGCATAGCTACAAAAATTTTAATAAATAAATCAAAGTCTTCTAATTACCTGTAGGTTCAAACATAATAATATGCCTATTTACCTTAATAAATATAAACACTCCTTTGGTATTTAAAGCTTTTTACAACCAGGCTTATTTCTACCTTCCCAGTCTTCTCATGTTTTACTCTTCTATTCTCTTACATTTACTCTGTATTCCAGTCATATCAATGTATACATTCTGTCTAACACACAAAACATTTCACATCCTACCTTTTTACCATTTTGTTCTCTTATCCATGTGATTGGAATACAATTACTTCTGACCTCCATGGTTGGAATCCACTCTGTCCTCACCTCAACTTTATATAATCCCTCAAGACTCAATTTGTGAAGTTTTCCTTATTCTGTTCATGTACTAGAGTATTCTTTTCAAAACTATCTTGTGTTGATTTTGTATATATTCAAAAAATACTAAATCACATACTTTTTTCTTCAACTCCTCCATTAGAATATAAGGTCATAGAGGACAGGGACTATTTCTATTTTATATTTTTATCCCCAGCACTTAGCTCAATGTCTCTCATGTATTAGGCTGCATAAATGATTTTCTTTTCTTGGGGGGGGAAGGCAGGGCAATTGGGGTTAAGTGACTTGCCCAAGGTCACACAGCTAGTAAGTGTTAAGTGTCTGAGGTAGGATTTGAACACAGGTCCTCCTGACTCCAGGACTGGTACTCTATTCACTGTGCCACCTAGCTGCCCCCATAAATGCTTTTTGACTGATTTATTGTAAAGACATGAAATCCTATCTAAATTAATGGAGAGAGTTTCTACAATATGTAAATCATGGATATATCCACAGATCAAAGGAGTATTTTCTGGTCTCATTATTTCATTATTTAGATAATAATTATTTTAACAATAATAATGTACAAGTATCCATTAGTACTAAATTCATGTTTTTTATAGTAATTAACAATTAGAAATAGAGAAACAAAAACAAACTAAATAATTGTATTATACACATTTCAGGGATGAAATGGAAAAGGAAAAAAATAGACATTTGTATTTTCCTACAATAGAACTAGAAACATATGAATCCAGAAAAAAAAATATATATTGGATTTAGAATTAGAAGAGACCACTGAAAGCACTGAGATTTCTTATTCTTTAATATTATAGATGAGGAAATCAATGCTTGAAGAGAGGGTAGGACACTTTCAAACTCTCACAAGTAGTAAGTAGTAGAAATGGAATTTGAAGTCAGAACTTCTTGCTCCAAATACATTGCTTTCCCCGATTTATACCACACTACCTGTTCATGTTAGATTTGTAGGAAATGTTAAGTCAATAAAGGGAGTTTCAGACCCAAGCCTTTATAAGTACTTGGTAGGGAAAAAAAAATAAAAAGTAGGTCATTGGAGTACTATCCATGTTTCCCTGATAATAAGACACTGTCTTATTATTTTTTTTGGATAGAAAAACACCAGAGGGCTTATTTTCAGGGGAGGGCTTATTTTAATGAACATTGACAGCAATTTTAATAAACAGGTAAATGTGAACAAAAAAATGTACCTTTATTCAATAATGAATTCAATAAAGAACAGGATGACGTGCTCACTGCTGCTGCTCTAATTGGATGCAGCTCGGAGCGCGGCATGCGTTTCACTGGGGGGGGGAGACGGTGCATACAGAGGGTACTGTAATGTAGCGTGTAGCGCAGGGGATCACCTTCACTACAGTAGCAATCTCAATAGGGCTTATTTTCGGGGGACGGCTTATTTTCAAGGAATCTTACACAGTAAGGGGAGGGCTTATTTTCGGGATAGGTCTTATTAGCGGGGAAACACGGTATAATACCACAATAAGGAAGCTCCAGGGTATACTCCAGAGGTGCTAAAGTGACCTCATAAATCCTCCCAAAATATTATCCCTACTAATATTTATAGGGCTATATGATAATGAATTTAGAGCTAGAAAGAACCTCAGAGGGGCTTTTTATTTTACAAATGCGGAAATTGAGACCTAGAAACAATACAATAGGCTTGTGGTCTTTATAACTGTACAAGATCTCAAAGCCTTCCAAGTTCAATAAAGGAATACCAGTGGTTCTTGGGTCCGCTAGCTCAATGCATGAACTATTCCAAGAGAGTAGAGTAGAACATGAAACATAGTCAGTTTCCCAAGTTTAAGAATACTTTCCCTGAATCATGTAGTTTGGATTGGATTCTATTTAGGAAACCTTAATAGTATGGAAGAGGAAAGTTAGGAAGGAGAATATCAATAAGGTGCTCAGTTGCACCTTAGGGTAGTGTACCTTTTCTCAACACATATTTTAGACATGGATCCTGACTTGGTCAAGCTCCCCTCAGCTAATGCTTACTGTTTCACCTAAAAATCAAATCTGTCTTCTCTCCTAGGATTTAGAGCTGGAAGAAAACTTAGATATTGACAACAGCATTTTCTGGAAAATGTAGCATTTCCTTACTTAGAAGGAGAAACAGGAAGGGTGGGTAAGTGGAGCAGTGAATAGACCACCAGCCCTGGAGTCAGGAGGACCTAAGTTCAAATCTGGCCTCAGACACTTAACACAAAACTAGCTGAGTCACCTTGGGTGAGTCACTTAACCCCAATTGCCCTACCTTCCGTGCCCCCCCCCAAAAAAAAAGGAGAAACAGAAAGATCAAGAAATCAAAACTTCTGGATTGTCTACAAGGGGGAGAAAAGTGGACAACACCTGCTCAGTGAGAGAGCCCATGGCAAATAAAATACATTAGCCCAGAGTGGTTATTTTGTTATTGTTATTGAGTTGTTTCAGTCATGTCCTACTCTTAATTTGAGGTTTTCTTGGCAAGGATACTGGAATAATTTGTCATTTCTTTCCCCACTTCATTTTATAGATGAAGAAACTAGGGGAAACAGGGTTAGTTGACTTGCCCAAGGTCATGCAATTAGTGTCTGAGGCTAGATTTGAACTCATGATGATTAATCTTCCTGATTTCAAGCTCAGTACTCTGTTTACTATGCAACCTAGTTGCCTAGAGTAGTTATTAGATCAACTATAATTACTGGCATAACAATGACTATGAGCAGTTGGAGGTTGGTCAGTCTCATTGACCTACTTAAGGAATGATGTGCTTGATAAAACTTGCTGTTTGACTGAATGTCTTCCTTATGAACATGCTGGGACCTGGTGAATTTATTCATACTCCACTTGTTCCCTCTTATTGCAAAGCCAAGCAATTAAAGAAGTAGATTCTTTTTTTTTTCTTTTCACTTTCTTCTCCATTCATTTGTTTGGCAAGGAGTTCTTCAACATTTGTTTCTATAGCACTTTGGGACTCCTCAAAGTAATATTTATTTTCAAATACATAAAATGAAATATAAATAGTCATAAAAGAAACCTATTATATTGAAATTATTGTCACAATTAAAGACAGTATTCATGGAACCCAGATTAAGAACCAGCATTTCTTTGGATTGGTGAAAAACAAAAACAAAAAAAACGAAATCTCAAAAAAACTTTTATGTATTCTATCCTATTGTACTATTCCTCATGGATTATGAGAGTAAACTTGATTCTCTTTTTATAAATGACTTTATTCCCACTGTAGGAATGTTGTTAGTTGAGATTTGAATATGCTTGGGGAAAGGTCTTCAAGTGTTTTGTATTGTACAAAATATATATGGTATTATACTGTGGTATATTTGAGATATTCTAATAACACTCTGGGGACTATGAGCCATGGTTTAATTTTATTAATGATCATATCATTCTCCCCAGACAAAACCCTAAAACCTGAATGTAGGACTCGATTTTCCCTTAGAAGAACAAGCTGAGTGGTCACATGGTGCTTCTATAAATGTCAATGCTAACTTTGAGGCAAAACTCTTCCACTCTACCTGAAGGGCTGTTCAATCATATTTAGTCTTATCTGACTCTTCAGGACCCCATTTGGGGTTTTTTGTTGCTTTTATTTTGGCAAGGATAGTGGAGTGGTTTGTCATTACCTTCTTTAGCCCGTTTTACAGATGGATCTGAACTCAAGTCTCCTTGTACCATCCAGCTACCCATATAACTGAAGGGAGAGGGTAGCTAAAAGAGACTAGAAGAGAAAGTCAGCGCTGACCCATAAGGAATGGTCTTAAAGGTTCTGACAACACTTTTTTGCTTGGTAAGGGAAAATGAGGAGAGCACAAAAATCCTCTCATTACAAAATAACACCAGGTATTAGATACACATTAAAGAGGAATGACTTTACAACTAGAAGAGAACTCAGAATGCACTGAGTTCTGATTTTTAGATAAAAAGGTTAAATGAACTGCCTAAAGTCAGGCTTTATACTCACATCCTCTGACTCCAGAATCAGTGCTCTCTTTCCTCACTAGTCCTCTATCTCTATGTATGTAAGTGTTATACTTTGTTGCTGAAGCGAAAAAAACAAACAAAACAGAAAACCAGGAACATGGCCTGGTAGGTGGACAACAACAGTGTCCCTTGGGCTTATCATTTGTTTTCATACCTTTCCTCTTCCCACTCATTTTTGTGAAAAAATGAAACATTTAGGGGGCTACTGAAAATATCGTCAAAAGGTCAAGCAATCAGGGGTTTGTGGAGTTTCTTTGTCCTGGAAAGAATGTTTGGGCACAAGATACGTGTTGGGAAAATCAAGCAGCAAGATACTTGGGCTTTCTCACTCAAGGCTTCTAATAGAAGCTGCCCTCAGTAACCAAGAACTTTTCTTTTGCCTAGACCTATGATTTCAACCCTTTGGGAGCTTCTAGTGAGGAAAGTTTCCCTACTAATACAGATTTACACGTGTTCCGTAATTTATAGTTTTAGGATGTTGCCAGGGTTAAATGGAGGGTCACACAGATACTATTTCAGAAGTTGGAATCAGCCCAAGTTCTTCTAGTGCTGAGACTAGCTTTCTATTTGCTTTTCCATTAATTCTTCCTGACCAAGAAATACAGATCAATAGAATTGAACAGCCACTAATTATATGAGATAATATTCTCTTTATCGAGTCAGTTAGGTGGCAGTGTGGATTGAGCTGGGGGGAGGGGCGAGGACTCAGGAAAACCTGAGTTAAAATCTGGCCTGAGGTTCTTACTGTGTGACCCTGGCCAAGTCACTTAATCTCTCTTTGTCTTAGTTTCCTAAACTGTAAAATGGGGTTGATAATAGTACCTAATTTGCAGAATTGTTGTGAGAATCAAATGAGATACTGTTTATGAAGTGCTGATCATATTATCTGGCACATAGTAGGTTCTTAATAAACTTTTATCCCTTCCCTCCCTTACCCTGTTTCAAAGAGTTTGACACCTGCAGCTAATATTCTCAAGAAGAAGCTATTTCTGGCTTTGAGCTAAAAAGATCAAAGTCAAAGCCCACTTTCCCTATCTGGGAGAAATCACATCTCAGCTGAAGATTCCCGCTGAAGCCACAATCTGATAACTTTTGCTGGAAGAAGCTCCACAGCCTCACGTCCAGAATTAGCATCCTTGATAGTAGCTGGCACAGGACCAGCAAAGCAGTAATGAGCAGCAGCCATCAATCAACAAGATCAGAGACAATAGATTGTGTAATTGTATAAAACCCACAGAATACAAGCCCAGTAAGAACAAATGCCATTAAAATACCAAAAAGACATCAGTAACTTTTCAGTGAGTGACGAATAAGTTTTCCCTTCATGAGTGAATCCCAACCATTCATTTCTACTTTGTGTTCACCCATCTACATATGTGCTCCTCCACATGAATGGCCTTTAAATATCTTCTCTTCCTCGCTAGGGTACAGATATTTTTCAGGAAGTCTGATCCAATCTTAAGAAAGAAAATATTATTTTCTTACTATATTTTGTTCAGTCATTTCATTAGTGTCTTGACTCATAACCCTATTTGGAATTTTCTTGGCTAAGATACTGCAGTGATTTTCCATTTCCTTTTCCAGCTCACTTTAAAGATGAGGAAACTGAGACAAACATGGTTAAGTGACTTGCCCAAGTTCACACAGATACCAAGTGTCTGAGGCCAGATCTGAACTCAGTGCTTCCTAATTCCTGACCTAGAATGCTATCCACTGTACCACCTAGCTGTACCAATTTAGTATGCTATTTCATTAAATTCCTCTACTTGAATTATGTGCTTTTGCTAACAAGTAAATGTAATCATGATAATATTGGCTAACAAACTGTGCTTTTAAGTGAATATGTACCAATAGACTAATTTGAACCTGGGTTTGCATTGACAGGAGATCAGTTTAATATAGAGGTTACTTCTAGAAATTACATATACAGATGAGGGAGCTAAGGTCCAATGTTACCCACTTAGCAGACTCTGGACCAAGATTTTCCAACTCCAAATCCAATGTTCTTCCAAATTTACTGTACTCCAGATCAACAAGTCTTTGCCTAGCCTTTGTGGTAGTGTAGACATGCTCCTTCACTCTGTCTCTCTTTGACTCTCTCTTACAGTCCCAAAGCTGATTCTAGTCATACACACCAAATTTTCACTTCTCTGACCACTAGAGGTTTTCTCCCATTGAACCCTCCCCTCCCCTCCCCAGGTAAGGATTAGATGTTTTGGTTACTTGCCTTTTCCCCTTTTACCTTTCACCTTTCTCACCTATGATCTTTGTATAAGATATTTGAGTCTAAAGTTGGTTGTTTGGGGAATATCTCTTTATTATTACCTTGTCCTTAGGTAACTAACTACCCTGAATCTATATTCCATATAAGATAATGTATTTATTTAAAAACAAACAAAAAAACAATTAATGAGCAATAGAACTATATACCTTAAACCCAGACACCATCATTATTGTAGGACTCCAATGTATCTCAAGGGGTATAGTGAGGCAGTCACCCTGTAAACTTCTGTGGAAATATATTCTAAAAGAACACATCTTATGAAAGAGGAGAGAGAAGCTATAGTACTCTCTTTCCCTGGTGAAATTTGGAAAAAAAAAAATGACCTGCCATGGTGAGGGGATTTGTCCTTTATTTATGTATGAAAACTGGAAGGAATATTTTTATATATTTCTAGGGGAGAGGGGTAATTCCTTTTAAAATATATTTATATACATATTCATTTTGGAGATCTGCACTTCTCCCCCTTCTCCCTCCCCTCCCCAAAGACACTATGTTTTTTTTTTTAATCTTTCAGATGAAACTCAAATTCAAAGGAGTGAGATTTTTGTACTACTTATACTAAGGCCCTAAAAGGATAAAAGAATTCAAGACTTATTCATATAAGTTATTTTTTAAACTAGAATAGGTATAGATAGCCCCACACAAACCAGACCACAAGTTCTCTCTCATGACCCTGTTGTCCTCTGTGCAACAAACTGAGATCTGTATGCTTCGGGCTCCACCATCCACACTGCAGGGTTTTGTTCACAGAGCTTAAGTATATTTTTAGTTACGCTGTCAAGGCATAGGGGTTCACAGGAGTTCATTGCTTAAATCACTTGGAATGCATTAAGAAAGTGAGCATAAGCACAGAGGGCAGAAGCAGGGAAAGAAGGAGAAGGGAGATTGGGATGCAGTATAATGTGAGGTAATCAAGGGGGTTAATGCAGGAACCATTTGAATGGAGCTCAGAATGCAGGTGCCAGCTTGTTCCAATGCTGGCTCATCTTTCTTTTCTGTGCATGTTACTCCCACAATGTTTGGAGAAGTCCTGACCTGCTTTAGTGCTAAATTGGGGTTAAAGGTCCTTCTCTTCCTCAGTTGATGATTCAGGGTTAAAGCAATTGAGTCTCCCTACAGCTTCTCTATGCAAACCTCCCCTAGGTTTCACATGTCACTTTGATGCATAGTTTTCCTTCTTATATCATCTCCTGATAGGAAAGGAGCTGGGTTATTACCTTCAGCTGTCCTGGTTTAAAATAAACACATAAAAATCATGTTTAAAAGAACCCTGACAATTTGTAACTTCTTTCTCCTGAAAAAAACCCTCCCTCCAACTGAAGAATTTTGTGTTGTTTTTGTTGTTGTTTTAATGATTTGGGGCGGGGCACAGAGGGATAGGAGGTATGTAATTGATTGTTATGAAACTCTCATTTTAAGTATAAAAAGTGATGTTGAATACAGACTGTCAAATAACTTGAGTCACAGTTACAGAGAACTCCTAGGAGAGTGAAAGTGACTTGCCCACGGTTCCACAGCTAGTGTCAAAGACACTACTTAGTAATAGGTATTCCTGACCCTATATCTAGCCTTTCCTGTACAATATGAGCCACTGTATTTTATAATTTCTTTAAAGTGAAAGAAATAAAAACAAACTTTAAATCAAATTATTTTAAAAGCAAGATAATTCATCTCATTTCTGGAAATAAAGGAATTTCTAATTTTCCCTAATATTGCAATTTTGAAATTAACTGCTGCTATTCATCAATACCTCAAAAACTGCTCTTTCAAAGAAGAATTTTATGATGGTTTGGATACCTAGGTGAATGTTTTTTTTTTAAATATAATGAAAGCTGCTTACCAGGGACTCTCCACCTATATTTCCAAATGGAAAATTTCCTGGAAGTATCAGACAGTATAATGGGTTCTTGGAAGTCAAAAAACACTATGTTCCAGGCATTTTAGTAAGCTATGGAAATGCAAAGGAAAGTAAAGAATAGCCACTGCTCACAGGGTAATGGAGAAGATGGCATACGAATAACTGTACAAATAAACTATATATGGGATAAAATGGAGATAATCAGTAGAAGGAAGGTATTCGTGTTAAGAAGGATCAGGAAAGGCTTCTTACAGAAGATTGGATTTTAGTTGGGACATGAAGTCAGAATGGAGAGTTAGGGAGAGTCAATTCCAAGCATTGGGAGATAGTCAGTGAAGATATAGTAAGGAGATGGAATCTCTTCTTTGTCCAATAGCAAGGAAGTCAGTGTTACTGGAATACTGGAATATAGAGAACACTGCTGGGAGTGAGATATAAGAAGATTCGAAAGGTTATAAAGAGACCTGGCTATGAAGGGCATTGAATGCAAAACAGAGGGTTTTATATTTAATCCTAGAAATAGTAAGGAATTATTGGACTTTATTGAAAACTGGGGTGATATTTTCAGAGTTGTACTTTAGGAACATCAATTTGAAAGCTGAGGTAGGGCTAGAATGGAGAGACTTGAGACAGTGTGATCACTGAATAAGCTATTGTAAAAGTATAAGTGTAAGGTGATGAGGAACTCCATCAGAGCAAAGGCAATGTCTGAATAGAGAAGGAAGCTAATAAAAGAGATGCTATAAAGGTAGTATTGACAGTGCTTAGCAATAGATTGGATATGGAGGATGAGAGAGAGTGAGCTGAAGATGATCTGGAAATCATTGGCGTAGACATGATAATCGCATCCATTAGAGATAATGAGAAAACAAAACAAAATATCGAGGTAGAGTAGAAGGCCCATTCAAAATGGTTTTTTTTGAAAGCTTTGGGTTTGTACTCATGGTTAGTGGGTATAACCTGGCTGATTATGCATCAAAAGAGACTAAGAAGGATTGGTCAGGGAGATAGAAGGAGCACATGAAAGACTATCAATAAGAGCGTTATTGACAGTGAAAGTCTTCAATGCAGAGAGATCAAAAAGGATAAGGACTGAGGAAAAAAAACATTAGATTCGGCAAGTCAGAAGCTACGGGTAACTCTGGAAAAAAAGCTTAAGCTGATTGATGAGGTCTAAAAACAAACCACTGTCAGAAGAAGGAGGAGAAGAAGAAGGAGAAGAAGAAGAAGAAGAAGAAGAAGAAGAAGAAGAAGAAGAAGAAGAAGAAGAAGAAGAAGAAGAAGGAGAAGGAGAAGGAGAAGGAGAAGGAGAAGGAGAAGGAGAAG